>NC_135388.1:8205000-8525000 GCF_051989625.1 Stigmatopora argus | reverse complement strand
AATTGGCCAAGTTTTAAATAAATAATGGAGGTGTGACCTGATTGGATGCTTTAATTGCTTCAATTAAATGATTCAATAGCAGGCAAGGAGGAGACAAAAGGAGTGTCAGCCAATTGATTCAATGAGCAGTTTAAGCTATTTACACTGACTTTTCTACTCTATATAACTCACAAATAGAACAGTTCCTTCTGTGAAATACAGGTGCCACACGCAGTTATATTTTATAACCAATTACTGATTTTTCTTCTGAAAAAGTTAAATCATTCTAAAATGGTTCTCATCTCCCTCCATTGTTTCCTTCTCAAAAGTAATTTTCTTAAGAGTCAAGGAGAGCGCGGGAGCTAGATTATGTTACACCACACACACACATACGCACACACACACACGCTCAATATACAAATCCAATCAAACCGAGGGAGTGAACTTGTCTCCACTCAAACTGGATCAGAAAGAAGCGGCAAAAGAAAGAGTGACGCATAGAAGCAGGGAGTGTTGGCAGTGCAGGTCCCACTCCAGTATTGTAGCTCGCCTTTCATCAATGTCCTTGAGAGGGACATGAGGAAGGGAATGATGAAGAAGGCTGGAGAAAAGAGAGACAGGAGAAAAAGGAACTGGAAGATGTAAGACGCCACAGAAGAACAGAATAAACAACCACGGCCACACTGCCTACACATTTCCTTAAGTTGAAGTAAAATAAGTTTCAATTGTTTCTGTGTTCTTGCAGCTTCGTAGGAGATTATTAATCAGAAGATGGAACTAATAATTACCCAGCTTTTTATGGCAGATAGAGGAATAATTCATGCAGCCAACAGGCCGTGTTGGTGGCGGCGGCGGCGATGACTGCAGCACATTTAGTAAATATGCAAAACAGCCTTGCTCTGCTTTCCTAATTGCCCCCATTGTCCCACCGCGTGCCCTTATTAAAGCCCGGGAACTTTAAGTGTCTTGCTGACAAAGTGATAAATTGTTGGGGTGCCAAGGAAAACTGTGGCAGAGCGGGGACTGCACTGGGGTCTTGACTTCATTAGGCTATGCAGAAAGAAAAGAGGGATGAATGAGAATGGACATGAGGTGCTCAGTGAACTGATGGCAGTGGTGGTGGGGGTAAGAGAGATAGATATAAACAAAGTGGAAGTGGAAAGAAGAAAAGGAGAGATGCTGGCTACTGGATAAAGAGGTTTAGTTCGGAGAGCGTATTGTACTATTAGACCAAAAAAGCTTAGTTCAAAGCTTATGCATTCATTCATTTTCTGAACCGCTTATCCTGACAAGGGTCGCGGGGGGTGTGGGGCAGCTGGGGCCTATCCCAGCTAACTACGGGCGCCAGATGGGGAACACCCTGAATTGGTGGCCAACCAATCGCAGGGTACCAGGAGAAAGACAACCATTCACGCTCACACTCATACCTAGGGGCGATTCAGAGTGTTCAACCAGCCTATCCTGCATGTTTTTGCGATGTGGGAGAAAACCGTAGTACCCGGGGAAACCCCACGCAAGCCCAGGGAGAACATGAAAAATCCACACAGGACCAAGACCGGGATCTGACACTCGACCCTAGAAGTGTGAGGCCGATGGGATAACCACTTGGCTTCCTGAGTATATTGTTAATAACATACCAATCTAGGCGCAATGTAATACGAGTCAGCATTAATGGGCAGTAAAATCATAGATTACTATGCACAGCTGATCGGCCAGTGCTAAATGGGGACCATTAGTCTAACTTTGAATTATTCATTCAGCATGCTGGACATGAATACAGTCCTACAGAAAAAAAAGGAGGATGCCTGTGGATTAAAAAGCAGACCTTTACGTGACGACCGATCAGGCAGTGAAGAGATCAGCAGCATCACAGAGAACGGATGTTTCAAATAAACACCTGAGCGGCATTAATTGATCGTGACCTCGGTGGCACTGAATAAACATGTGATTAAGTGGAGACAAAATGACCTTAATAACCTCACCGGATGAGGGGCTTTGTAGAAGCATAGGAGGGATGCTAAGGTTGATTATTATTAAACAAGTTCGATTATTTACAATAATCTTAGTATGTTAACAATCCCTCATTTTAATGAAATGCTAAACATTTGTTTGTCAACAGCATTAAAAAAATGATGTATTAAATTAATGTTAATAAAATTAGTTTTTTCCCCCAGATTGCAATAATAAAGTCCCAAAAATGTATCACAATGAGGTTGTGCATATCTCCAACACGTTGTCTTTGTTATTGTTGTAAAATAGCTACCCTTGCTTAAGGAGTTTAAAGAGCCTGCTCCTACCTCCCTTCACTAAAGGTAAAAATGCTGCTGGGAAGTCAGTGATCCAAAGCGTACGTTAACAAATTTACATTTAATTTTAGCAGAAGCCTAAAGATATTTTGTGATAAAATATATTAACAAAGTTAAAATATGACTTATTAACTAAGTGTGATGTTTTTTTTGTCAAAAGTAAAAGATGGTGTAGCTTTAGCAGTAAGCCCTGAAGCGCAGGATGTTATATTAATGCAGCAGCTGGGGTTCACATGAGAGGCTAATTTTTAATTTCTTCACATCGTTCACTTCTCTTTTCGTTTAGCCTCAAGCACTTTATAGGATTTTTGTCCTTCCCTCTTCTTAGCACGTTGGCTCTTTGTCTCTCTGTCACTTTTATTCCCTTACATTCTCTCTGAGGTAATACCTTGTCTGCAAGGATGAATTTAGCAGCAACATTGCTCGTTTGGTCCTTCACACACTAGTCCGAGGTAAACAGTAAGATTATGTAAAGACATCTTGAGTGAATCTTGATGAAACTTATGCTGCTATAAAATTTTAAAACAGATTGCATGGTGTAACATTTTAGCTATTTCTGTGTAGTGTGTGAACAAACTAATGTAGTGCTTTAAAATGACCATGTCTTAAAAGCTTTGTCAAAATTAATAGAATAAGATTGTATATTGCTGTGTGGAATTCATACTCATAGGTTTAAAATTTTAAAAATACATTATGAAGGTTGTTCATGTGAGGGTTGCTCTAGGAGTACAAATTATACATTCTTAGACCTCTGATAATGTTTAAACAAAACAAAAATGGTGATGTCACTTATATTTTGATCTCTGGTGCATGTGATAATGGGTATACTGACACTTGATTGGCTGAAATTGTACTTCATTAATAAACTATCTGCCCCATGTCAGGCAGCCAGTTGCAGGAAATATGTATTAAATTCTGTATTTTTTCAATATTTTAAACCAGATTCATGTAAATGTGTTGTTTTACCAGTTTAGAAATGTGTAGTAATTTGAGACATCTAAAAAAAGCGACATGACTACATTATTATGTCATGTTATTCTGGTGAGTCTATGACTTTTATACAATTGTACACATCATTTTCGATGTATCTCCCTACTCCTTTGTATATTACTTTTTGAATAAAGTGTTAAATTGTTGCAAAAGTAAATGTTTTCAGATATTGTTTGAGATTCTAAAATAAAGTTGTAATTAATTTTCTCTTTACCTCACTATTTCGTTTGTTCTGCATAGCCTTTGTAGATAGCTTTTCCGTGAATAGAAGCTATGGATGTACTTCCGCACATAGAATCCTCGCCACCTTCGCTGGATCTAGTGAGAAGGGAGGCATGGAAGAAAACATTACGTAAATAGATGACCGTATTAATGGCCCGAACAACAGCCCTAAATCACACATCATATCATTAGGCATTCTCTCACTGTCATGATGGAGGGACAAGTCAAGGTGGGATGGACAGCTGTCACGGCTCCATATGTTTTATTGTGACGCTGCAGATTGATTGTAGGGACTGCAGATTAGCCTCTCGCGCACACATCCACATGTGTGAGTGGAGCATTGGGAGGCAGAAGCCTGGATGTCCTTCAGACTAATTAGGAGATTAAAACAACAACGAGTAAAATAATCATCATACTATCAGACCAAAGAATAGGAGAGACGACGGATGGAGGATGGGGAAGAAAAACAACAAAGAGCAAAATGAGAATTAGCATTGATCTGCCAGTCAATAGATAATTTTAAATAAAGTAATTGCCGCCTCTCAAGTTCTTGCTGACCTTTGTTGACAAGTGAAATCGATGCTGTTGAATCTGATACAAATCCGAGGTGCAGCATGTAAACATTGGTTTCTATTACGGCGCTAATACATAATGCTCCGTTAGCTAGCGTGGCACCATAAACTGGAGGGGAATGACAAAAATGATTCAAAGGAAATGTCACAGGGGGATTTGAGGATGATTGTTTCTCCCACTCTGTCTTTTCGCTTCCATTCACGCGCCACCAAATATTTCTTTGGCAATAAAGGCTTGGTGAGTACCGTTGCCCTTCACTGATTCGTTCTTGTAAAGGGTCACTGGGACTGGATTTTAGCCTTATTCGCATGCGCATGCACTCTTGCAGAGAATGCAAGTGAGAGGCCAAACGCATACCCAAGTTTTGCAACACAAAGAGAGTTCTTTTACTTTCTTTGCCATTTTGCTGCCAAAACAACAACAGGAAAAAATGAAAAGAGTGGCACTGGCCATTATTGGTCAAGGGTAATGGCAGGAGTGCTCCTATAATGTTCATTTTGACTTTAGTTTTACGGCAATGTGAGGAAATCCAGACAAAACCCTCATTAATTTCAAAAAGTGAAACACTAACTTTGGGAAGAAAAGTCATATTTGGCCCTTGTGGCGTTTCAAATTAGGTCCTTCTTACATGAACCGCAGAGTCAATGAACTGCTCCATTCGCGTTTACTTTCCTTCCATTAAAATTGCTATTGTGCTCTAAAGGAAGCAGTGATATTTTATATGGGCCATAAAGGCGGTCTTACTTCACTTTAAGAAGCTTCTTCTCAGCTGCACATGGTGACAGCAACCCTTGACCTTTCGTTTTAGTGACCTTCACAAGCAGTGTCTCCTTCTGGATTCATGATCAGCTTAATGTGGCATTCACTGAAATAATTGGGTGGTTAATTTGGGTTGTTTTTCCAATAAAATTGTGAAATTTAATTTCCAAGCTTGTCTGACAACTGTTCATCTAGCTGGTCAGCTACACAAACTTTTCACTAAGTCTTTTTTTTCCTCTCTGTTGGCCTATAAAACCCCTTCATTGTTGACACAGAAAGAAGTTATTAGCCAAAAGATATTGAATTGTAAAAATACTAAGGTTCCCAAACTTTTGGGGGAAACATGTATGACGTATTTCATCAGTGAAGTTGAAAATAAGACATTTTTAAAATAGATGGTCATTTTGCCTTGGCATCAAGGAGATGAGTCGATTCTCACAATTCACTCTGGATCGGTTGTCCGATCACTACTCAGTGTGTCCCTCCATCATGACAGTATATTTGTTAACAAACACTGCGGCAATATTTACCCTGACTGCCATCGCATTGTAGAAATCCATCTTCATGATAAAATATGCTGCCTGTGAACACAAAAGGAAAAGATGGCGTTACATGTTGTCTTGCAGGGCCTCTGATCTGTCCACAGCAGGCGTCAAAGATAAAGAGCTCTTTATACATAATACATTTCACACAGGCGGCACAGATAGGGCCACTCCAGAGGAGAAGAGATGGAAGGAAAGCAAAAAGACAAAGAGTAAGGGGGGTATGGAGGTAGTGAGAGAGAGTGATTAGGAGGACTTTGTATCAAGGGGAGGACAGTGCTCTTTTAATACACCAACACACGCGAGGGCCAGAAAAATCTATGGCGCTGAAGCAGCGACCTAATGGAGATATATGACGGCCAAACGCTCTCCTCTGGATTTCATAATCAATGACAGCGCTGCCAGAAGAGACTCACAAAAGGCCAGAGAATATGCCGCGGCACACTCACGGTAAATGTGCTGAGTCCACCTCTGGGGGCACATTTTGGGAGCAAATTGGAGCCTTTCATAAGTGGATTCATATCTCAACATATCTTTTATTTTTCCATAACAAAGTGAAATTCATGGAGTATACTTGAAAGGGAGCAGTACATTTGGCTGTGTTTTAAGATGAGGCTTTTATTGAAGGAACATTATTCATGATATTGGCTAGAAAAGGTAAGAGAGTAGAGTGGAGGTTCCCAGGAGATGCATTCCTGTCCTGATTAAGACTTACTTTTTTTTTATTAAGCCTTACTTGCGGTCCCAAAATGATTTTGAAGGTGATTTGGAATTCAACTTCTTTGAGTTTTAGTGTAGGTTCTGCTAAAATAGTCCTACTCACTGGAATGACAGATGATATTGGGGTTCATTTGTACTGTTTACATATTACTCAAATTAGGAACCAGGATACCTCCTAACTGATTGTCAGCCAATTGCAAAAAACATATAGACAAGCTTTCACACACAATTATACCTTTGGAGAATTAGGAGTGCCCCCATCAGCTTATTTAGCATGTTTTGGTATTTGGGAGGAGACCAAAGTAACCAACAAAACCCCTGGGCCATCCACCCTGCTGCCAAGTCTGAACATCGACAATGGAACATATTTAACGTTATTAATTTACTTTTGACCTACCAGTCGGAGGACAAAATATGTGGAAATGAATTGCGATGAATTCCTTATTATGCTCCGGACACTGGATTGAGGAAATGTTCCTGAATTGGACCTCTTTTAACTTTTAATGGGGATCCCTTGAGTAGAGGAATGGGGCCTCAGTGGGCTAATTCAAAACTGCGCAAAATGTGAGTGATTCAAACGAGCGCTCATCTGTTCCCAAACAGCCTCTTTTAAACCCATATGCACGATGTTAGACATCCTTCATCGTTTATTTCAGTGCCCCTGCCGCCATCTCCTCAGTTTTTTTGGTTGTTGAACGTGTCCCAAATGGCGGCTGGCAGTTATGCTTTAGCAAACAGTCAATTTATGGGCATGATAAATAGCTTGTTGTGATACGTTTACAAAACTCAATCCAGGGGAAAATTATATGTGAGAGCACTGGGTATTGGATCCGGTATCAACAATCTGTTCAATTAAGAAGCAGTTGGAGGCAATATGCCGAAAAGGCAGCCTTGTTTTACTAAAGCACACAAACGCCAGCACACGCGCTCACGCACACGCCTAATACATCCATTTGCCTCACTCTATTCCTCAGCGCACTTGTTTTAAATGCATCCCAGGAATTGAGATGCAGATAAAATTCCATCACATATTACATCATATTTCCTAAGTGCTAATTTCCCAATGTGTAATGAGAGAATTAGATTTCTTAAGGTCAGATGCAGTGACCTAGGCATATAGCAATTGAATTCTAATGCATGCTATCATAACTGAATCAATACGTCTATAGGTGTTCCTAGTTCTGGCTTACCATAACCATTTGTCTGCAACGTGCCCTTGCTCTGAAGCCCCGCCATATCTTCTGTATAATGACCGCTTGCTCGTGCAGATGCCTGTCATGAAGTCATATTGGGAAGAGGATTAGATGGGTATTTTGTGTGGCCGAAATGAGGCGGAAAATTTTAATTAAATTGTGAATCTCTTTGTTAGTGTGCAAAATAAAACCTAAAGTACATGATCATCAGCAAGAGCTGTGAATGGAAATAAAATAAGGTGAAAGAATGGCAATCCTGCATGAGATTCATATAAATTGGGTGCAGATTAAAAGGGAAAAAAATCACATATAAACTCATGGAACTTCATTGATAAGCAAGGAAAACAGTGATTTTTTTGCTTTCGGCTCACAAGCGTTATGATGTAGAAGAATTGAATTAAAAGGTCACAGGATTGTAAATGTAACACACACACACACACTGAAAATTGCTGCTCCTCCAGGCCTTTCTATCTTGCCCGATGAGTCTCTCTCCCCCTTTATGCAGCGACATACATTGGTATTCATCTTCAAACATACTCTAAATGCAAGTCCATTGCAAATCTCCACCTTCAATGAGGCCATCAATTTCCAAAAGGCCATTTATACACCCAGAAAATCAATGCTTATAGTAGGATAGCACAACCCCAGAGTTGCACTTAGGCAGCTAAAATTGTTGCTAATTATCCACTTAACGTATTGATCAATTAACTAAAGTAATCTGAATTAACCTACTGTCTGGAAGTTTGTCTGCTGACCCTGCAGAATGATGCTGGGGTCACAGTACAGAACAGGCATGGAGAGGGGCAAGCGGCATTTAGTCCTACAATTATGGGAGTAAGCCAGAAGCAGGGTATTCCCTGTAAATCAACATAGCCATCCCAGCTTAGATGTTTAATAAACCCAGGAGGAAACTTAGAAGCTAAAACGGCAGGGCCAGCTCCATGAAATAAAAGTATATAATCTGTCAGCGTCACATGAGAAATTAAAACATGAAACTCGAGCTTACCTGATGTAAAGGCGCACCCTGCAGCCTCGAAACCATTTCTGAATTTGTAGTGCAGCCCTGCTTTCCTGCTGCCTCTTAGCCTCATCTAACCTGAAAGGAGGAAAAACAACAACTTTTTTTAAGGAAAAACAAAACACATTACCCTTCTTGTGTGTGTATGTGTGTATATATATAGTATTTTTTTTTTCCATATATATATTCCATATTTACCAAATAGTATAAACTATGGCTTTAAGATTGGGTTGGAAAAAAAAATCTAATTTGCAACAAATAATAGACTCACGGTTGACTTAAACTTTAGGTTGTAGCTACTGTAAATCGTACACAAGTAAGTAACACACAAATGACTAACCTATATTAGGTTATTTTTAGCGGTGAGCTTTAAGCTTATCTTGCTGGAACGTAATAATAATGGTAGAGGCGTGCAACGTTAGCGATACCTTGATTTGTAGAACTTTAGCTTTCGGAACTCTTCAAGCACGCATTGAATCTGCTGGAGTTCCGCCATGACAATTCGAGAGTTTTGTTGTCATGGCAACGCAGGTGTCAATCAAACACTCGGCTAAGGTCACTTCCGTTTTTAATGTTTTGCATTTGTTTACGCTGACGCTAATTTCCCCTATTTTGAATGTACAATATTAAGCCTATTACGCTAAAGTGGGATAACATCAGTCCCTAATACTCGGTAGGCTAATTTTTAATGCATTATGTTTTTCGATCGTCCATTGTTTTTGTATCGTGCATGTTGATCATGTTTGTTACGTTTGAATTTTGCAATATCAATATCTACAGCAGCAAGTAGCATGTCTACAGCTAATTTTAGACAAAATCTGCAAAAGATTTAGTTGTTATCTTTTTAAGTATAATATACGTATGTAAAAAACGAAACGGTAAAAACCTGATTTAGATAAATCTATTCGATATAATCATTAAGTTACTTAAAAAAACATCAAGTGATGTTCTTTGGTGCAAAAGGAAATCAGTATTTTTTAAAAAGTACACAAGAAAAGATAGTGTGTTCAAACATAAAAATAAGCATTTCCTGGATACTTAAACACATTAAAATAAATCTATATGTAATGCAGGAATGATAACATATTTTCTGAAGTATAGTTTAAAATTCCTCTTCTGTGGATGCAGATTGTGTGTATTGATTGATCTGCCAGTCCGCAACTCTTCCATTCCCTTCTATCATCCATTTTGCCTCTTTGCTGACAGTATCTTCATCTTTCCCTCTTCATCATGCAGTTATCAGTTTATTTCTGCCCGCACTTATTCGCTCATTTCACCAGTCTCTCTTGCTCTTCAGCTATATTCACGTGTCAAAATAATCCCAGCGGCACTTCTGTGTGTGCAAGCAAAAATACAGTATTTGTCTCCTCTACGTATTATGGATTATTCCTTAAATCAGAGTTCCTGTAAAGCTTTTCTCATAATACAAAATATTTTATCTCCTGGGTTGAAACCTATCATAAATATATTATTCATTTCTATAAAGTATACATAAAAAAGGACATAACATTATGATAAAGATAACAGCGGGCAAGAATGTAGTCAAGCAAATGGGACTCGATACAGACAGGATTTTACCTGAGAAAAAAATCTGCATCTGATTTTTCGCTAGTGCAAGTCTAATAGCGAGATTTAAATATACAGAAGAATCCCATCTAAATTCTACTGGTAATGCATTTTAGTGTATTGGATTTGGTGAGAGCGAACCTGCCGACCACTGTCCTGATCCAAAGTTTGGAAACCTCATCTTCCAACAAAAAATGTAGGTATCAAATAAATTATGTGCTGAACAGTATAGGCATACCTGATGATGTGATCTTAAATATCATCTCTCTTCTCTCTGTTTTTGTCTCAGGCTAATTTGCTGACCAAGGGCCACGGTGGATGTGAAGACTTGAAATAATCTGTCCTACCTAGAGTTATGACTACAGGGCAAACCCGCTACACTTCAGCCCATCCATCGAGTGGGCGGCGGGAAGGTGGCCGTCTGGATAATTACTGAAGGTATGTGTTTGTGACAACACGGCACCGACACTGAATGCGAAGTATCGTTTTCTGACAAGACTGTGATGATGGCAGCAAGCCATTTGTCTTGCCATCCTGCTGATTAGGTGTCACAGGTGATGTTAGAGGAAAAGTATACCGATAAGCCTTCTATTCATGGCCTGTCTGTACTTTTTCTTTCACCTCAATATTGCAAGCAAACTCATGCCAGTGCAGAAAAACATGCAAAAATGAAAAGTGACAAAAAAAGAACCAAAACTGCCTTTTGTGCTAACTTAGACATGGAAACGGGTCTGACTGCTCAATTCAATCCAAAGCAAATAATAAGATACACAAACATCAGTTACATTGAGCATATGCTCAAATATTGTACCCATTATTAATTGAAAATGTAACTAAACAGTACTTATAACGTTTTATATAGCTTATACAGTGGTTAAGTGATCTTCAAATGAGTGTGATAGTAATAATAAAAATCCAACATACTTTTATTAAATTTTATATATTTGGGAAAACTTTTTCTGTACTTTCTTTCGCTACATTCATGATTAGGCTGAAAGAAAATGTTTTGTTTTCAAAGTGAGTCAGTCATTATGCAGCATTACCCATTTATACCCTCTCGCCTTTGCTCTGTCTGCCACGTGCTCCATCGCGCCATACGGGGCATGTCATTTAACATGCCTCCAGTCACCTCTCACAGTCAGGAAGCTCATCCAACCAGTCATTCTCCATGCCCATTGTTCCTAAATGAGGGCCATATGCACTGTGGCCAGCACCGGTCATAAAAAAAAAGAAAAAAAAGTGCGCACACACATTTCTGATATAGTGACAATGTCGGTCTATGGATGAGTATATGTGTGAGCAAGACTGTCACACTCCGTTCCCCACTGTGCATGAATCATTATTGTGTGTGGCGGTGTATGAGTGATTAGGGGTGTGCGTATGTCTCTGTGTACGTGCCACAGTGGGGTGCAGTGAGTGGAATGTGTGTTTCTCGGCAGGGCCAGTTCGGCCATTATTATTAAACATCTGTACACTGCACATTAATCCCCCCACTCTGACGCTCCTCTCTCTTGCCAGGGATCACTTAATTGAAATCCATAATGACTCTTTCTTCTGTTCATTCCTTCAAGAAGGCAAAGCAGAGATGTTTTGTGTGTGGATTTTACCAGACTATCAGCTATCGAAGTAGCTTTTACCACCTTTAAAACTTGATTGAACTATCTATGTAAAGAATAAAAACAACAGGTATGCTGTTTTTTGCCTAGGTCTTATCCACATAACCTAACTGTAATCTCTCATTAATAACTTAATAAATAAAACACAAATATAACGTGAAAAATGAAATAATGTTGGTTTTAATTTTGACCCAACCAATGTGATATTTGTGGAATCATTTGTTTTTGACAGTAGTCACAAAGTACTTCTTCGTCGTTGAATGGAGCTAAAATTTGTGAAATAATTATGCTTATTATTTGAGAGACAATCTGAGAAATTACATAAACAATTGTAGTTTAAATTACCAATTCACAGTTGTGCTCCAAAGTTTATGCACCATACATGTAAAAACACATTTATATTTAAGAAGACTTTAATTGCATGATAATAGATCAAAACAAAGTGTCCTAACACAATTTAAAAGAAAATCCCTTTTTCATACTTCACTTCTGTGTCCGTTGCTAAACTGAGTGAGCTCTGATTGTGAGCATTCCTTCAAACTAAAAGCTCTGGTCTAAAAGTGTTGTTCTTCCTCATTGAGGAAAAATGTGTCCTCATATTTTATGCCTAAGGCTTCTGTTGCTTTTAAACCAATTTAAAGCCATCTCCTCTCCACCCATCCTCTCCAAGAACCCCCCCTAACCCACCACCCTCCCACCTCTCCTCATTTCCCATCCTAATATGCTACTAATGGATAAAAACCACGATTGTGCCGGTAGAGGAGAAATATCATACCTTTATTAGCTCACCTATACACACAGAACGGGGTAAAGCAAAAGGGAGAGAGAAGTAATGAATTGAGCATTGTGTAAAATAGTTTAATGCTGGGGTGGTTCATCATTATTTGTGGCGGATTGTGTGCAGACAGGGGTGATCCATTAGTGTGGTCGTTTCCATCTGTGTTTGTGTGTGTGTGTGCGTGCTTATGTGTGTCCCACCCAGAAGGACATTCACTGCTGCCGGCCTCCCTGTCACGATGAGAGATTCATCGGCACACATGCTCACACACTGGCTACAGTACACATGTGGCATTATTGTCCATCATTATTCCTCTCATTCCTCCTTTCAACAATTTGTCACTGCACTGTCTTGTGTTGACGCACAATCACACAAATAGATTCATGTCGAGACATGTTAGCTGTGTGTGTTTTTTTGTGGGCCTGTGTATAGACAAGAATTAAAAACAAGACAACATGACCAGGCAAACGAAGCAATTTTAAGCTCTAAAAATATGGAGAACATGTTTTTGGACATCTCTATTCTATTCATTTTTAGAAAATGTTGTCTGAATTGAAACATAGGATTCTCAAATGGATGCTGTATTTACGTTGGCCTGCAAAATATAAATGCATGTTAACTGCCATAATGTATGTGTGCTATGGCCGTGCTTTTATGTATTTACTTACCCATGACTTTCATGATTCTTGTGCAAATTATCATTAGGATTTGTTTTCCTCTAAGTTAAGAGAAAAAAGTTAGAAATACCTCGAATCTGGCCAATAAGAGTGGATCTGAAAACTGAAGCTTTATTTGAAAATTCAACTGCAAAGTTTCTTGCTGACCACTTTTGGTTTCTTATTGACAGTCTGTGCACCACTCTTAGAGTTACACGCGGCTAAGGCAACAATTACACGGCTCAACACTTTCAGACAGTCAATGTATTTACAGTATGTGATGTATGGAATATTGACATTCCAGAGGGAAATGTATTATATCATGATCAAAGAAATAAGGACGTCACTGGACGTCAATTCAGCTTCACCTAATTGGTTAATGCGTGGTAGGCTTCAGAGGTGGCTAGACCTGATGGCGAGTGTGCGAGCGTGTCAGATGTCCTCTGGCATGCCTTGCAGAGCTAATCATAACCACACAGCAGAGATTAATGAAGTCAAGAGCAATCAGTCCTGACACACAAACAGCATCATGCTCATACAGGAAAAGTACGACACTGGCTCAGATAGACCGAGTTTTTTTTTAATGCACTGACATGTGGAGTCATTTAATGATTAATGAATCACTTCTTGTGTGAACATTTACAGGAACATCTGTTGTTATTGTCAAAGTTCCTTTCTTCATGCTTGCTTAACTTAGCCTCGCTGTTTATGCATCATATTAATTCTAAATGGTCCCATTCTAAATGGTGACTTTTATATATTAACTTTTATGTATGCCCATCACGTGTACAGAACAGTTAATATAGAGTCCTGTAGGCCTACCGAAGACTCAGTTTGGGGAGTAGACTGGACAAAAACGTGCAAATTAGCCACCCACTATTAGCCAGTCAGGCATATCAAGCCCATCTCATCATTTCTATGTGAGCCTCAGGCAGGCAGTAATGGCAATGGACTCATGGTAGCTGGGGGCGCACCTGCCTTTGGGCCACTGTGTTCCCCTGACAATGACTCCCCCCACAACCAATTACGCAGTATTTTGGGGTCTTTGGTTGTGAGTGTACAGGACCACCACCAAAACTATAAGGTACAGTGATGACATTGCTATCATAGTTGAAGACCAGCAATGTTTGTGCCCCCTTTTCACATTTGTAGAGAGGGGAAAAAAAGAAGCAGGTCAATGGCAAACTGCATTCTAGCTCCTTGTTCAGAGCTTTAAGTCTCTTATCCAAACCTTGACCTTTGAGTCCTTTGGGTCTCTGGGCATTGTTCGTAGGCCACAGAAGCCCCTGATGCCATTTATCTGTTTGTGTGTGTTTTAGGAATTAAAGTGATTGTAGGCTTTTTTTCTATAGAGAGAAAGGTAGCACAATTTGCAATGACTTTCTGGAAGTGAAAGCAAGGAATGGAATTGGTCCGTTCTTTTTAAACAGTAGAGGGTAATACGTTCTCCAATACAAAACCAAACAACTGTACTGGTTTCAAATATTTCAGAATAGAAAATATCTGTAACCCATTACTAAAACAAATCAATGTGCTATATTGTTTCAATGAAAGGAACTTCAGCTGAGGTGCTGACAAAATGATGGCCTAAATATTTAGAGAATGAAATTATGTAAAGTATAAGGTGTATTATTCTATTTTTGTCAATGGAACTGAATCGCTTCTATTGATAGTCAGTGTGTTGTCAGGCTAAATCCAAACTCTTGGTGGTCAAAGGATACTCAGGTCACACTTAAAATGAGAAGTAGTAGTTAATAGTTGCTGCTGGTGACCACACGATAACACGCATCAACAGCCTCCCATTTGTGGTTTGCCTTGTGTGTCCAAAGAACTTTGGCTTTAGCCAGTTTGGCCATTATGCACTTATTCCTTCATAGTGTGCAGTTAGATTTGTTTTTCCAACTCCATATTCACAGCTGAATGACTACCATGATTGAGCTTTTACTTTAAATGTACCCAAGAGGCTTTGTTTGGTAATATTTTGTAATATAAAATAACTATACACATTCTCTTTAATTAATAAGAAGACAACAGTTGTAACAGTCCGGGAATTTTATTATTGCCTATGCAATGTCTCACATTTTGTGTGCATGTCCACTCCCTCACATCAAAAAGCCTATTCATTATAGAAGCAATACAAAAATCGAGTAAACAAAATCAACCTTGTCCACAGGTGACTGGGCCTGGCCAAATAGCCTTTCATCATACAGGTGTGTATGCTAGTTTACACATTATGCTTTGAATTTAGATGGAGCAGGACTCCGGCTGTTTTGATAAGCACATGCGGCTTTCTGCCAACTCCACCAAGCATTGAAAATGTGGAATCGGCTGGCTTGCCTGACTTGAAAAAACTGTATGGTGCACAAATCCAACTTGTAGAATTATCTTGGGAAGTCTTGTCATGCCTCTTCCAGGCGATTTTTTTATGTAAATTTGAGGCTTTCACGTTTTTCTTTCTGGTCCAGGTGACGCCATCATCACCTTGGCTTTTTTAATTAATTTTTTTACTGCAGACAACTCATGTTTGTAAAAACAACACATCCCTGCATTCTTCCTCCTGCAGATTTCTTCTCTGCATAGGCCCAAGGACCCCGTTTTGTTCTATGGCCCTGTTAGTTATATGCGAGGACACTTTTTGTAAATGTGTTGTAGAATTTGCCCTTTTAAATCTATTCGTTTCACCAGAAATATGCACTTTATTTATTCTGTTAGTATTTTGGCCCATAAATATATAATTCCTTCGAGACTTAGAAAAAATGTGTGAATGTGGGGATTTAGAAAGAAATTGGGCCTGTTGGTACTGTTGAAAATCCCCCAATTTGGCCCAGCGACACCACCTTGATTTTAGTTTCTAAGAGACCATCCACATCCAAAGTTCGATGCTGACTGAGTGGCAAGCAAGCAATTCACACAAAGGCAAACAGTACATCATTTACAGACACCGCTGTATCAAGTGGAAGCAGAGTGAAAGTGCATGTCGGATGATGATGATGATGGGCTTGTCTCTTCACATGTCAGAGGCAGCAGCAAAGGTCACTGAGCAGCGAGGAAGTATGAGGCTTTTAGAGAGGAGGAAACCACTAAATACTCCTAATCCCCGTTTATTTGCCGCATGGATGGCTACATGCTACTCTCGGCCTCATAAAATTAAAAGCAGGTGTGCACTGAACTGTGGCCAAGAGGCATGGATAGTGAGCGAGAAAGAGATGGAAAGAGGGTGGCGAGGATGATGAAGCAGGAAGGGGTGATGCCAAAAGAGGAAGGTAGACAAAGTGTGAAGAAGGAAGTCAAATTGAGAAGCGGTGATGTGCAGCCCCAAAACATTCTTTCCCAGAATGAGCTGTCACTTGTGCCTCCTTGCCATGGCGATCTATGGTTCACACAAGCCGCCTTTGATTAATACATTCCACCTAAATCATTGAAAGTTCCCCTTTGCGTCTTGCCCATAAAATGCAACACACAACACAAATCAGCCCCTTAAACAGCCGAGCCGGATAACAATTGGAAAATAATGCATCTTACCTGGGCCATCCCAATAAATTGTTTCTTAGAACACACGCCCTTAAACCAAAATCTATTCATCCGCCTCCAACTTTTATTAAAATTCTCGGTAATAAATCTTCTCCCAATGTTTGTTCATCTGTTTTTGATGCATTTATATCACTTTCGGTTCTGCACCAGTGTTTCCCCTGCCTCTACAGCGTAAAATGGGAAAATCTATTTGTGGCCAATAGAATTGTTAAAGGGGTGTTATGGGTGCCTGTTCTTGTGGAGAAAATGGGTGTCAATTTGTGTGCCTATGTGTGTGCGCACATCTGAGTGCAAGTGTATTTGTGTGTAAATGGAATCGATAAATGTGGCAGTGTGGTGAGTAGATAGCACCCTTCCCCTTGCCTCTCTGATTAACCCACACCATTGCCAAGCTGACAGCTATATAACAATATTAGGTGTGTTTGAGTAGGAATGTGAGAGCATGTGTGTGAGCAGGTGTCTCAGTGTCATTTGAAACTATGGTTTTTATTCATTTATTTTAACAAGAAACCGCCAGGGACTTTATATCAAGTTTGTTTACACACGTTCTTTTTTCTTCTTCAATTCCTTTACCATAATTGTCAACAAGTTGGTTGTAAACAATTATACAATCCTACATAAGCACATTCTTTAATGATGGCACTTGGGAAATCCCTGCTTTGGTGCACTGATCATTAAAATTTAGGGGAATAAGCAAAGTCTGAGGTCTTATTTGTGACTTAAGTTACTTAAGTCAAACATAGTGTCAGGCCCCAGACGAGATTGGTGGCTGGTTGCGCCCGCCACCCAACCACAGGCCCTGCCTCTAATGACTCGAGGGCTGCCAGGTGTGAGTCATTAGCCAGTGAGGAGTATTTAAGGCCACCTTGAACAGGACCACGCTGCGGGATCGTCTGATCTGCTCACAGTGAGGTACCCGCTTGTATTTTCTCACCTGCCTTCATTGATATACGATCGCTTGTTTTGCTCCCAGGATTCCGACTACGCTCGGCCTCCACGACCACGGATACGCCTAACGACACGCCGACGCCGTCCCCTCTGGTGCCTGGCTTTTCACTTGGATCATTCTAATAAAGATTCGGGAACCAGACTCGCAGCCCTCGCCTGCTTTGGGGTCTTCACCCCCCGTTCATAACAGCACGATCCCGCCAACATGGACCCCGCGGGCGCAGGCCAGGCCCCCTCCGACCAAATTTCGCAGGTCGTGGAACAGCATACCCAAGCTATTGCGTACCTCTATTCTAAGGTATCGAGCATGGCTGATACCCTTGATGACATACGAGCACAACTCACTTCCTTGCCTCACTCACCAAGTGCACAGCTAACCCCCGCCGCTCCCCTGGTAACACCGATATCGCCGCCAGATGGACTTAAGGCCCCCCCACCCGCCCCCTACGGTGGAGATCTTGGCGCATGCCGGCGCTTCCTGGTTCAATGCCAGTTGGTGTTTGAACAACCAAGCCGTAACTACACCTCGGACCGAGCCAAGATCGCTTTCCTGATCGGCTGCCTTTGTGATGAGGCCCTAGCCTGGGCGAGCGCCGAATGGGAGCGGGGCTCCCACATTTGTACCTCCTACGACTTATTTACCGCAGAGATGCGAAAGATCTTCGACCACCCGGTGGGCGGCCGGGAGGCAGCCGGGCGCTTAAGAGCCCTCAGACAAGGCGTCCGGAGCGTCGCAAAATACTCGGTCGAATTCCGCATCTTAGCCGCCGAGAGTGCCTTTAATGACTCTGCCCTCCAGGACGCATTTCTGGAGGGGCTGAATGTGGAGATGCGGGAGGAGCTGGCGATCCGAGAGGAACCAGGGTCCCTCGACGCGCTCGTGGAATTGGCCATCCGGATCGACAGCCAACTAGAGAGACGACGAGGGCAGCGGCGAGGTGACTCGCAGGTGGGCGCCATGGTTGGACTTCGGCGCCTGCTTCCTGGTTCCCCCGCAGCGGCTGCGCCTCCTCCTCCTGTGGCGACGTCGGAACCCATGCAAATTGGTCACGCTGGAGCGTCCGGGGAGGAACGCTCGCGCGGCCGCCGGCAGGTCCTATGCTTCTATTGCGGCAAGGGGGGTCATCTCTCGCCATCATGCCCTGCCCGCCCGGTAAAAGCAAGGGCTCACCAGTAGGAAGGGAGGTCATGGTGAGCCTGGCCGTGGGGGAAGCCTCCCGTCGATTTGTTTTACCAGCATCTCTTTCCTGGGGGGGAAGAGATACCAACACCACGGCCTTGATCGACTGCGGTGCGGACGAGAGTTTTATCGACCGCTCCGTGGCCGCTAAGCTGGGCATCGGGACTCGGGTTATAGAGAGACCCCTAAGTATTACGGCACTGGATGGGCGTACCCTAGGCAGAGTGGAGCGACGGACGGACCCTGTTCTACTCCGCCTATCCGGCAATCACCAGGAGATGGCGTGCTTCTACCTCTTGGACTGCCCGGAGGCGTCTATTGTTCTGGGCCTACCATGGTTAAGAGAGCACAATCCGGTGATCGACTGGGGGGGACCCAACGTGGTAGCCTGGAGCCCGGCATGCCATACCAAGTGCCTCCAGGCAGCCCACGTACCCCCAGTGTCACCGCCGAGGAGGGATGCCCCTGACCTAGCAACAGTGCCCGAGTGCTATCGGGACCTTTCACGGGTGTTTAGCGAGGACCAGGCCTCAGCACTCCCCCCACATCGCCCTTACGACTGTGCCATTGACTTATTGCCTGGTGCTTCCCTTCCTAGGCGCCGGATCTATAACATCTCCAGGCCGGAGCGGGAGGCACTGGATAACTACATCTCCCAAGCGCTGGCATCTGGACAGATTCGCCCTTCCTCCTCCCCCGTCGGGGCGGGGTTTTTTTTTGTCGACAAGAAGGACGGCTCGCTGCGCCCCTGTGTCGACTACCGAGGCCTGAATGAGATCACGGTCAGGAACGCGTACCCGTTGCCACTCATCGACTCGGCTTTTACCCCGCTACATGGTGCTTGCATTTTTACGAAATTAGACCTCCGTAATGCGTACCATCTGGTCCGAATTCGGGAGGGGGACGAATGGAAGACTGCCTTTTCCACCCCCCAGGGACATTTCGAATATCTGGTAATGCCCTTTGGGCTCCGCAATGCCCCGGGAGTGTTCCAGTCCTTGATCAATGATGTCCTCCGGGACATGCTAAACCGATTTGTATTTGTTTACCTGGATGACATCTTGATTTTTTCACGAAGCCTCGAGGAGCATGTGCAGCATGTGCGCCAGGTGTTGCAACGTCTCCTCGAGAACCGCCTATTCGCCAAGGCTGAGAAGTGCGAATTTCACGTCTCGGAGACCACCTTTCTGGGGTACGTGGTGGCCGCCGGGGAGATGCGGATGGATGCCAAGAAGGTGGAGGCTGTTACTCAGTGGCCCAGGCCCACGGGGAGAAGGGAGTTGCAACGTTTTTTGGGGTTCGCTAACTTCTACAGACGTTTCATCAGGAACTATAGCCGCATCGCCGCACCCCTCACAGCACTTACATCCACGAAACTCCCGTTTTGTTGGTCTGACGCAGCGGAGGCGGCGTTCAGTTACCTGAAGTCCCGTTTCACCGTTGCTCCTGTCCTCTCCCACCCCGACCCTAAGTTGCAGTTCCAGGTGGAGGTCGACGCCTCGGAGGTGGGGGTCGGCGCTGTCCTCTCCCAGCGCAAACAGGCGGATGGGAAGATGCACCCCTGCGCCTTCTTTTCCCGTAGGCTGTCTCCAGCTGAACGCAACTACGGCATTGGGGACAGGGAACTGCTCGCGGTGAAGATGGCCCTGGAGGAATGGCGACACCACCTCGAGGGGGCTAGCCAGCCGTTCACGGTTCTGACGGACCACAAGAACCTGGAATATCTCTGGTCGGCCCGGAGGCTAAACCCTCGCCAGGCCCGGTGGACCATGTTTTTCAGTAGATTTAATTTCACGCTTACCTATATCCCGGGTTCCAGGAATGGGAAGTCGGATGCGCTATCCCGTGTTTTTCAGTCCCCGGACACGGAGGAGGAGCCCCCAACGATCCTACCTCCCTCCTGCAGGGTGGCTAGCATGAGGACGGGGCTGGAAGCCGAGGTGGTGAGGACCCAAGAACTGGAGCCAGACCCAAGAAGAGGTACACAGAAGGACCTGTATGTTCCGACTTCAATGCGTTCCAAGGTACTTGAATGGGCCCACACCTCCCGCCTGACCTGCCACCCAGGGGTTGCCCGCACACAGGCGGTATTGCGCCGACGCTTTTGGTGGCCGACATTAAGGGCAGATACGCAGTCTTTCGTATCCGCCTGCCAGGTGTGTGCACGCAACAAGTCCTCCACCAAGCCAAGCTCCGGTCTACTCCTCCCACTCCAGATTCCTAGTCGTCCCTGGTCTCATATTGCGGTCGACTTCGTTACGGGCCTTCCCAAGTCCCAGGGTAACACCACCATACTCACCATTGTCGACCGTTTTTCCAAGGCCGCCCACTTCATCGCCCTCCGAAAACTACCCTCAGCCCAGGAGACAGCCGACCTCCTCACGCAGCATGTTTTCCGCCTGCATGGAATTCCCGCCGACATCGTTTCCGACCGGGGTCCACAGTTCACTTCACATGTCTGGTCTGCCTTCTGTTCAGCCCTGAAGATCACCCCAAGCCTCTCCTCGGGATATCATCCACAGTCTAACGGTCAGTGTGAACGCACAAATCAGCAGTTGGAGGCAGCAATTCGCTGCGCCACCCATGCCGACCCGACCACTTGGAGTGAACATCTGCCCTGGATAGAATATGCCCACAATTCCCACCCTAACGCCTCCTCCAACCTATCCCCTTTCGAATGCTCCCTAGGCTACCAACCCCCCGCATTCCCTTCCCTGGAGGCGGAGATTGCCGTGCCCTCCGTCCAGGCCCACATAACCAGATGTGGCCGTATCTGGGAGAGGGCCCGGGCCGCGCTTCAGCTTGCTTCCGACCGTGCCCAAGGGCAGGCCAACCGCCACCGTGCCCCCGCACCAGCCTACGTCGTGGGTCAAGAGGTTTGGCTGTCCACCCGTGATCTTCCCTTAAAGACCAAATCCCGGAAGCTGTCTCCCCGCTTCATCGGCCCCTACAAGATCGAACGGATAATAAACCCATGTGCCGTGCGCCTCAAGCTCCCACCCCCCCTTCGCATCCACCCCACCTTCCACGTTTCCCAGATCAAGCCGGTCAAGACAAGTCCTCTGTCCCCCCCTAACCCTCCCCCACCCCCTCCGCTGATGATTGAGGGGGGCCCGGCGTTTCTGGTAGAACGGCTTTTGGACGTCCGCCGCCGGGGTCGCGGCCTACACTACCTGGTGGACTGGAAGGGATACGGTCCTGAGGAGCGCATCTGGGTTCCTGCCCGCCACATCCTCGACAGGGACCTCATCAGGGACTTCCACCGGGAACACCCGGGGGCCCTTCGTCGCGGGCCAGGTGGCCCGCGTAGGGGGGGAGGTACTGTCAGGCCCCAGACGAGATTGGTGGCTGGTTGCGCCCGCCACCCAACCACAGGCCCTGCCTCTAATGACTCGAGGGCTGCCAGGTGTGAGTCATTAGCCAGTGAGGAGTATTTAAGGCCACCTTGAACAGGACCACGCTGCGGGATCGTCTGATCTGCTCACAGTGAGGTACCCGCTTGTATTTTCTCACCTGCCTTCATTGATATACGATCGCTTGTTTTGCTCCCAGGATTCCGACTACGCTCGGCCTCCACGACCACGGATACGCCTAACGACACGCCGACGCCGTCCCCTCTGGTGCCTGGCTTTTCACTTGGATCATTCTAATAAAGATTCGGGAACCAGACTCGCAGCCCTCGCCTGCTTTGGGGTCTTCACCCCCCGTTCATAACACATAGTGTAGCAGTACAATTGTTAATTTTTAGAAAAAAGCATGTTTTAGTGTCCAACTCCATTTTCTGTTCACCACAGTGTTGGTCCAAGTTTGTGGTTAAATAGGGAAGCCTCAAAGTCACCTTTAAGATGACTGAATAGTATTTTTTTTTAATTTATGTTTCCTGGAAATTTTACGTCATCATAATTGCTTGTAAAATAATCTGTTAAAGATGAACTACTTTATAATTTAGATCGCATACTTTAAGGCATACAATACAAGTGCTACCGATTCACTTGATCAACGAATGATTTGCCAGTACTACAGAATGTAAAGTTCTCTGATTAAATCTGCACCTTTATTAAGACATTTGCATCAATCGATTCATGTTAATTAATTACACTAATTGAGAAGGCTGGAAACAGATGTCGTAAGTGCCCACCTGCTTATTCTGTGACAAACACTGGACCTTTAATTAAAGATGCTGTTAGTTTCTGATCCAAAATTACTCAACGTTACTAAAAGACTTATTTGCTCTATTTACACATCAGACAGTGAATCAACCCTTCATGCTCACAAATTAAAATAACTGGCAATGAAAGTATTTTGATTACTAATCACTCAAAAGGTTAGTTTTTGCAGTATATTATAGTATCATTGATTAGCCATTAGATACAATGCCTGTTTAGAAGTAGTTTACAAAGTTGTAGCAGAGAATTGCCCCACTTTCAATGCATGGGATTGAGCAGACTGGGTCTTTTTTAACCCATCAGTGTGTGTGTGTGTGTTGTGTTTTCATCGAATATGTGTGCAAGTGAATTTGCTGGGATGGGCCAGGCATAAGGCTGCTCCGCTCTGAGCCGCATGGATTTGCTGCTAAAGTTTGAACAGCTTTAAATTAAAATGTATTGCCCATTCTCGATGTATTGATCTGAGAGCCAGCTGTGTCAATACACTGCCACTGCTATTTTTCCAATAACTTATAAAGATCTGCTATGGAGGCACAAATCCATTCTGTAGTGTGGCTTAACATTCCCTCTAAATCATATTTTTTGTTATATTTGCCAATGTTTTTGGGTTTGCCCAGGTTTATTCTCATAAATATATGGAACAGTATCACAAAGACATTGAATTTTTTTGAAGTGTCACAGTGTTTTTTTACCTACTTTGGTCTTCTTCTTATCTATTCACCCAATCCCCCTATCCCACCCCCATTTTAAGCCTAACAACTACACCTTATAATCAAAAAATCAATAAAAACACTCACAGAATTTTTTTGTAGATCTATCCCTCTGTTTTCTGTACTGCTAATCCTTATTAGAATTTCTAATGAGCTGGAACATATCGCATCTGACTTTGAATGGTACAACCTGGACTGGTCGCCTGCCAATCCCAGACCTCTATTACTAAAATAAGATTTTTTTCTCCTCCACATTTCTTGGATAACTGCTCTTCTCTTCGTCTCACCCCCCCTTCTCCCTCATCTTTCCATCTCCCTTTAATCTCCCTCCAACTCCTCTCATTGTCAATACCTATCTAATTCCACTTTAGCACCAGTAATTGGCTGATGGATAGAAGCTATGGATTGGTCTCTTCCTGATGACTGCATGACATTTTTTCTCCCCACCCCGAAGCTGGTAATACTAATAGAATTCCAAATCCGCGGTACTGGGATTCTGTCATGAGTAGGTCAACTGCTGTGTCAAGGTCCTATTGGAAAGCCAGCATCCAACATCTTAATTTAGATGTAGCCCCCCCCAATCCTGCCCCCCCTCATCCACAAGCCTCTCCATACTTTGCTGGATGATCACTCATCCTGTTTTTCCATTCATATGCAGTTTGACACATTTACTGATGAGCTAGCTTTGCTACTTTGCCATTATTTCAACGCATTACATACCGTTTCATATTTACTTCATTCGAAGCTATAACTTTACGCACTTGGCATCATGAAAATAATTTTATCAGCATATTATGAGGACGGCAACTTGCGTTCAATTTGAAGATTTTGGATGTGAATAAAGAAAATCTCCAGGATAAAATTTATTTAATTAAATCATTTAATGCAGATGCTGTTTACCAACTCCTTGTCTAATCCTAATTTATAGATATGTTTAATTGTGATGAATCTGCAGAAAAGGGACGGTCAAATCGGGTTGTAATGCTAATTCCATCTGCTGACTGCATAATGCAGTGCAGCAGGACCAACTGAACTTGACCCGGTTAAACCTGACCTTGGCCTTTCACCCGTCTCACATGAACGTGAGTGCAAGTGTCAACAAATTAAGATTATAAATCTTACCACCGCAGCTGCCAAACATACATTTAACACTGGTGCAGTCTTAGCGAGAACTATTCGCATGTCAGATATATTTAATACATTGAATTAACTATCAAGTAATATATTCATAAGCATTGCACCTGCCGTTCTTTTTTCTCTCTTCTAATTTTCAGAGAGGAAGTACACCAGAATGTTTAGTTTGATGAATGGTCTGCACATTTTGTTGAGCTAGCATTTCATTAAGAGTGTGTTGACTGGAGTGACTGACGCGTTAAATGAAGCTCATCATTGGTTTGCAAGTTAGTTGTTGTTTTGTGAGCGGCAATTGATTTTGTTAACTGTGCTTGACTTTTTTTTCTTTGTAAAGGTTTATTGTGGATTTTTTCCCTACTTTACCAATTTCCTGCTTTGGGGAATTTGTTCCTACCTAAGAAGTATTGTCAGTGTAATTTGCACAATTTTGCTCACGTTATAACATGTTTTTTATGAATAACATAAAATCCCAGTCAAAAATTAGCAGTCAGTTATAATCTCTGGAAATTGGATTGGAGATTTCAGTGAGTTTGTATTTTTAAACTGAATACTAATAATGATTATGGTTCAGCCAAAACATTGATTATTCAATTTTTTTGTGTTTATTCACAGATTTCACTTGACAGGAACATAACATATTTATGTATTGTTATGCTGTTAATATTGATTTGGTCGTTTTAAAGTAAAGATTATTCTTAAGTATACATTATTAAAATTCATACTATTATTTTCGTTTGAAATGTGTTGCTTCATAGAATGTGGACTTAAGTCTTATTAAATCACACCTTAGTTTTTTACTTGCTTTACAACACAGTAATAATTTTGCCCAACTTTTCATTATTATAGTCACTGTTGTCACAATTCTGTCCTCCACACTTCTTGTGAGCTTCAATTCCTAAGATTGTTATTAAAATGAGGCAATCTTATATAATATATTTCAGGTCAAAATGCTTTCATGTATAAAATCCAAATTAAATAATTAATACAAACTAATACAGGTTTGGATAAATGTTGCAGCCAATTCGTCGATCAGCCATTCATCTGAAGTCAAGAGTAACATTGTTTATTTTAGCTGGGTCTCCGAGGGTGGGGTTACAAGACTGTGCGGAATGTCCCTTTAAATTATTCAAACCCAATCAGGTATCTTTTTCTCTACTGATCTAAAGATGGCTATCAGAGGTCATTCATTCCTTCTATACAGGGTCACCTTTCCCACACACCCTTTAACCACTTCCACTCGCGATCTGTTTACTTTATGGTAAACAGGACAATGTCCTGGTCACCGTACGTACGGCAGCATGCATGCGGGCATTTAGTAATGAAGCAGCTGCACACCCACTAAAATGCACTCTTTATAATGACAGACTGACAAGTATGTTAGGGTGGGTTAGGGTTGCGGTCCAAGCGTTATTGTGTGTGTGTGTGTATAAGGACATTGCTCATTCTTCTCCTATGTTACCATGTATCTGAATAGCATCTGACCTTCTCACACAGCGCAAGGATGTGCAGCATTATTGCTCTTCGTGCAACTTGCATTGGTGTGATCACTACAAAAGGTGACAAAGGTGCACTACACTATAGAGTAGAGATCGGAATGAGGTAAGAATAGATGAAATGATTGATTAGTCTCTTGACCTTGGATCTTTTAGATAAATATGGCTGTAAACCTTCTTTTTGCATTCATGTACATTACAATTTCAGTGGCCTGCTTGCTTCTACGGGCAGCCGTCCTGTGTGCGTGTGTTATACCTGTGAGTATCGGCGCGTGTGTGAGCTGTGCCCATGCACATCGTGTGTGTGTGTGTGTGTGTGTGTGTGTGTGTGTGTGTGTGTGCAGGCTCACTGCCTGGGGCTTGTTGTCAGAGCTTTTCTCGACTGGCCAATTAATTATGATGGCCTACTTATGATGCGTAATAAGATGATTTATTAGTAAACACACAAACAGAGCACAGGTAGTGGCACAGTGTTCTCTCTGGTCTAGGATGATACACTGGACCAAGCTTACAAATACACCTCTGGCTGTGTCCTACTAGATCTGAAAAGTCAACTTTATAAGCTGCATTGCTTAATTCCACGATAGTCTAACGTAGTTAAGCAAGCTCCTTCAGTCACTGGCAATGTTATACTCCATTAAACTTGGGCTTGTTATAACCTTTTGATACCATGTAAATATTTCAAATAGTTGAGAAGATGTACAACAAGTATTTTTTTGAGAATGAGTAGTTTTATCAAAAACCGATATACTAATTTAGAACAAAAAAAAAACAATCACGAGTGTACTAATTTAGAACAAAAAAAAAAAACAACAACCACGAGTGCCATTGTTTGAATAGTAGAATGAAAAAAATCAAGTTGTCTGTGAGTATTATTTTGTTACCTTCAACACCCAAGGAAGGAAACACCATGACTGGAGGATGCTCATTTAGACATAATTTTTTAGAGAAGGAAGGTACATCGTACAAATTACCAATTTTTTTATTATTCAAAAAGCAACTCTTAAACTCTATAAACCACGTTCAAAAAGGAAAAGAAGACAAATGGCTTTAAAAGCAATGTTATTGTTGCTGTGTTACTAAGTGATTCACAGTACAATCCCCTTATCTTACATTTTTGCCTAAAAAGTCAAATAAGAAAATTTACTTCTATCATAAAAAATATATAAATCAGATCACTCGTATATCACGGCACAGCCATATATAAATACACACAAAAATAATCCTATGCTATGTTTGGTGCTGGGAAATGATGGCTTTTGACATTCATATAATATAATTCTAAATCCTATCTTTTCTGATTGTGGGATGAATGATCTCCTTAAGCCATGTGTTATGTTTCTTATCAATTTCAATGTTGCAGTATGAAAATTGGCAACCACGTGTGTGTGTGTCCATGTGGGCAGTATATTGTAAAATATGGGTGCAGCTGTGAGAAGAGCCATTTGTTTTCTTTGGCTATCTGTCTAACTACCTGGGTGGGTGTCCTATTTCTGGATGACACACACACACATACATACACAGCAAACCTCATGCCCTCCCCGCCATACAATGCGGGATGTAATTTATGATGCCACAGTAACATATAGACTTTTCATCACTCAGTGGCAACTCTGTCCACTCAATGTTATAGCATATTGTCTCAGTTCCTTTTTTCTGCCTCTTTGGTTTTTACTTTTTCATCTGTACTTTCTTTATCTCTTACCTCACCACTTTATTAAGCTTCTTAGGTCTTCAGTTGTCAGTCTTGGATATGAAATAAAATCAAGTATATTTTTCCAAATCACATAAAAAACATTGAATGCATCAAGACAAGTGTGTAGTAGGTAACCTATTCACAAACACTGTTTTGGAAAAAAATATCCACCACTTATGTGAGGATCGAACTCATGTCCTGCTGAATACTAAACCAACACACTACCTACTACGCTAAAGACAGTATTAAAGGCTTGAGTGAAACTAGTTGTAGACACTCAGGCTCTTTATGTCTTGCTTGCCTAAACATTATTAGAGTTAAAGACATACAGTTAAAGTTTACTTTATATTGTCTTCATTTGTATCCAGGAGAAAATGATCTACATTTCATAACATGTGTCTTGACTGCCCAGCTTCCAGTTGTTTGTATGTTAAGTTTTTATTGTGCAATCAGATTTCAGCTGCTGTGAGTAGACATATTAATGTCTGCCTTGGGCCTTCATGCGCTTCTGTTGGCCAAACAGACACACAGAAATAACATTGGTTGTTTTTCTAAATCATTAAGATTTCCTCATGCTGATTTAGATTGATGTGGGAACATTTCTAGTCTCCTATTGGTTGATCAGAGCCCTCGTTTTGTGTGGCCAGAGCAGGGCACTTGTAATTATATGCAGGTGTTTGAGGAGGGTGACTCCCAGTCATACAAACAATTTTCAAGGTGGACTTTTTAAGGAAAACTCGACATCAGGAGTTTAGCATGGATAAATATTTTCAGAGCAGCAGCAACTAGCCAGCTCTTAGAAGCACACATGGATCTATTTTATCATAAACAATAAGCATCTATGGTGAGTACACTGAATGGTATCATTCATTCATTTCCTGAACCGCTTATTCTCATAAGAGTCGCAGGAGGTGCTCGAGCCTATTCCAGATGACTTTGGGTCCCAGGTGGGGGTCACACTGAATAGGTGGCCAGCCAATCGCAGGGCGTGAGGAAACGGACAACCATTCACTCTCACACTCATACCTAGGGGCAATTTAGAGTGTTCAATATAACAATACGGGCGACCCGGCGGATGAGTGGTTAGCGCCTCGGCTTCACAGTGGGGCACGGGTTCAATTCCAGGTCGGTTCACCTATGTGGAGTTTTGATATTCTCCCCGGGCCTGTGTGGGTTTTCTCTGGGTACTCCGGTTTCCTCCCACATTCCAAAAACATGCATGGTGGGCTGATTGGACACCTTAAATTGCCGCTAGGTATGGATGTGAGCGTGAATGGTTGTTTGTCTCCTTAGGCCCTGCGATTGGCTGACCTCCTATTCAGGGTGTCCCCCGCCTCTGGCCCGAAGTCAGCTGGGATAGGCTCCAGCACCCCCCGCGACCCTAGTGAGGATAAAGCGATTCCGAAAATGAAACGAGATGAGAATATAACAATACATCTATGATATACTGTATCATGACAAATGCCTATATGCTATTGAAAAGGAATCATTTATTTTTGAACAGCATTTGTATTTTTTCAATTCTCCCCACGTGTATTCCCAGAAAGCAGAACATTTATGGCTCCCAATGTGCAAGCTCAATAAGCATAAAAATTAAACAAATCTAAAAAGAAAAATACATAAATCCTTGTTCTTAATGTTTATACACAAAAACAAGACGTTTAGTGACAACATCAACATGTAATGTGCAAAATAAAATCACAAGTATCATTATTCAAACCACATAATTTAGTATTTGGCAAGCCTGCTAGCTGGTGTGTTTAATAACGGCACAAACTACAGGCCATGTGCACTCTGGTCTATACTTCACTCATATTCGGCCACTCTCTCTGTAACTATTGATGCTACTTTGTCCTCGTGATGAAGCAATTGGGCTGTTGTCGGGTCGATGTGTGTCATTGTTTTATTGATGTGAGAAGAGACCCCTGAGGCCTGCAGCCTTCTACTCCCCTGTAAGCAATAAATCTATGGCCTGCTATTCTTTCAGCTGCCCTCAACTCAGTTTCTCTCACATACACACGTGCATGCAGTCGGAGTTTTAGTAACTACAAACATATTGGATATAGAAAGTTGGAGGGGAACTGAACTACTTCTTTTGGTAACGAGTAAATAGTTAATACTTTTGTTTGTACCAAATGTGAGGATGGTAAAAAAGAAATGTGTAAATTCTACTAGATCTTAAATTGGGGTTTGTTAGGCGTGCTATACAATGTATTCTCCCATCTATTTACTGGTAATGGTAGTATTTGATTAGCCCACTTCTATCACCATTCAATCCTAAAAAGATGTGTGCACTTTTAATTGAGTTGTTTAAACTATAAAGCAAATGAATGTTGGAGCAACTTGCAACTTATAAAATATATCATATTTTTAAAGCACAAACTAGTATTTCATTAATAACATCTACCTGTATATGATGTGAACACATTTTTGTTCATAGTTTTTTTTAAACTTTGGTCGTGTTCACTTTATCTCTGAATCATTTTATTTCCCTTCAATCTGCCAGTAGAGGCCACTAACAGCATTCAGTATAGACAACCCCTCAAACACGCACAGGCGACAGCTGCCCGTTGCAAAATGAGAGCACAGGAGGTGGCAATAGGAAAAGGAGGCAAAAGCCAGCACCAGGAAAAAAAACACGATGGCTAATGTGATGTGATAGTGACACACCACAGCTGATGTGCTTTGTTTTGTTTGTTCCTATTTATTCCCCCTATTTATTCTAGGTTTGCATACTTTGCTTTTGAGGTGAAGAATGGCTGAGAAATCCCCAATGCCATAAAACATAAAATTCCCCGTGGCTGCACTGGCTATTTATGTTTAGGCAAGAATTGATGAAATAATGCAAAATATTTTCTGTCCAAATGAGCCAATTGCATTGTGACAAATATTTAATGTTCACTTTATTGCTCAGAAAGTGCACTGACACAAGTTTGCCCTTCTTGCCTTTGAATCCTTGCACACAACCAAACCAGAGTTTAACTGGAACTGAATGAGTTTAATCTGCAGGTTTAAAGGGGAAGTCGCAGAGGGAAGTTAATGAAATCATCCTAATCCTACTTTGCTCCTCAGTTCCCCCCTGAATCTGAAATCTTTGTTCTTACGATCCACATCTCACCTCACTCCTCTCTCTTTTTTTTTTTAGCTTCTTCTCCCCTCCACATTTACTAATTGTTTCATCTTGAGCATGGAAAGGACACGCCAAATCAATAAGTCCCCTCTGAAGAAGCCAAGCGAAAGAAGGTGGGGAGGGGGTTGCCCTAAAAGAGGTCCTAGAAACCAACATATCTTTGAATGCAGAATTTCATCACTTAACCCATGTACATAATTTTGTGAAGTATTCAATCGACAGATTTGCGCATATATTTACATATACTTAAGAAGAACAGTGTGCCCACAACACCCACCCAGTTTCCACTTTTAAATGATAGTGCAGTGGGGGACAACAATGAAGTTATGTAAGAGACACATTTTATTGAAGAAGTCCAGTACGTCAGTAAAAAAAGTGGCCACTGCAGCAAAGTGGAGACTCTGGGATATATTTCTTCCCTTTCCCTTTCTTTTACTGCACACAAAGGTTATCATGGTTTTTATTTTATTTTTATTTTTTATCTTCGTTTAGTTCAACTTAGTTTAGATCCCATTTTTAATTCAGTTAGATTCAATTAGTTAGTTTCAATTGAGTGGATTTGCTAGTGTCATTTTCTTGAAATTATTAAAGTATTAGTTACTTTTAAAGTATATATTTTTTATAATTTTGGTCATTTGTCAGGTCAAGGATTTAAATGAATAAAATAATAAAATTCAAATAGTTATTAGTCCTTTTAAATTTTGTCATTTTGATTGTAGTAGTTATTGCTTCTAGGGATGTAATGGACGAGTGAGAGACTTGAACTTTACGTTTCAGTTAGTTTTACAACGCACAATGCTTGTTTACTTTGTGCTTTTTTTAACAATTTCATTTAATTATTTTTTTTCCAACCCTTGTTTTTCTTATCCCATTCATTTTTGTCAACGATAACCTTCCAGAACACAGAGGTCACGATTATTTCCTTATACTACCTGTTTTCTTCTTTTGCTAGAACCTGTTGCAGTGGTCTCCAAAGGAATTTGGGAGAAAAAAAAGTTATGAAATTTTACCAAGCTGTCTCATTGTTTTATGCGAAACAAGCACCGACTACCGTTACTCGACAATGGGTGAGTACATCACATGCTCTGCGTATGTTGATCCACCTTTGTTGCAGTGTATTTTCTCTGTCTTAACGGTGTGAGCGGTCATTTTGTCAGTGAGTAAAAATTGCAAGGTGTTTTCTCTTCTCCTCTCTCATTGTTTCATTATACATTTCCTTACATTTTTCAAAACTGGAAAATGTATCCATCACACCATCAGCATCTAGTCACCTTTGATCAACTTAAGTTATCGTAGACAGTTTTGGAGTCTTTTAATTTCCATGCATTTGATTTCTCTAGCGCTTAGAGTCATCTCTGAACTAAAGCAGGGTATGCTCTTGGCTGGTTCACATCCAATTGCAAGATATACCAACAGTACTTATTTTATCAAAGGGAAAAGTGTAAATCTTATGTAGAAACATATTTGGCTGTATGATATGATGAGTATTTATATTCATTACAGTCTCCAAGTCACCTTCCATATTCTTGTGCAGATTGGTGTAAACAATGGACTACTAGAAGATATAGAAAATAGTCCCAAAATTGAAGTGACCTTTTGTGAGGCAGAAAGGACACTGAGATTTGGGGGATTAAAATGTCAATATTCTTTTGGTCATATTTCTGTCCAAGTAGGGGCGTTCGGGTGGTATTCCACACTGTGACTAATACAATGTTTTGTCCAATGCAAACTTTCTCCCGCTGCTCACCAGCTGCTCTCAATGGGACAGCTTTTTTCTACATTTACAGCCGTTGCTTTTCTTCATTTTGTTTGTTTTCGTTCTCCGTGGCCCACCTGCAGTTAAACGCAGTCATGTTCTTAAAACTGTGCGCGTGGTTGCATGACTACACATCACCATCCAAAAGTGTTTTGGTATTAACTGGGTTTGTGTGAGTGTATTCCTGTGGAGGTATGATCGTTGCTAAGATAAGACTGTAAACCAGATTAATGTGGCATGGAAGAGCTTGTCAGCAGGACCACTGTGCGTGTTTGTGTATTTGTGGTGAGTGTATATGGATGCAAGCCCGTTAGGTGAGCCAATGGTTTCTATATTGTTTGAGCTCGTGTGTAGGTAGGGTCCAGTGCTGGGTAATATGATCACGGCTCCATGTAACACAGCATGACAAGTGCTTGCGCGTTTGAGTGTGTCTCTGTGTTTAGTGTGTGCGTGTGAAACGCGGTAGGACAACAGCATCTCTCCGTTCTACCGGAGATAATGGATTACTCTGCTCGGAACCCAAAATGCTAACACACACGCATATATATATATATATATGGACCTGGTGCAGCACACGTATGCTGACATTTATTTAGATAATCAGGTTTTTTACTTATTTAAAAAGAAAAAATTCAATAAGGACAGCGTACCTATGGTTTTAAATGTAAAGGAACTAAATTTTATTCATTCATTCCTTTTCCGTACCGCTTATGCGAACAAGGGTCGGGGGAACTAAAGTAATCTAATGAATGTTAAACTTGTAAAAATACCATACTAAACACAAAAATATAACTTTTTTTAGATTGGATTGGATTGGATAACTTTATTCATCCCGTATCTGGGAAATTTGGTTGTCACAGTAGCAAGAGGGGAAGGATGCAGAAATAGGAAAGGCATTTTAGACGTAAATAGATAGGTAATAAGTAAGTTAATAAATAAATACATGAATAAATATATAAATAAATAAGCGTGTTGCTGAAAAAAAAATTATATATATGCATACACATAGATGTACATGCATGCATATGGTAGGTCTTAACACTCAGCCATTTGTTTTGGTAAAGAGGTTAAGAGTTTAATGAGGACTTGGGCCTTGAAAGGTGATTTTATTCCCTTTGTATTATTAATGTACATACATACAGATGTATACGAATCCAATGAATTCGTCTCAACTAAAATTGGTGTTTGCAACCCATCTGCTAATCCCTGCCATACCCAATCTTTGCTCTACATTAACATGCTGTCAGAGGTGTTGGAGCCCCCCTGTAGTGCATCATGGGACATGGTGTCTTATTCAAGGGCATTGCTGGTGAGAACTTTAGAAGTAATACCAGCACCCTCCAGCTGTCGTCTCACAGCCAGAAAACACTTGCGTCTGCGGCGGGGATCAACCCACCAACCTCAGGGTTATTAGTCAGCCTCTCCATCTAGGCTGGCCCAGGGAGAGGCTGTGGGTGGGTGGCTGTGGGATGCAAGCCAAATGCATGTGTGTGGTTGAGTGGGTGGGGGTGTTGCTTTCCCCGTGTGAGGAGCACACTGCATCTTCCCCGACCACTTTCTGACAGGCCCACATACATCACCACCCCCAACACCTCTGTTTCTCTCCCCTCTCCCTCTTCATCATCCCTATTCCCACCTCCCCCCTTCCTCCATCCATCCAGTTCTCCTCCCAGCCTCCTTCTCACCTGCTCCCATCTCTCATGCATGCCGGTGTCTCTCTCACCTGCTTGCAGCCCCACCACACCTCGCAGCATGCCTCCTTGAGTATCATTTACATCGATGAAGCCTCATCATTACCCCTGCCCTACTTTATCTATCACCCAGCAGCCCTGCCATATAGGGCCTACGTCTTTACCACAGATGTTGCTCATGTGAACTCTGGAGCAAGCGGTGGAAGGAACTTTTGTTGTTTTTAAAGTTTAACTGGAAAGTTGGGACATGGGAGTGACATTGTCCTAGAACAGTGGGCAAAAAAGGACCTCGTGGGCCGCTGTGGGGGCAGTCTTTTATTCCATCCGATCCAACAGAGACAGTTTAACCAGTGAGGTTTCCGCTGAAACAAGAAGCACCTGACTGGAATCCACTGATTGGTGGAAAGGTTTCCTCTTATGGGTTGGAACGAAAATCTGCACCCACTGCGGCCCTTTGTGGAATAGTTTGCCCACCCCTGTTCTAGAAGAATTCAGGTAGAGGTATGCTGTAAAAAACACCATCAGGGAATATTCTTACCATTTTGAAAACATTTAAAGAGATACTAATATTTTTAGGTCAGTAAAACAAGTAAACACAATGTGCACAGTAATTCACTCCTCACTTCAAGACAGTTATGTGCAGACTGACTGAGGTCTCATATCACCTGATGAAGATTAGGATTCTACCCATTGAAGACACATTCTGAATAAAGTTCAAATTTACATAGCCCCTATAATTTAAACGCTGTTCGACTGTATAGTTGTCAGATCCAATGCACCGAGCTGATGGTTGGCGAACATAATTGTGTAATAGTTGCTTGAAAACCTTCTGTCCTTGGACATTTTTGATCATGCTGCCATAGTATCAATTTTAATTTTTCCCCAAACTACGTTCTTTCTGCAGCAACGGGTGTAAAAACAGGTCAGCCGGCTGCAGGGCCTTTTCCCATCAAGCATGTGCTGTCACACGTCGACATACACATTTTCGTACGAGATTAGCAGCATTACTTTGACCTTGGAATATTGATTTTGTATCTTCTGTTCTTATTAAGAAAGAAATGGGAAGTCCGGTCCGTGGTGTCCGGGAAAATGCACTCTGGGAACGCTGCTAGTTGTTCGTTAATGTGTCTGGCTTGTGACCTCTGTCAGACGTCATTCTTTCTCTTTTTGACTTTATCAGACTGTGTCCTGTCTGTCTTTGCAATAATGTCCTAATTTAAAAGAATAACTCGTAGGTTTGCACATCATGTGATGTACTTCAACCACATAAACTTTGTGACCTTTATTGATAAAAGTGTGCTGTAACATTAATCAATATCGCACTCTCATTATCCTTAACGGATTTTTTTTTCGAAAAGTTGCAACTCGTTCACATTCTGTTCTCAATGAGATATCAGATTAAACTGAGTGTAGATGGAGTGCACAGGTTTCTGGGTTAAGTCCCTCACTGTTGCGTTGCGGTGCTAAATAAAAGGAATCACGCATGCAAGTGCATTAGAGGAGGACTTAATATTATGAAAGAAAATTGATTTTCCGGAACGAGATTTCTCCTTTGATAAGGTATTAGCTGGGAGGGGAAAATGTTGTGAATCTTCATTAAGAGCCTCTGATATGCACTAGGATAATCACAGGGGGTCAGTACGAATGACAAATGAACACAAAGGCAAGAAGGGAGTCATACATTAGGGGCAGACTGGGGAAAAGAAATATTCTTGCAGTGAGGAGGAGTAACCCTCTACCCTAGCTCACAGCTTCCACTCAGACGTATGCACACAATCGAATCAGAGACTTAAGTAGGGATAGGCTGCCCTTAATAAGAGTGAAAATTGATTTCTTTCCACTTCCATACGAAGAGATCTAAAGATGATGAAGGTAAGGACTGGACTGCGGCTCATCCACCCATCCATTTTCGGGATACTGCTTATTTTCCCTTGGGCTGAAATTATGGGAAATTAGACTACAATGAGGCTAGCAGTGTATAGCTAATACATTTTCTATTGCTTTAACCCACATTTCTTTACCCAAACTGAACAAAGTGATAAGATAAAATGCATGAGAGATGAATAGAATGTAATGTAAATGGAACTCCAGTAGATAATCTGGTTTAAAAAGTTGATTCGCTGTGCAAAAGTGTACCAGTAGTCTGGTTGGGTTAAATATATTTTAGTTGTTCAATAAGAATTATTTATAAATAATTTTAATAATAATCAGTTGGTCAATTTTAAGTGGCAGACTGCTTGTTTGAATTATTGCGAGACTTTCGTCCAACAAAACATGAAACAGACAAAAAATGAATTCAAAATAAAATAATACATTGAACTGAAATTAGCAAAGGAATCCAGGATGACACCACGAAAAAGGCCGAGTTTGCCAACAGTCACTCTCCCGTAGGTGTGAGCCTTAGGCTAGGATGAATAAAGAGGGTTAGAAGGGATAACAAGCTGATAGACTAACTGCAGAGAGGAGAAATGAAGAGAGCCTAACCTCAGCTAATACCACTGGCAGAAATTTCTGACAGACCAGCAGAAAACTATAGCGCAAATACAGCGAGGATTCCTTTTGTCTGGTCAAAAAAATCGCATACGCAAGACGAAACACATTTGAACTGACCAAAAGAAAAGTTTGGTAATAGCTGGAAAACTTAAAAGTGGAGCTAAGGTCACTACAACAGCTTTCTATTTTGTATTTGTAATAACACAATCAATAAGATTTCTGCTTTACTTTGGAAAAACAAATAAATGGAAAACTACAACTGTGTCATACTCATAATAATAATAATAATCGGACATAGGCCCTGTCGTCATTATCAACAACACAAAAAGCCTACTTGTCATCACACCCAGAAACTGCGTGTATTTAAGATTAAGATAAGTCAACAATATCCAAAGAAAATGAGTGCGGCCAGGACTGGTTATCATGATGAAGCCTCTGCATTCAGACTTCCTATTGTGATGTTTTTCCCTCCCTCCTTGTTAAGCCTGCAGGCCGACTGGTAATGTGTGAAAGCAGAAGGTGGAAAAGATCAAACCCAGCTGACCTGAGAATAGCAGTGACACCTTGTCACACACACGTGGCCTGCCTGACTATGCATGCGTGTGTGTGTGTGTGTGTGTGTGTGTGTATGAATGGAAATATGAGCCAGAGACAGTGGGATACACAAGTAGAAAGATTTTAGATTACCACTTGCTATTTCATCAATTATTCAATGCGATGTCATTTCTTTTGAACTTTTCTACATTTTAGTTTAAGTATAACAACAACGGAAGCCCTATTTGCACTGGATCAATATTTCCCTATAGACCTCTGAGTTGTGACAAATTCCACGGAAGTATGAGATCTTAATCCTGTGTGAGTGCACCATATGTGTGATATGTAAAGTAAAACTTTTGTTGCAAATTACTTACCGTAGTTCGTCAAAGAGAGATGTCTTTTGATTTTAGTCGTCCTAAGCGAATCTGCATGTCAGTGTTTGTAATTGCGTGACTCACCTATGTTTTCTGTTCAGGCTTATTTCTCTTTATTTGTGCATTTTAGTAATTCGGTAATGGGAAGGGGAGACTACTGTAGATAAATGGCTTGACAGTTTATCAGGAGCAAACAATACAGGTCCATATCGGACTACATTGATATATGTCAATTTTATTTATTGGCATGTAGCAATTGACATGCAACATGGTAGACTGCCACCTGCTATGTTTGAGTGTAGGGCAGCAATGTCAAGGAAATACACCAAATTACATCTATCAAATGCGAAAGCTTCCATAATTACTGCAAATCAGCTGCAGTCCCAAAGTATTAGCAAATCTAACTTTTTTTGTCCAATATCAGCACAGATTAAAGCCTAATCCACCGCTTTGCATAATTCAGGGAACAACACAACATAGTAAAACAAAACTTTTATTTTTATTCAAAGAAAGGAGAGGAACAAAGTTTAGACAGGAAAAAGAACGTGAAGCGCAGACAGAGAAAAAGAGCCTCTGAGAGAGACAGAGGAAGGTGAGAAGTAGAGAACATTTATTATGCCGATGCTTCATCTACAGATACAAATCACTGGCTGTTATCACACTCAAGCAAACCCTGCTCGAACCCCACACTCGGATCCATCTCCACCATGACACCCCAACACAAGTGTACCACAACAACCCTGTGCATGCATGTGTGTCTGACTGATTGGATTATAAATAGAGCTAGTGGATAGACTCTGTAAAAGGTTAGAGCCTGAACTGAGCATGACAGGCAAAGACCACCAGTTACGTTCCTGTTAGTGTGCATTCGTTTTAGTTTTCGACTGCAACAAACATACTCAGTTTGTGTGCTGTTTCAATCTCATTGAATGAAAAAAAAAATGATTTAATTATGAATAATAAATAATTCCTGTCTTTGCTTTAACATATTGAAATCGTAAATGTTACCTCATTGCCCTTCATGAAGTCGAACACAATTTCAGCACCATGGACAGTGACTTCAGTGACAATTTTGTAAAAGAAATTTACAATCATGATTCAAATGTTATTCATCAATTATGCCTATGCAAATACATAAATACTTAAGCGAGTTGGAGACTCATTAAGATGATTCGTTTTACAGCAGTAATAAAGTACACAGCATTTCCACAATATTGATATAAAAAGGTATGTAGCACAAATATTCATTCCATTCAAACCTATACTTTGAAATTTTTAAAATAAGACATTTTTTTCCAGGCAAAAGCAAAACATGAAAAATGTCACCTGTTTTAAGGAAATGCCCTTGTGCTCCCTCATTTTGTTGGAAATAAAATCTCAACATTAGCTGTCCAAGAGTTGATCCATTTTCTTTTTTATTAGCTAAATCATTTGTTGTATTAAATACATTAAATCTAAACAAGATTGAATTAAAAAAATATGGAAACATATTGCAGTATTAGTACTCCATGATACTAGAATGTAGGCCGTTTTCATAAGTGCACGTGTCGCCACAGGGGACACTGTTTTTGGAGTGTATTGCTGTAGGGATTTTGTACATTTGAGCTGGCACAAGCACATGGATGCTCATTTCGTTTGTGGAAAATATTCACGTGTGGAACTTAGATTGAACTCCCCCTAAATTTAAAACTCCCACTAACTTGCCTACATTACTTGTATATTCTCAGGATGTCTTATGGAACACGAGTCTTTCCTTTTAAATCAAACCACCGTGACCTCTTGCCTCCCACTTACCTTCTATCTTCCTTAACTAACTGCCTCTACTGTGATCTAGCCTCCTTACTGTGCAGGGTCATAGTACATAATTCAGTGTCTGATATGCAGAGAATATGTGACACCTTTCTTTGAGGCGAAAGGAGCAGGATAAAGGATCTCACCCTGACCGAATAGATAGGGTTGATGCATACCAAATAAAAGTCACACTCGATTCTAATGTGCTTTTCTTTCTGGATAGTCAGCTGTTACTTCAATAGGGAATACTAAAAAAGTCAGAGGGCAAATACTTTATTCTTCGGTGTGTTGCAATTATGCTTTGACTACAATTTCTATGTTTTATTGAGCTTTGCAGTCAGATTGGGTTTGGGAAGAGAAAACTGCAAGAGAGCTGTCAAACATTTTACTCGAGAATATAAATGAAATAAAAATAATAATAATAGTTGTTAAACTGTTGGTCTTTCATTGTAGTTGAAGACATAAGTACATTATCTGAAATGTATCTACTGTCAGAAAGAGAGCCTGGGCAACAGAGGGACGGAGAGATAGAGGGAGGGAGAGAGAGAGAGAGAGACCCTAGCTGGCAGCAGTACCGTCTTTTCACCCCTAATTCTTTCCACCTTGTTAGGCACTCTGCCGTGGGGCGAGCAAATATAAACACCCTGGCAGGAGAGATGGCGGAGGCAGGAAATGAATTGTTTAGCAACGGTGGAGGGAGGAGGGGAAAGGAAAAATGATGGAATTAAATTCATTGTAGGAAGAAGTAAGATTCATATTTAAAATTTGGAATGGTCATGCTATGGTAAATATATTTTCTATGCTTATGTAATTGAATAATGTATTCTCTATATACTGTTGTAAGTATGTAGCCTAAAATGTCTAATGGATTTAGTGGCTACTTTCATTCAAATGTACTTCATTTTATTAGTCTTCATAATGTTTAGAATTTCAATAAAACAACACATTCTGTTTAAAAAAATGACAGGGCAACAATTTTCCAATTAAGTTATTTTGGCATGACAGTCGTTCAGTAATTTGCAGGTACAGAATTTAAAAGTGATCTCAGTGTTTCTCCTAATACATGAAGATTTACCTACATGTACTATGTTGTTTCTATATGCAGACAGCTAGCCATTTTTTTTTGTAAAAACACAAGTGGTATTAAATAAATATTGCAGTCACGATGATCCTATAGTTTAAAAAATTGAAATGAAAGAGTTTTGGCACCCAGAAATGTGTAAAACCAGGTTGTAGACCCAAGACAACAAAAAAATCAATTGCCATCTCTACTTTATAATCGAGAGTTTTAGATTCCATTCTTAGGCCTTAAATGTTTCTCTCACTCCACTTGTCTTTTTGCAACATCAGCCCTGTGTGATTGCTCTTTTTGATCAGAATGTCACCCGTATTTATTGGCAGTGCGTAAAGAAACAGCTCAAACAATCTAAATGATCATCTCCATCACCCACTGAGTCTCTCTTATTCTCCGTCTGCGCCACCCGTTGTCGCCCCGCGGTCGTGTGCCGATTGTCGTGCCGACTTCGGCAGTATCGCCGTGGCGACAGAGACAGGAGCAGATGTGACTCTGGTTGCGGGGCATTTGGCAGCAGCACTCATCGTCACAGTGACGGAGATGCGGCCGGACGGCACATCATCTGTAGCATCGTGAGGGGCGGAGGGGGGTGACTGAGTGTGGATGGTTGAGGCGTGGATTGGCATTGGGTGAACTCCCCTCACCCACAAGCGCGTACACACTCCCAGTGTGACCCCACACACCCTGGAGGAACTGCAAGTGCACAGCCAGTAACCAGACGAGATGGGGGTGGGGCGGAGGTTGATGTACGCGCGCTTGTGTGCGCGTGTGCGAGTGTGTGTGTGTGTGACTGTGCATGCGTGCATATTTGCAATCTAACCAGGCAGCAAAAAGTGCCGTCAAACATACAAGATGTTTTTCTTCATCTCTCACTGCTTTTTATTTCTTGAGGTATTTTCTGCTATTTCCGTCCCTCTGTCTGCTAAGTTGGAGACAAATGGCGGTTTGGGGGCTAAATGTTTGAACTTGAGCAAGGAGACCCAAATTGACACACTTAAGGAAAACTGAGACCTGAGGACAACAGAGTATAGAAGGGAGAGAGGGAGAGAGCGAGACAGTGCGGCAAGAGGGATTACAGTTGGGGGGCCTTACTCAAGACATCTGTAATGTGTACATACCACAGAAGAAAACAAAGTGACTAGCGGTCGTACACTGGTGCTGCAATATGGGTTTTTTTGCCACCCCAAAAACTAAATTCACACTTAAATAATAAGTGTACTACATGTGGTGTGAATTTCAAATACCATTTGGTCAATCTATGAGATATTTTAGTTTTGTCTGAAAAATGAATGGGAGACAATTAGTCAAAATGTCCAAGAAGATGACCAGATTTGTCCAATGAATTATCTGAGCGTTTTCAGTGTGTGTGCTTGTGTGTGCGCCCGCGCATGAGTGTGCCTGTCAGGGTTGTGCACCACGACGGTTTGGCAGTGGTCTGACATTTCCTGCTCTGACATCTTGTCTCAGTTCATCTCCCGTGCCAGTGGACGGACGGAAGCCCTGAAGGGACACTCCAGCACCAGCTACGCAAACTTGTCTTTTTGTCAGCACCAGTGAGGAGGTGCAGTACATTAGTCACACACACACAGAGACACACACTTTTAATGTTTTTTTTCCTTACCCTCACTCCTTTTTCATATGACAGCCTTATTTCAGTGGACACTCATTCCTTAAATTCATGTGAACTCATCAACAAATTATGCATAGTTTTTCATTGCTTGATATGCATTGGTGCTCTTCTCTCACTCCAATAACTACAAAATGTTGGCTTTTTCTTCACTGGCACCTCATCTGAACTTTATTGACAAGATGCTTAATGGTGCAAAATAACCATTAACCAGTGGCAAGAAATTCTGCTCTCCGCTGTCCCAGTGGATCTCGCAGAAGAGTCGTAGCTAAAAGAGATGAATGTGCTGTGTAAAATTAGGGATCGTCTCATTGTCAGCTGGTCATACTCAAGGTGGTATTGGTATTTTGATCAATGAAGTGCACACCTTCTGTTTTCATTCTGGCTCTCTCATCCTTTTGTTGCAGTGGCTAGGCTAGGCCTTCATCTGCTCTTTCTATGTTGCAAACGTTTGAGCCAGATACTATGTCTAAGCCTATTTCGGAGCCATGGTGTTGCACCATAGGGAATGATGGTTTGGATTTTTTTGTTAATTCGTTTTTTTTTGGTGTGTAGCTTTTCATATTCCAAAAATATAAGTGAACAGACTGCAGGGTTGAAGTGGAAATGCTTCAATTAGTTTTTATTTTTACCTGGGTTTTTCTTTGTCCTCTTGGGTATGGACCCTGTCTGTTCTGTTCTCTAAATGGTTAGGCTGTTATGCATATTTTTCCTCTTGAACAGTTTGGAGTTTGTTGTTTTATATGGACCTATATATGTTCTTTCACCAGGCTGGTCCTAGGAATGAAATGGTTGTACTTAAGGCCTTAGTCTGATTTTCCGTTCAAATATGCCATGGCATTTGTCCTTTGTTTCATGTTGTCCTTCCTTCTTTGTTTTAAACTGTTAGCATTTTGATGATCTTCAGGCTGAACCTGATGCCACTGCTTCCAAGATTGTTCTGTTTGCTATGGGTTGCCAACGTCATGTCCTAGTGACCCTCTGAAGGGTTTAGCAGTAAAACTTGTTTACAAATTTGGTTTAAGATGGTCAGCTCTTGTGAATCATTACAAAAACAATGAACTCTCAACAACGTTACCTCCTGAGTATATCTTTTGCCCTCCCTTGGAACCTTAGTCTTCCCCTACATAAATCCCTCCAGAACCATCTTCCATGGCACAACATCTTCATTCATTCTTTTCTTGCCCAAGACTCTCTCTGACTATCAGTGTTCCTCCTTTTTCTCCCGAGTCTCCGACAACCTTTACGAGGCTCGAGAGAGAGAGAGAGCTGTGACATCCCTAAATGAAAAGCCTCTCTTTGCAGCGTTGCAACAGCTGACGATTTATGACAAGAAGGCCTCCCCGGAATCTCGGCTGCTGTCAGACAGCATAATGATGTTTTGATATAAAGATGATTGGTGGGGCTGCATGTGCCACACCACGCACACTCCTTTGCGTGTATAAGTGTGCGGAAATGAGTATAATCTGGTATTTTAAGGTGAGCGACTAAATAAACTCTCAACTACTTGTTTGCTGTATACCTGTTTTCTATGGTATTCTTTGTATGTGATGTGTTTAAACTTTTAAATTGTCCTTTACCTGAGGTCCCTTACCTTTAGTGGTTGATCTTTACGCTCATGTATTTTCTGTGATTTTCTCAATTTTATATTGTCCAAATGTGCCGCTTCATTGCCTCGCTGCTGCTTTAGTTTTCCTTCTTTTCCTCTTAAAACTCCGCCGGCGCGTTCCTCCCCCGGCCACTGTCACTGATGACAGGCGCACAGTTCTCTATAGTTTCTATTAGAGGACCATTGCATGCTTGAGGGCCCCCGCAGATTGGTTACATTTTGTTCGGCAAAGCATTAGCGGGCCCCGTCGAAGGGCCCTATCATCATCAGTGTGTCTGCCATCTTCAGGCCGTGATCTATGATTCCCCCATCAGACGTACATAAATCAGGCCGCTAAAAGGATTTCTTCTCTACCCCTCAAAACCCCCCTCCATTTAAATTTATGCCACCATAAAAGAAAGGAAAATTAGTCATTGAGGATCCCCCCTCTGTCTTTCTCTATCTCTGTCTTCTCCCCCTCTCTGCGCAGTGTGCGGCAGTAAAATGGAGGAACGGAAGGAGGAACGTTCTCGTGCGGTGCCCGTCATCCTTTCCTCACCCTTTCCCTTCGCTCTAATATCATCATTATCAGAATCATAAAGCGAAAAATAACATGCCAGAGACATTGTGAGAGCGAGGCCTGCACTGCCTCTGACCACTAATCTCGTTCTCTTCTTTTTGCCTCTCACATCGCCGCCTCTCGCGTCTCCTTCCTCGCACCAGCTGAACACGAAGGAGGTCAATAATTAGCCCCAAGTGTGTCCAGCGCGTGTTGTTGTCGTTGAATCTCGGGAGCTCTCAAACATGCTCTGTGTGCCGCGCACTCTGCCTGCTTGGCCTGTGTTTGTCTATTGCCGTTGAATGCAAATCAGCGGGTTGCCCAAGCGAAACGACTTTCACATCCTACCCCTGCGCCGTTCGGCTCTCCCGCTCCGTCTAGAATGCAGGGCAATAAGGCAGACAGGTGAGGAGTGAGGCCCAATGCGTTGCTTTGGGTGAATGGTTCTGTTATTGGTCCACAATTTACTCAATAACTTTCAGCAATCCCCTCTGTCCATCACCATTTCCCGGGCCTTTGAGTGCGTGTGTGTGCGCGTGCATTCTATTGTAATTCTCAGCCTTGTGGTAATGGTTTGGGGCAGGCCCTTTTCTGTATCAAATGTGCAGAAGTCTGCAAATGAGTTCTTAAAAGGTTTTCTGTGGAAGAACTTGTCAAACCAGACCACAACCCCATCAAACATTTTGGGATGAACTATGATTAAGATTGGAAGCCAGGCTCTTAGATCCATCATCTAATATGAAGTATGCGTGACCGGACGTTTGGTCGCCCGGACGTTTGGTCGCCCGGACTTTTGGTAGAACGGACGTTTGGTAGAATAGGTTCAAATTATGACAGAGTTTACTGTTGAAACCAGCTCTCAAAATGTTAATCATGAGGGAGAGTGAGTTTAATATCTAAATATCTAATATCAAAATATCAATAAGAGCACTCATTTAACACACTATTATTTTATTAAACAAATACAACAAATAAAAGTGGGGATGTTTGGATTAAATGTTGTATGCATCTAGTATTAAAAATGATAATCAAGACAACCACAACATCTCTCAGCAACACCATGCACATTATTTAATAAGTCTGGGGAACGGTAAATAATTTTAATAGACATTAATAGCATGAGATTCTTGTGATTAACACTGATTAATTACAGTGTCATACAAGCAAACCGATATAATCGCAAGGCCATACATAAACAGTAGTCATATTCATTCCTCTTCTGTTGCGCGTATCCTCACCATGATCACTCGAGCCTAACTATGGGGAGTAGGCAGGGTACACTCTTAATTTCTTATCAGCCCATCACATACAGAGGTACTTAATAGTCATACTCAAATCTGGCCTGACTTCCCTCTTCCTTTTCTATAAACTGTATCTCCTTCCCACATGCTGTACTACTGGCCAATAAAGTATATACATTTATACAGTCCATTTTACAAAAGCAGAAGCTCAAGCACACAAAGAAAATCATCCAACAGTTAACCTTACTTACAAATATAACCTCCTAAATAAGTGTTCATTGTCATCACCAGTGTCTGTGTGTGCTGCAAACATCAACAGATTCCCCGCAGGATCCAAATTGCTTAATAAGCTGCCAGTTGGGCTGCAGTCAGCTGGCTGGATCAACATACATACACATACACACTTTTCACAATGCTGTCGTTTTCTAAAGCCTATTACATCGGTGAATTACTCCCCCACTGGCTGGTTATATGATTCTGTGTCATGTCTGCGTTCGTGTTGGGATGTTTGGCCTCAAGCGGGAGGGACTCATAAAGATGCTTGAATACAGTTCAGTAAATAAAATGAGTGCATTTTAACATTGCAGTTGCGTGTTGATTGTAAATTAGTCTTGTTTGTTTCAATCAAGAAAAATCCAGTTTAAATTAAAGTGAAGACAATAGAAATAGGTGCAATATGTTCTTCATTATTTTTATTTTTTAAAGAACATTCTGTCTTTCCTATTTATATATTAATTACCATCAGTTGTGTGTGGAAACAAAGTGCACTCTGTCAGTTTTTGTCACCTGTGACTCAAGCGAGCAGTGACAACTGACTTGCAAGCTTCGTGAATCAAGTTGAAAAGTAGAGAAAGTAAAGGAAATCACTTTTTTTCTGCACTGCCCAGAGTAATCCCGTCTTTGTATGACACTAATCATATGTAAATCCGTGTTGTAAAGTGATTTGCTTTTTCCTTGTGTTTGAAATAATTATACAAGCGGTCCTCAGAGCAAAAAGCCTCTTCAGATTCAAGTATACTGGCAGGTGACTTAATCCAGCCAGCCTGCTTGTTTACAGGCAACACGAGCTTTAAGTCATTGTCACTGTCGCACACACTTAGTGTTCATTTGACTCAATCAGCTTGGAGAAGGTTACTTCTTTGCAGAATACTGATTACCTGCTTAATACCACAGTATTTAAACTTCAGATTAGTTTACCTCCTGAGAACTATTCTTCGGCTTGTAATATACATGGAAAGTTATCATTACGATGTTGTAAAGCAGGGGTGCTCATTATGTTGATGGAGATCGACCAGTCGATCGTCAAGGTAGTACTATTGGTAGATCACCTGAGCGATTTGATCGAATTTGTTAGTTTTCTTTGGCCCTGAACAATGTCTCGTTTGTATCGTGACATCACAATGTGCCCAGTGTTTTATTTTATCGTGCTATGTGACTCATTTAACAATCTTGAGCTTCTGATCAAGTTCTAAAGTATGATGCCGACTGCCTCGGCTAATATAAACGACTTGTCAAAGCCGCTTGTTAAGTCGTTCCTATGATATTGAAGAGATAGAGACTTGCCGCATCTATATACTTCTTTATGGCGTCCTATGTTGGTAATGAGACACACCTCAGCTGCCCTACCTCTGACCTCTTTTGAAATAAGGTCATTTTGCTGTTGCATTTTAAAGGTGTAAATATACGTAGTGACCAGCACGGTGTCCTCTTCTTGTCAGACCATTTTATCTTGATCTTTCACTCATACACAGATATTTGAAGACAAAGTGATATAAGATAACACACACGCACTCCCAGGGTGTGGCTATTATTTACTCTTGAGAAAAAGGCTTATCTCGCCCACAGCTGTGAGAGCGAAGAGAGGTCTGACCTCACCTCCTCTTTACTTCTTTTCTCTTCATACCTTCCTTTCGCTAACCTCTTCCCCCGTGGCGTGTGTTTTTGTGTGCATGGGTATGTGTTTGCTCTGCAAGACAACAAGGGCTGTAACCTGCGACCCAAAGTGCATGGCACACAGAAATGGCTCCCAATCTTCGCTGTGTGGCGCGAATAAAAAGCTTTTGTCTTTTACAACTTAGTTCAAGGAGATTTTCACTTTGCGAAAATGGATGTCAACCTTTTACGTTATAAAACCAACTGGTCAATGCAAGCGGTCTTCCTCGACAGGAAATGAGACTTTACACAACATTGTCATTTTGCATTCTAAAAATCTTTTTTTAAAGAATGTATTGTATTTAATGCCTTACTTGGTGTAAGTAAACCCTTATCTGTCAAAAATATAGTAGTGATATCTCAGGCTGTCTTATGTAGGGTTTTTTGTTGATAGTGATTTTGGGTGAGGTCCTGTTGATTTGGGGGCAAATTCTGGTCATTTCCTGCTGAGTTCGGACACCTCATGAAGATTTTGGGGGGTCACTTCCCGTTGATTTTTTTTCCGTTAAGCTTTTTCCTGACAATATTGGGACATTTTGCTTTTTTATACCACTTACCCTCATTAGGGTGGTCTGGGCAAAAATTTGAAGCCCAAAACTTTGAACTGCGTCTCCTTGTGCCCTGCGATCGGCTGGCCACCGATCAGGGTGTCCCCCGCCTTTAGCCCGGAGACAGCTGGGATTGGCTCCAGCACCCCCCTGCGACCCTAAAGAGGATAAAGCGGTTGAGAAAATGAGATGAGATGAGCAATTTTAACTGTGAGGCAAACGTGTCCTACACTCTTCTACACTCCCAAACTTTCAATTTGGCATGTATATGGTGTAAGCAGGTCGCAAATCACAACTAGTTCAGATTATACACCATGGGTATGGATCTTTTGACTCTGTTCTCCAGGCCAAGACATTACAAACTAACGTGTCTTTCAAACATTAAAATCTTTTCTACCTCTCTACCAGAGTTATTGTGTCTGCCTAACAGACGTTACAATGCTGCTTTTCTTTATGAAAGAAGGGAGGAGAAAAAAAAAGTCATGTCTTGTCCTCCACATGTCTGCTCTCTTTTTAGAGCTACCGAGGTCCTGGCCCCATTACACTGATTTACACACACACTCTCGCTTTCTGTCGTGCTTGGTGTGTGTCACTGCCAGTTAATAGCCCAATGCAGATGAGCACTTTTGCACAAGAAGCTCTGCTGACTACATAGTGTGTGTGTGCGCGTGTGCGTGTGTTCATACGAGTCCTTCTGGCCGAGGGGATGAGAGGGCTGTGACAGGGGTCTTGACATGCTAAAGAGGCAGAGTAAATGGGTTTTTCCAAAGCAGTGGAGAAAATATCACCGTTTTATACCCGGCCAATTTATGTCTCCTTATCTCTTCTTCAAACATGTCACTTTAGCTACTGCTGGATGGTAATTACCACACACACATACACAAGCACACCCACTCCGCTACACCTCTGCTTACACATCCACTCGCATACATTGACCACATTCAAATGTGCACTTACCTGCTAGACGATAAGTTCATTTAAGCAAGCATGCCATACCTTAACGCTGTTGTAAGGAAAATAATGTTCAAAACTGATATTTAACAATGCTATTTTGTCTTGCAGTTATGAGAAAATGTCTACGATTTTAATAAATATTGTTTAAAATCGGAGTAAGTAAAATACAAACTTGAGGTGTTTGCAGAGTGCTCTCATGTAGTGACTTTTTATAGTTATGGCTGTACAGTAAAATTACGAATGTTTTCTCTGCTGTAAAATTTGTATATTTTACTTTCACATCTTGATAGCTAATTTGCGTATGTCATTGGTATTTAATTAATTGTCTAACAAAAGCAGCCAACCATTTTTTGTGGCCCAGAATGATTTATTCATGACATCGTTTTTCTAGGTACATTCAGTTGAACTCCAAACTGCTGGAAAACGTTTGATTTTGCAGGTGTCACCATATTGTTCTGTGTATCTATATGTGGTAGCAATGCATGAATCCACATGAATAGCCATAAATCACTGAACTATATTGGATAAATAACCTTTTTAAACCATTTTAATTCATTCTGATGCACCCCTCCAAACCCTACAGTGTCTCAGGAATTGCATTGCCATAGGCACTTTTGTGAATTACATCATAGATATCTTCTGCGCTCTCCTTCCCTCTTCATTCATTTTTGTTTTCCTAATTGAATATTTGTGACTTAATCCAAGTAATTACGGCATCTTGACTCAGCAGTCAGTTAGTAAATGTTCCCTTCCACCTTTTACAGCACAGATGATATAGTATTTTCCTCAGTGGTCCAGGGCAAATTAACAGCGAACACAGCTAATGTTGTCTGCGTAAATAACATCTTAATGACCTTCTGCAAGCTGGTTAGCCAGCGACCACGTGAGATTTTGTGCCAAAAAGAAAACAATCAAGGAGCAGATACGCTGGCTGTGTTTTGTTATTTTGTCTTGCTTGAGTACACAAGAGATTATCAAGGCATTCACTTACAATCAATAACTGTGAGGTATTCAAATCAGTCGTGTGTGCTTGAAATTTTGGTTATATGTTGTGTTGTTTGAGGAGTGGTGTCAATTTCCCAAACTTGTATAGACAGTTTTGATGTTGCTACAGGCAAGGAGGGGAGGGTTATTCTGTGGGGATGTAACGCAAAGTGTATCCTCAACAGACCATGGCTAGCCGCCAAGACAACACAATTCTAATTTGTATTTGTACCAAATAACACACTATTGCCTCCTCCATATGCTGTAATTCTACTTAACATTTAGCGATACAAATGGATGTCATTAGATTAATCACTTTTTGTTTTCTTTTTTGCAAATGACAAATCACACAGGCCAATCAAACAATAGTGCACTCATTGAATTTGTTTGCTTTCAGTGTGTGCAGACACATTTTGGTCTAGATTTGAATAGGAACGTGCATGCGAGTGGTAGACCCTGGTAGAGTATGCCCCTTCCTGACCTTGAACAGAGTACACTGCTTGTCAGTGTGCGAAGTCTTGCTAATATGAATGCACAGAGAATCACTCTGCCATCCACTCGAGAGTTGAATTCTTTCACTTATTGGGAGGAAATAGTGGCCAATGTCTCTTTTTGTTTCATTCAATTTCTTCCTCTCACTCCATTCTTTGTTCTCCTCCAACTTTGTTGAATCTCTCTTTTCTCTCCCTCAGTCTTCATTAGTTTCAATTCACGTCTCACTGTAATCTCCCTTTCCTTTCTTTGACACTTACATTCTTTTGTTACCTCTGAGTGTCCTCTCGTTACCCTACAGTATATTTCTGTTCGTGTTCATTTATATCACTTCTCAACATTGCTAAAACCATAAGTAGCCTCAACACCTTCAAACTATACTACTGGTATTGAGATATGAGTTTGACTTATTTTCTGACCTGCTCATAACTCAAAACACACCTTGGATCTCCTTTCTCTGCAGAATTGAAGAAAATGCTAACAATTTGAATAATTATGTTTATATAAGGCTAACACTATAATGGAGTCATTTCTAAAGACATATGAAGAATTGTCCTGCAATTGGCTGGCAATCAGTTCCTTATCCTGCCACTAGGTTAGAGCAAGAATAGGCTCTAGCACCCCCACGGCCCTCATGAGGATGAGCAGTCAAAAATATGAATGAATAATTGAATGAGAATTGTATCAATGAATATTATATAAAGTAAACGGTCTCGGTTGAGTTAAATGTAAATATGTTCTTTTTTTCTTAACTTTATAGATTTAACATTTTTCCAAATGTCTTTGCCACTCATTTGTGTTAAAATACCCATTGCTTCAAATGTTCTAACACCACAATACCGCATCTTTGTCATTTCCCCATTTCTCAACAAAGTTCTAATTCTGTTGGCGCTCCAAAAAATAGGGCATGATTTTAGAGGTCGGCCTTAAGTACCAATCAATGTAGAACTTAATGCTGTCTGATGCAAGTGGGTCACACATTTAGGAATACATAAACTAACTGACCAATGGCTACCACCACATTCTCATTCATTGCCTGTTGCATCTTTTGTTGTGCATAGCCTTAACGAGATACAAGAGGTGAAGACTGTTGACCCAGGGACCATTTTGCGCTTACGAGCTTGCTTGGAATAGAATCAATTTCAGTGAATCTTTTCACTGCTGAATTGTCATGCTTCATTTACCTTTATTTGTCTCCATCGCCACATGCCTTATAGCTGCTCTGTGTTGCAGCTCGTGGTCTTTTTAACACTTTGACACCATGGCGACTGGAGAATAGAAGAACTGTTGAGTTAAACTACACCCGACGAGCCATTGAATCTTCACAGAGAAGACGGCAGAGAGTAATAGAATATCAGGGTGGAAAAATGGCGCTGTATTGTGGGCGTGAATGCGCCTGCAATCCTGTTAAACACGACATCTGTATTCTCTCTCTGTTGGATTGTACTTTGAGTGCATTCGCAGCGGCTTTCACTGAGAGTCAAAATTTAATTTGAGCCCATTGTTTAGACGGCTTCAAATCCACAATCCTTAATTGTATGAAATGTGCTCGAGCAGTGATCCGCGATTGTGGCGGGGAGTCAAATTATCTTCTCCGACCTGGCTTGGTTTTGTAACAGCCAAACTCCATCTACTGAAATAAAAACGAGACTCGAGGCTCGCCTGTGTATCATTAAAAGCAGCTATTATGGCGAGATAATACCATTTGGCCCTCATATTGAGCATTGCCATGAGCCTGAAAGTCAGTCAAGACCTGATAACTTTGGAGTGACATTGAACAGTGAATCTGTAAGAAACTCATGAATGCGCCTGCTGGTTTTTGATAGTCCATTGAATCTGATATCCTTAATTAATTTAAATTATTGTTGTTTTCTCAAGACTTTTTTTACTGCATCTTTAGCATGACAAACAACACTGAAAGTAGAGTGACAGGAAATATGATGACATACCGAGCGGCACACGCTTAAAAGCTTTCAAACACTTTTATGGCATCTGTCGGATCAACTCGCATAATGGTCGCTTTCAAAATTAGAAAAACCAGAAGGTTGAGTTGTCTTTGCTCATTAGATTTGGTTAGTCTTTTTGACATTCTTATTTATATGACTTTCTTTTCCATGGTACCCTATCTACTAATGTAGGTAGCGCATTCTAGCGTCAATCTGAAAAGGTCGCTCCCCTTCTGCGCTGTCTCTAATATATGACTTTATTTGATCAGCCTGTGTGTTTTGACATTGCTGGCTCGAATGATTGTTTTTCTTTAATTGCAAATCTTTTAATGATGTGGAATTTCTGTCTTAATAGCTTCACTTGGTTACAAATGCAAATTTTACTGCTCTCACTTGACAGCATTTTTAAATCTATGCAAAACCTTTGAGTGTTCTGAATAGTGTTATATAATAATGCAATAGCGAGATAGGTCATTTTATGTTCCAATATTGATTTATATCCCAGGTTTTTCTAAAATAACATGAAATCAAAACCAATGTTCTCCGTAAACTACACAGACTCCATTAATCGAACTCGGCACACAAGTGAGCAGCATGACAAAACAGTCAAACTTTCTTAACTTATTCATCATATAGCACAATTTTCAAAACATTCCGTGACTGAGTCAAATTGAACAGAATAATGACATCCGGAGGTTTTTGAGAACGGACTTGCTCAATTTTGCTTGTTTTTTTAAGTTTTGGAAACCCCATGATGTTTTACAAAATAATGCTGCTAGATCAATATGTCTCGCATAAAGAGGTTAACAGAATATTGCCTCAATTGCTCTATATTAATAAATCAATAAATCAATCAAACGCATAGACTCATTTCAAGCATTAACAGTTTGTTTGACCTAATATTGTTCTGCTTTCAAATCTAAAACAACTATTCTAATAACTTATTGTCTTAATTTTTTTAAGTGATCTACATATTTTCAATGTTTTCATTCAACATTGTGCGTTTAAGAGTGTGTTTGTGCATGTTTTGGTTTTTTTGACGTGATGATAGTGGACAAAGTGCTGGGAGCCTGAGCTGTCAACCTGTCATACACTGACAGATATGCTGCTCGTACACCGTCCAGGCTGCACCACATGGATGCACACATTGTATGTGCGGATGTCTGTCTGCAAGTCTATGTTGGTCATATGCAATCCGGGCATAGCCAGAATACCTAAGCACGTAGTTGTACACGGACTCTTGCATGTGTGTCACGATGAGATGATGTGGTGACGGAATAAGCCCTGATCTTTTGAGAAATTATTTTGTATTACATTATATGCTTTCTTAATGTGATCTTTGAAATGGTCACAAGTGACACAAAGAGAGGATGTGGAGTATGTCTGGCTGTTTAGCATAGACAGTGGCTATTAAAAAGTGAATTTTGCATTTCCTAAAGCAAGGAAAGTTAGTGTTTTTACTGTCCCTTCCCTGCAGGTATGCCAGTGTGTTGGATTAATACTTGTGTATGTCACTGTGTAGGGGTGTGTGTTTCTGTGTGTGCTGACAGAACATATGGCTTCGAGCTGAGAGACCCTGTGTGAGTTAGACCAACTCCTACGGAACTCTCATATACACACACACATGCAAAGTCTATTCACAAATATCCATCACTAAGGGCATATCATAACATTCTAAGATTATCCGTTACACGTATGAGCACTCCCATCATTCGTATACCTATTTTATTGTAACTTTTGGACGATGTTTGTGTACAGCGTCATTAACCGAGTAGCTGCCATTGACATGCATTGATGTGCCATTATATATGGTGTCTATGCAGTTATACTTTATCCGAATGAGGAAAAGCATTTTCACACTTCTCTCATGCCTTTGGGCCTTCTAAAAGTATATTAAATGCAATTTTGGTTTATGATGACCTCAACGTAAACTCACATTCGGCTTAGCTGTAGAGTAGGAAACAGTAATTGAGGTTTGGGCTTTTGTGCCTGTGTTTAATGGTGTTTTTGCTCATTTAGCTGGCAGGTAATCTTCTGTCTTTAAATGATCCACTCAGCTCTAGCAGTTTGAATGGTAATTAAACAGTACTTCAGCTGTCAACTCACCCACGCACACACTGTGCTGTTTAAATGTTAATTAAAGCAGTATCAGCATCTGGGCATTCTTTGAAAGAATTGATTTAGCACATGTACATGAGCAAACACACATACTACGACCGAGTAATATTACACAAGCATACAGTGCTTACGTAAGATCACATAAGTTACATAAATAACGAAATGCACACACGATTTGTAACTCCTGGGCTAAACTGATTGTGATATCATTTTAACACATGGTTAAGGACTGCTCCACTGGTGCTTATTAGAGACGATTACCACGCTGATATGTCTTCATTAATCTCCAAATCAGACAGAAGGATGTGCACTCGAACACACATTTACAGTGGCGCTGTGACTCAGGTGTCTGCCAGCGCTCGGCTTCCCCACGGAATTCTCGGCTTGCCTTTGTCTCCAGTCACGACTCTACTCGCTCCCTCGTAGGTCGGAAATACCTTCCATTACAAAACTGCGTGCTTATTTGTGTGCATGTAATTTGCAGTGGTGTTGAACTGCACTGCACAATACTGATCTTCCCCTATATTTGTCTACCACATTCTGATTCACCAGAGCAACTTCCAGCTTTGAGCGTAGGCATGCAGTCAATTGTAAAAATATGTAAATATGGACTGCTGTACAAAAATCTGTATTTTGGAGCTTTCTCTGTACTTCAGAAAATTCTATTAACAAATCTTCTTTATACAGAAAGCTTTTCTTTTAGGCCTCTGTTTGCATTCTGCCTATGAGGATTGTGCATTGTGCATGCAAACTGCGTGTGTTTAATACGTTATGTGTCACCATGCTCGTGTGTGTATGGGTTTGTGTGTCAGCTTGTATAGTTTCCTGCGCTGCGTCCAGGGAATAATAAAGATAAAGCAGATGCCAGCAGATGCCCCGTTTAAAGATTATCAGTTTCTCTCTGCGCACTGTTAACACTCACTGGGGACAGGAGAGCATTTAACACAACCTATTTACACCACAGCACACATGGCAATATGACACTGAAAGATGGCCTTAAAACATGAGGGGAAGCTGCAAGATTGGCAGCAGAAGTGATTGGAGGTTGCAAATACGTTATCGGAAGAACAAAGCATGGGAGATGTCAATGTTATATCATCAAATACGATTTTTGATGTTGTTTTCTTATAGACCTAATTTTAGTAGATTTTTTTTCATTGTGGATAGGAAATGCATACCAAATATTTCAGTTTCAGTGACAAGATGTGATTACTGATGCAAAGTTTAATTAACACTTGCACATGGAATAATTAAGGAGAATTTTGTCGGTATTAACTGACTACCCCTCTAATGAACTCTCACCAGTGCAAAATAATTTCTCAATATGCCTGGTCTAGTATTGTTCATGCTCTGAATGTGATGTGCTGGCTGCATGGGTGGATTTGTTTGTGTGTATATTCTTAAAACATTTAGAGATTCAATTTTAAGAATTGTTCACTACCATTCAAACTGCTAGATGCTGTGAAAGTGCCAATAATTGTCTCCCAAAAACCTATTCTGTCAATTGACTACTGTGTAACCTCTCTGAAGATTTTTAGGAACAAATGGTTACTGATAGGAAACCTCTTGCAATTGTAAACCTGTAGTTTTGTCACAAGATATTAAAGTTTCAATGATATTAGTATGAGGGACCGGCTTGCATTTAGAGCTTTAAACCCAAACATGACCACAAAATCACTGGACACATTTTCAGTCTGAGCTCAAATCATTTTTTTTTCTCTTCTTATTAAGGATCAAAGTGTGTCTGTCTTGTCGTCTCCCTCTCGTCGTGTCAAAGTCGCTCCCTGCGAGAGCGTAATTACCAGCGCAGAGTGATAACACCATTAATAACTGCACTCACAGTCAGAATGAGACAATTCCCAGTGCTGGACTTATATTATGCTTTGACAATTCCTCCAGGAGTCATGGCGCACAAAGGAACGAAGACCTCTTCAGGATTTGTTGCGTTCTTTCTTACTGTCAGGGGAAATAAAAGAAGTTCACAACTTCTGTGAGGTCTATGTCTCTCCCTTGACATTTCTTTGTTCTATCTTTTCTTGTTAAATACTCAGCAGGCTTTTACTTTGGTGCAATTCCACAACCTCTGCTATACCATTTGAGTATTTGCAATTTTACGTCTTATTCAATTCAAACTATCTGTAGTGATGTTTCTTCTAGTCATGTCACTATACTGTACAGTAAACAACTGATCATAGGCCTCCTCGACCATTAGTAATTGTATCGGTCATGGAAAGAAAAGTTTGGTCTTTCTCTAGTTGTTCTACTGCAATGTGCAATCCTCGCACATTTTACTAACCAAAAGGGTTTTACGTACTGTAAATTATGGACTATAAATTGCAGTTTTTTCAGACCTAAAGAATACTTAGATTTGATTGATATATATAGTATATGTTAAAGGTGTACTAGGCATGGTCCCTTCTTCCAGAATTAGTGGGGTTGTTCATTAAGGTCAGTTAGTAGATGAAGACAAACGGAGTTAGTACTGATTTAGAGTGAGATTGAGAATTTGGTGTAAGGTTCTTAATTGTGTAGTTTAGGCTATTGTTACCTGATTTCCTATCTCTTACAATAACATAGACCTGTTCAGCCTCTTGTTTTCTATTTTAATGATATTGTGATCTCTGATGAAAGGACATTTCATTTTTTTTCATGTACAACTTTTTGCCTGGTGGGACTCCTACCCCAGAGCATCTTAAAATACAGTAAATCACAATTTTTTGGGTGAAATATATTTTTCTTTTTTTCACTTCTGGCTGATCCTTTCAACTCCAGAAAACAATAAGATACCCTTTAGATTAGTAATTTGGTTTCTGAAGTAGCTATGAATTGGTCTGCTAACAAAAATGTGACTCCTGAGACTGCAGTCCAAGTGTCCATCCGAGTAATTCTTTAAATTCTACACTTCCATCCATCTCTTTGTCTGCCATCCATTCAGAGGCTATAAATCCCCAAAAGTGTTTTCTTAAAGTGCTGCTGTCATCACTCTCTTCTTCTTCCTTCATTGTCTCTGTACCGATCATCGGTTTGTCCTTCCGTCCTTTCACTCTCCTGCCCTGTCCAATGCATACATTCTTTCATTAATCCATCCGTCTGCTCATTCATCCCTCTATCATCTAGTTTGCAGGTCATAAATCTATAGAGCTGTTTTATCAGAAGGGATCTCACTCTTTGCATGCACTCTCCGTGGGTGAGGAACTATGAATTTGTTTATGTTCTCTCCCGCATGAGCTTCCCTAAGTTGTTTGTGTTTATAACCATTTATTTTCGACTGGACTGTTGGGGGTATTCCAAACCCCATTCCATTCCAGGGTATCATTTGGGAAATTTTTCCATAAATCATTTTGACATTTAAACGTGTAGGAATCATTTTGGACAACGTCAAATTGGAGTGAGGCGGTTGTTTTATAAATAAATGTATACAGAGTGGACCATATATATTTTTACACTCGCACACGAAACAGAAGTGACCACATAAACAAACCACACACACACACTCCGTCTATACTGTGACATGGCCATAACTCACCTCACGCTAGTGTGTACTGTGAAATATGACAGGCCCATGGTGTGTTTGCGCGTGCGTGCACAAGTGTTAGTGTGTTTCTCAGATGACAAGAGTCCCCCTCGATGTCCTTGTCCGTCTCTCAGTAAACTTTTCATTGGGTCAGACATTAGCATAGGCGGCTAACTATAACCCAGATGATGGATGGAGCCACAACTCTCTCTGTGATGTGACCCATACACGCAGCCTCAATAGATAGAAAGGGCACTTCCTGGTGTATCATGTTAATGCCTCTGGTGTGGCAACTGTAGAATTTCAATAATGTTTGCATCAGATTTGTAGCATGAGGATGCACAAGGCTCCTGTTATCGCCGATATCGGACTCGGTGGGCCACAAATGATGGAGGTGTAGGACCTTAACGTTAGTGTCCACAAGAACAACAATAAAATGAGTGATGACTTAACATGCTTTCAGCTTGTAATATATAGTATATAAACTAAAAAAAATCAGCAATAACCTGCGGTTTTGAATGTTTACATTTAAACAAAATATGCAAGGCTCCAACATACACCATCAAACAAAAACATCATCATATCTCTCATATTATGGTGTAATGTTTGTCAAATATTATCCACCTCTGTGTGGCTGCTTGTCGGAAACCATTCAATCATCTGTCCTAAGCACCTGCTGACGGCCTCCCCCTTTGGTATGGTTAAAGCCAATCATGCTCCCCTGTGTTGTTAAGGGATTAGCAACAGTTCAATCAAATGGCTTCCTTCAGTTTTCATACCCTGAACATAACAGGGAACAAATGCGGCACACAAACAACGCTTTATTGGAAAACACAGACGCCCAAAGCAGTCTCAATGGGAGTGTGGCACATGTTGAGAGCCAACAACCACAAAACTGATGTTTTTTTTTCTCAAATCTTGATGGGGAAAAAAGGGTAACAGTTGAACACTTTTTTCCAAATTTTACTATATATTTCTTTTGACTATTAGATATTTTGGGGGAATATTTTTCCCCACTGAGTTCCTGTCTGTCACAATTAATATCTCAGTTACACTCCATAAACTGCCAGTGTAATTGTGCACCATTCTTGTGGTTGTCTGTCGAATCTATTCTCTGCTAGTTTTTCCATTCCTGGAGAGAGCCTCCCTCTCTCACTTTCTCACTTTCCCCATCCTCTTTGACCTGATGGATCTTTTTTTTGTCACCCAACCTCTGTGCTGCCTATCCGTCTGTCCTCTGTTATTCTGTAGCTATCTCCCTTCATCCAAAAGTAAGTCAGGTATCTGTTGTCGTCTAGTTTGTTTGGTCTCTCCTCCATCCGGTGGCTGAGGCAGGTTGGATTTCTCTTGATGGACAGAGTGAAAATAGATGTCTGAAAAACTAGACTCTGCACATCACAATACAATCACCTTCAATTGCACAAAATATGCATTTTCTTCAGCTTTTGATGGACTGCATTTTATGTACACAGTATTTCTTACTTTACAGTATTAATAATGAAATCACTTATTACTTAATACCTCCGCTCTGACGTTTGTTTTACTCGTTTTGGTTAAAGCTATATTACTGCTCACTGATGTAAAGCGCTTAGAATATTAAATTCGATGGAGCGTGGTTTCCAGGTGGTAAATTGGCATTGGTTGTCATTTTAGATGGCTAGGAGCTTAAGCAGTGGGTTGGCCATCTTCACCGTCCGATTGGATCTATTGGCTCGAGATTGGGATTGATCGAGCAATTTATTTTGTTTGGACAACGGTATTTTAGTGTGGTCCATTATAGTGGGATCACTTAGTTTTTGTAATTTATTTGCTGTAACCCAAGAAAAGCATGTTAAATTTAGTTAAATTCTGAATTTAAACTATAATGAAACCAAATTGAGTTACTTTGGAATGATTATATTACTAGATAGAATTGACACATTAAGAAAAGACATCCACTCAGTACATGTGTCTTAAGTTGGATAACATTATCTTCCAAGATTGGAAAATCCAGAAATAAGAAATAACATAATTATTAACATAACCCAAACATAATTGTATAGGAGGGAAAAACAAACGGCCTGCTGTTATATGATGTGACAGTAGCCTTAAAGATGCGTACGGGCCTAAAAACCTCTCGGGCGTGTACACAGAAATTCATAGACGCAAGCCACCCAGAGGCCTAAATTCATGATCGGGCCCTTCCTGCGTTGACTTATGGCCCAAAGACCCACCAGCCTTCACCTCTTTCTGCCACATTAGGGCTTGGAGGCTGTGAAGGCATGCACACATGGTAGCCTACTGGTGACCCGGTAGTCGAATCAAAAGATGAGAAGGCAATCTGTCCTGAACTGACCTCTAATTAACACTCTTGGCAAAGTAGCCCCCTACAAACACATGTAGGGCGACACACACACACACAATTACTCTCCCAAACACACTCGTGCTAGAGGCTAAAAATGTTAAAAAAAAAAAAAAATCACTGCTAAAGTAAAATTGCAGTGCGTGTTTTTTTAAATAAACAAAACCTGATAAAAAATGTTGGCATTTATTTTGTATTGTAGTAATTTATAAAATGACGTCATTTAAAGTGAGATGCATTTAAGTACCTGTGTGGATTTGGAATTACAGTATTACGCCTATTGTTGGGAAGGAAGCAATTAATCGAAGTTGACATTTTTATTTTTTTACTTTCTTTTTACAATTCACAATTATCTATATATATTTTTTTACCGTCGTTGTTTTCCAACTGAATATTTCCAAGCGCAGTGCAAGCTTTTAAAGAGTAAAAAGACTGGACGGACTATTTTTCCTCAGTTTCTTTACACAGTTAAAAGCACAAAATAATTTGTAATGAGCAATATAATGTTTTTCCCTTCCACTCACGATATAATGATGAATATTCCCAAAGCAGCTAATGTAAAATACTATTTCAAGTACTTATTTTAACTGTCAATTTGAAAAAGAAAAAAAGTTTCAGTACTCAATCTCCCATACTGATAAGTGACTTAACATTACTGTTAACTGAAAGTTGCTAAATCAAATATGCCGACAGAATTGATAAATCACCTTGTACGTGTCATCTTACTCAGAAGTGATACGGTGTTCATTTTACTAGCTGGGATGGCAGGGAGGAACATGAATGTGTGCAAGTTATCACTCCACTAACACAAAGCCACTTTCTCCCCCACTATGTAATCTCTAAAAGGGGACAGTGTTGAGGTCCATCCATGTTATGTATTCATTGGAAAAAAAACACAGCTTAAAGTAAGAAGCAGTGTTAAGGGCGAAAACTTCAAATTGTTTATTGATTTTTATTTGTGTTGTTGAATAAGTCTGTCTGAGGATCATGTCCCGGTGGGAGCTCTGCTTGGGGCGTTGCATTAGGCACACCCGTGCCGAGACGGATCTACTAGAACATGTGAGTGGACAGCTGCATGTACTTACTGTAAGGACTCGCACCTATGCCTTGGAGAGGATTCTTAAATAAACCAGTCACCTTGACATTTGAGATTTGTGTCAGCGATGCAGAATTGAAAATTTCTACCTTTTTGTATTCAGGGTGCAAAGTCACAAAATGTGCTTAAAAGTTGAAAGGTCATGTTGTGTTCTTTCTGGCGCCGTGTCAGTGTAAATTGAAATGAGGAAAATTGACTTTTTATATTTTCTCGCAAAACTAAGTAGCTTTAAATGTGTTTACAAAAATACTTTCTATATTTTCACACAACAAACCGGAATGAGAGACAATCAAATGCAAATGTTACCATCTATTTTTTGTCTTAGATGGTTACCACAAAATTGGGGCGGCTTCGATTAGATAAACACAGAAAAAAACAGCTTTTAACAGGTAATCTTTGGGGGTTCTAAGACGAGAGCATATTATCTTTGACTAATTACAGTACATTTCCTAGTATATATTGACAAGATAATTCATTTATTCATCTTCCGTACTGCGCATCCTCGTAAGGTTTGCAGGGCTGCGAGAGCCTATCCCAGCTGACTGGTTGTCCTTGTGCCCTGCGATTGGCTAGCAACCAATTCAGGGTGTACCCTTGTGAGGATTGGTGGTTCAGATAATGACAAATTCATGTTAGATTTCTACTTCCAGCCTTGTGGATACATAATTACAGTTAACACAATCGTTTGAGGATTTGAACCATCTGTCCGCGTAAAAGCAAATTTCTTGGTTGCTTTGATTCCCAAATGCAACCAAGCGCTCACGAAACTGAAATAATTGAAGGCAAGCATTTGGATTTCCCTAAAGTCATTCATCTGGACCTCGTAGCCGACGTGGCGTGTTGGCCAGCTAATGACGGCAACAGATGCTTAATGCCTTCTTCACAATACTGACGCCATAAAACACAAGGCAAACAGGCTTCACCCTTAAGGCCTGTCTGTCGAGCCATCAGCGTGTCTACGCTGGCAAGCGGGTAGTTAGCACAGGGCGGGAGACATTGCTCGTGAATACATAGTGCGGGGAGGTGCACAAGCAGGGTGGAAAGAAAAAGATTAATTGACACTCTGCGAATGAAAAAGAGGGAATGAAAGCATCACTATGTGAGACATACAGAGAGAGAGAGAGCTGACAGTTGACTGAACAGCCTTTTAGGTAAATGGCAGGGAGTTTTGTATTGTCTCTCTGTCACACTGATTAAAGGCACTGGGAAGTGGGTAACACACAAACATAGCGTGGTGATGTCTTATTTTGAAAGCGGCACATCCAGTGTTTTACTGCTAGTTAGGAGTCGTAAATGTCCTTACCTGACCATCAATGCTATACTTAAGACTTAAGAGTTTGTCTTCCTGCACATTCACTCTTTAAATGAGTCCAATCCATCTGGACTGGGAGGGCTCAAATCTCTGCCAGAAAGATTCCCTCCCATTGGCAACCAATGAGTTAATTTATTAAAAATAATAATTACTAAAGGACAACTTAAGGCCATTATGTGAATAGGAAGGTTTGAGTATTGTAAGTGGTAATTTGTCAAATATACTGTGTGGTCCATGTAACACTTCATTTTTAGTGCAACTTTGCATCGTTTATCACAGTGAATGGCTGCCAGTAAGTTAACCAGTCTTCAACACTTCATGAATTAAATATCTTGAGCAAGAGCTGATTCATTTGTAACCATGTTAATTGTGAATAAATGCTTGAGTGGTTCTTGGTCTGCGACCATTCAAAGGTGTACCCAGCCACTTGCCTAAATTCAGTTGAAATAGGCTCCAACTGACCTGTGACCCTAATGAGTGTCCTTATCACAAACAGTCTTTAAAGTATCAAAAATGGGGCATTATTGCCAAACACGAGTAAAAATATGTAGGATATTCACCAATATGAATCTCTCACAGCATACGATCTACTTTACGCAATAAATATGAAGTTCAGTGGAAAATATAATATTTTTATGGATTTTATATGGTGGAAGTCTCCAAGGATACCGACTGCTTAATTTTGATGACAGGAGGCGAACTTGGTGATGAATGTTCAGGGGGAATATTGCCGTTTTGAAAGTGAATCGCCTAATATGGACCATTTTTCCCATATATATTCTATTTATGTTATAACTTAAAGAGCAAATCTTAGAACTTAACACTTTTTGTTGCTTGCTGTTTTTCCTCCAGAGCCTTCTAGTTGAGTTGCAATTTTATCAGGTATTTTCTGACTATAAATCAATTTTTTTCATAGCAACCTATAGAAAGGTATGTTTTATATATGAGACTTTTTGTGGTAAATAGACTATAATTATTGGAATAACTGATAATTTCCTATGTTAATAGGCAGCCATTCTCTGTTCCATTTTATTAGTGTACTTTCATTAAAGGAGAATAGATTAAGGCAATAGAGGAATATTTGAATGCGACTAATACTGGGTGAATGATCACGTGTTTGAATGTTAACTTTATTAATAAAAAAAATGTCTGAAAAATACGGTATGTGCTACAATCACAAGATAAAAGCTGTGTGTAACACAGTTCAAAATGTGTACCGTATGTGCCTGACTTGTGTGTTAGTATGCACGTCATGTTTGCGTAGTCTCTGACAGAGTGACTGTGTGTGTGTGTTATACACATCTGTTGCCTCGTAGCAGTAATTTGCGTTCGCAGCTTGGCGCCCTCGTAATTATTCAGATGTTACCTTTTGCTCCGACATTAAACGCATTCGTCTGGCGGACATGAAACAGCGGCGCCTACGATAAGGCTTCAAACGCCGCCTGCTGTCCAAAAAGAAGCGAGGAAAGGTGAAGAGATGCATGCTGGGATTGTTTTCACCCGAGGTTTGCTTTCACATTGTTGTTGATTACTGCCATATCTTGTTGGAGCTTTGCAAAGAAATTCTATATGATGCTTTGACACATTTTGTTCTTGATGTTTCATTTGAATATGATAGAGGATATCATGAGACCAAATTAGCTTTGGAAAACTAGCGATTTTCCTGAAAATCAGTTCCACGATTAATCAATCAATGACAGTTCTGCACAGTGCCAGCACTTGATTAGATTAGTTAAGTGACTAAAGTTTGCCACACATTGAGCAATGCAGCTGACTTCAACCGAAATTTTGAATAATGAGAAATAAACACGGTGATCATCCATCCTCATGCAATTTCCCGCCTTCTGCTGCAACTGAGCACTTGGCAAAACAAAGGTTAATTTATAGCTTCCTCCCGTGTGACTCTCGGACTCAAGTCATTGGATGACATTCAAGGATAATTTGCATCGATCACGTTTGATATAAAGAGCGCAGCTGAGTTTTTCCCTGCCAAATAAAGAAACAAATAAATCTTTTTTGTAAGATTTAGACCGAATAACTACACAGGTCCTGTCATTTTAAACAATAGTACCGACATATATTCACCATGATCTGAAGACAGCAAGACTCTTAGCTAAAATCTGCCTTGTAGCAAAAAGAATGCCGCAAATGGACAAAACATCAGTTTGGTCTCTGTTGTGTTAGCTTTCCATTGTTTTTAAAAAAAAGGAAAATAATAAAAAATAGGCAATTTAACTAAAAGTACCCACAATTTGTTTTCCTGTGGGATTGTGTTCATTGGGTCTCATTTTTCTTCTTCACTTTGCTTGCACATCCATATTCATATTTACCTCCTGCATAAATATTAAAACAGGCAGCATGAAAATGAAGGCGGTATAGGATATCGGAGAGTGTGTGCGATGTAGAATTCATGTTAGTTTCAAAGCCCCAGCGTCTCTATTCCTGTGGCGGACCGGCACCAACATGCTAATCAGCTCCTCGCCGGAGCCTGTTCTGGCTAATTGTCGACAAATTATCTCAACTCCACAATAATATATGCACGGCCCTTCACTGGCACATCCAGCCCAGTGAAACGCTCCTGTTTCAACAAGCGGCTCGATTGCACCATTTAAATATAGTCGTCCATTGTTATGCACACTTGACTCACTCACTCTCCAATTCCCTTGCTCTCATTTTTGCCTGGTCGCCATCGCTGTTTTTTTCGTGGACGCTCATTCCCACTTGACTCTTTGTTGTGTTCTCTCGCTGTTCGTCTCATCAATCACCCACCCCGCTCCACGTCTCGTAGTCGGCCCGTTTTAAGTAAAGGCTAATATTATTATAATTTCCAGACCGACATTTGATTCAGAAGTGGCTTAATTAGACCTCAATTGTCTTTGGTGATTGAAGTCGACTTAAATCCTCCGGGACCCCGCAGAAGAAAGACGGCCTGTTGGGAAATGCACGCGCTCACTTAAAATTAAAAATGGAATGTAATTTGCCTGAGAATTTTGGTTCAAGCTAAAAGAAAAGAAAAAAAATCATAAAGCACACGTAATTTCAAAATATTCGCGCAGCCGTCATATTGCTTGCGTTTTAGTTTTGAAAGCCGTTACAGGATGCTCATCTAAATACATGGAAATTAATGAGTGAACATGAAGTATTGTAGTGTGTGTGCTTGTCTATAGCCATCAGGTAAGGAGACGGTCTAAACCAGGGGTGTCAGATTCAGGTTGGTTCGCGGGCCACGTTAACGTCAACTCGATTTCATGTGGACCGGACCATTTTAGATATGATATTTAGATTTTTTTAAATAAATAGATTAAAAGAACTGGATTAAAAGCCCTGAATATTCAGTTTTTTATAGATCTAAAACAATGTTTATTTTAGCTTTTAGATTTTACAAAATGATTTTTGAACTAAAAACACAGAAAAAAATGATTAAAAATTACAATTATTGATTTAAAAGGGGGAAAATCAGGAAATTTAATATATATCTATACTCTTCATTTTATTTTGATCCTAAAATAGAAAGTTGGCACTCATGATTTACTTTCCCGGGCCACACTAAATGATGCGGTGGGCCAGATTTGGCCCCCGGGCCGCCACTTTGACACATGTGGCCTAAACGATAGACAAAAAAAAAATGGATTTTTACCACCACATCGTTAATATATTTAACCTAACAGCAGCAGCATTTCATGTTCACCGACTTAAAATATACCTCTGATGGTCAGCTGAAAACTAGAAAATACAATATTTTATCAGGAGACAAATTTCACCAAAACGTTGTTTTTGGTTTAGTTGTACAGTAGTATTGCTCTGAAAATGAAATGCTTATTGTCATTATTTGTGAGTATGTGAGATGGAAATGTAACTTGAAAATAACCTGATGTGATGATGCAGGAACATTTCAATCACGTTTAAATACATACAGTATTTGGCAGATGAAAATACTTCTTTTGAGGTTAATCATTTCTCCCCGACACTTTATATCTACCAGACGACATTAGCAAGTTGTCCAATTTTGGCATGCAAGATTTTGACTGACTGCGAGGGCTATTTGCTCACTGTTGTACTTCCTGTCAGACACTAAGCAAGAGGTGAGAGCTTTTCAATGTGCTGACAGCTGTCAGTGATAACCTAAGCAATGTAAAAAAATAACCCAAACTAAATGCCCTTGACCCAAAACAGGATTTTTTTAAATCCTTCATCATTATACTGTGGGTTAAAGGTTGGGTAAAATAGATTTGCTCTTCGTTACTCCTTGGAATTTTAATTTCTAAAGGTAACTCCTTGCTCCTGAGAAGTGTTTTAATTATACATAAAATAGCTTTTCCTCCCATGACGACAGCTTTGAGCCTTCCTAGCACAATGCTTGTCACTTGTTATCAACAGATTCATAACAGAATGAAGGAAGCTAATAAATATGCCGTGATGGATGCAACAAATCAGTACTTGGTTCAGATTTATGCCCTTAATAACTCCATTTGGCAGAACGCTGACACCTGCTCGGCCAGACAAAATGGAACTAAATATTTCATTGAGTGTCAAAGAAAGAAGCCCCCCTTCTCTTCTCTTGTGTCTTCTTTTTACTTTCTTACGGTACTCTTAACAGCCCTCTTTAAGACTTCAAGATTAACGCCGAGCACCCGCACTCACTATTCCCTCTCGGAGTGGGATTCATCTTGCGGATCTCTTTTAGGTATTCGTTTATGGGCCATGACATGAGCTATGAATGAGAAACAACGAGGATGACCTGAGAACATTAATCACGGAGCAACATATGGTAATGGAAGGTTATCAATTCCACCACACTCTGTGATTAAGGAGGACAGATGAGCAAAACCATTTGAGTGAAAGGAAAGACCAGCTCTGGTATAAAAGAAAGGAATCAGAAAGAGTAGAGGGACGTGATAGAACAGTGATCCTGTAAACTACATGTAATTTAACTCCCAAAAATTAAATGAAAAAAATATGGAGCTCTCCAAGTAACCCGAACATAATCAACCAAAATGACTGCTAAACTTGTATCTCATTCCCAAAATATATAATACTGCACACATCTAGTACTTAATTTTATTGTTTTTTTCGGTCACATGGCTGTAAAAGAATTGGTATAAAACTGCATGTACATTTTTTCTTTTCTTGCAATATACTTAAAACTCTGCATTATTCTGTTTCTTTTACTGCTCAACTGTTTCACTGACAGATAAAGACATAAAATCATTTTAAACTTCTCCCTTTGGCGGCGATCAATCAAATGGATAGTATGTCTTTCACCGTCAATGGCATCCCTTGTGTTTATACTTTTAAAAAATTTAAAAAAATACTCACACATTCAAATCAAGATATTTTACATGCGATTCTGATCTTCCGAAAATGATGCGTGATCAGAGAGAATTTCCCAAGTTTTATTGTTGTTACACACTAAATTTTGTGTGCCATTCAAAACATGTCTTGACCTGAGAACATTTTTGTACACATTAGAGCTGTATTTGTTCTTTTTTTGTGGTGTCTTTGGGTAATACGCTGTATAGATATTAACAAATATTTAGGTCATGTTTTTCGTCTGATATGGATCATTTAATTTAGATGTCTTGCCCTTAAACACTGAGGTAGGATAGATATCCTGGGTTACCACGCCGAGAATACGTCTCCAAACATTTCTGGCAGCGCATGAAAGCGATCTAAGCATTAATTTGCGAGACATGAGGGTGACTTGACTTTACATCCCATCTCGTGGGGCCGGGTAGCCTCCAGCTTGCCTTGTTCACAGTGTTTTGCTGGAGATTTATAGATGATCCACCCTGATCTCATTACCATGCTGCTGAATTATCTCATCGCTCGCATTAATCCACTGATTACATTTGATTTAATTTTCATAATAATTAAAGTGAACCATCACTAAAATGAAAAGCATCGGGGCCATGCGCGAGCGGGTGGGCATATGTGTGTGTCGGCGGGGACTGCGTCCACTCATTGCGTGAAAGGATAGGATGATAGGGCGCTAAAGCAGCTTCCGACAGCATACGTGTGTGTTGAAGAATCCACAAGAAGTGATTAGATTGATGGGAGTGAAATAGAAGGAGAGAAAGGAAGGTAGAAATTGGCAGAAATGATTAAATTAGCATATCACAAACATCTCTTTTGAAAACAAAATGCTAGGCTTCCTAAGCAGGCTGCTACCATTTCTTCTTCAGTATTACGGGTCATCCTTAAACGACCCCGGCTTGACCTGATGACAAAAAAGAGACGGAGTGTGTGAGGGCTGCATTAGGTGGCAGCAAAGATACAGTACTCTTCTGACAAAAGGCTATCGTGCAGTGCCTCTGTGCACTCGATATCAGTGTAAATATGTACACTCACAGGACACAACATTAGGTACACGTGCGCAATATGGTGAAATATTGTTTTCAATTTTGACGGACACAGAGAGTTGTGCATGTTAGATTGATAGTATTATGATTATAGTTTTAGTTTGCACTATTATATTGGAAGTTGACATTTGAAAATGATGTTTACATTTGCATGTGTATGCAATTAACACATCTGTAAAAAAATGCAGCCTTGCAAAAACTGATTATATATATATATATATATATATATATATATATATATATATATATATATATATATATATATATATATATATATATATATAAAATCAGTTTATTATTCATCTCTCATAACCAAACTAATGCTAGAAATTATATATATATATATATATATATATATATATATATATATAATTTCTAGCATTAGTTTGGTTATGAGAGATGAGATATATATATATAATTTCTAGCATTAGTTTGGTTATGAGAGATGAATAATTGACATTTGTAAATGGTTGGTCCTTGTCTCTCAAATTAGGTGAGATGGGACCAGAGAAGGCAGATGATTTTCCTCACGTATTATATTTATTATTAATTATTGTAATGTCAAAATTACTACTTTAATATAAAAGAAAAAGTTTTCCTTTTACTTTTTGTCTTCTACTCTACCAAAAACAGAAAATGTCATGAACTAATACTTGTGTTTTCTTAAGTTTGTTAAAAATAATCTACCTGAAATATGTAATGTAAATATGCAAATTAATGTTTTTTAAAAGTGTTCAATTTTTCCAGTCCAAAATCTAGAATCATCCAAGTTTTGAAAATTTATCACCCAAGTTTTAATGTATTTTTTTATATAGTTTTTTTCCCCTCTTTTCAAGAATAAACCTTTCAATCATGCAAAAATGCCAAAACTAATGAATTAGCTCTTTGCCTAAAACTTGACAATGGCAGTTGTTTTTGTGAAAATGACTCCACACAGCCACGAGTACAAGCCCAATGTCGTCGTCGGCGCAAGAGAAAGTGCGCGCAATGAGCTAATCAAATCAAACATGCAGTGCAGTTTTGCATGTTAATGCTCGCCGTGGGTGTCGATAGCGTTTAAAGATGTCAGGGGGTGGATAGCGAGATGGATGGCCCTCTGCCTGCCTTTCACGTCCCACCTCGAGGAAGTTAAACAGCTTCTGCCCTAAATAGAAAAACTTCAATATCTATTTAGACAGAGGGAGGGGGATGGATGAAAACGGCGAATGGATGAGTGCGAGACGTAGAGAGGGAGGGGAAAGAGTTGAAATTAGGCAATAAGTCCCTGACCTCAAGTGCACATTGTGACACATTGACGCTGTTGTCGTTTGTTAATCAATGGAAGTGCTATGCAGGCTATACGTTTAATGGCATGAGATTGGCAAACCTGTAGCAAAATTAGGCAAGATTTACATCAATTTACAACCTCAATGACTCGTACATTGCTGAGGTAAACATGACTTTGAATCGCACACCTCTGTCACATCAAAATCTTGTAACATTCCAGATAGATCTACTTTATTCTTGGATTACGGAACATGTTGAACCGACATTCAATCTTAATCCCACTAAACACTGTCTCATTTTTTCCAAGTCATTTATTTAAAAAGTGATGATACGTCCCGTGGAAAATGTCTTGTGTTTTATTTTGTCTGCTAACCTGTCTGTGCTTCATTTTCATTAATAGTGTTCTGGTCTTAAATCAAATGTGACATCCTTCTCCAATAAATAATGGGGATGTCTTTTGGCACAACATACAAACAGAGAAGTGCTTTGGGATGTTTTTCTGGATAAATGAAGCACTACTTCAATTAGTTTTAAGTCAAATTAGTCATAAATAATGAAACCACTTTCACCGTCACTCTGGTAACTCAGTTCCAGTCTTTAAATGGAGCAAAACTGGTTTGACTGCCATCATTGACTGTTCTTTCTGTAAAAAGAGGAAATACAATGACACTTTTTCTCTCCTATTTGTGTACTATGCTGTTGAGTTGTCCCAGTGTGCCCTGACCTCAGCGTGGAGGTGACTTTGGTACAGCCTAGTTGCTGGAAGGCCGTGTTGAGGTTCTAGATATGAGCTGCAAACTTTAATTCTTCAAGTCAGCAAAAAAGTGTGTGTGTGTGACTAGATTCTGTTGCATGCAAATCCTTACTCTCCCAGTGTGTGTGTGTTTGCATGCGTGTATGTGTGCGGTGGATCCTGTTGCCCAGTAGTCCTCTATCAGTGTCTGCCTCCTCATGTGATTGATTGTTCCGGGTAAATTAGGACTTGGTGATGGGGATGGGAGTGAGTTACACCCTTCACCCCTGTCCTTGGCCTCCACCTTTTTCACCTGCTCCACACTCACTTTTACTCCTGTTTGTATAAACTTGTTTTTAGTGACTTGTTTGAAGCATTGGAACTAAGCAAAATGAATCAAACTGTAATTTTTCCCAAGTGACGATTTTGATGACTTAGGCAGTCCTTTGAGTTTGTTTACAGATACATTATATCGCTGACTAACATTTGTAAATAAATGAAATAATAATAAGAACTCTCTTTAGTTACTGTAATTCAGAGGTTATGATTCACACTCCACTATAAGCCGCGCCCCCAAAATTTCATAAACCTAATTTGTTCATAGGGCAGGCAGGTGGGGCGAGTGGTCAGCGCGTCGGCCTCACAGCTCTGGCGTCCTGGGTTCAAGTCCAGGTCGGTCCACCTGTGTGGAGTTTGCATGTTCTCCTGCGTGGGTTTCTTCCGGGTACTCCGTTTTCCTCCCACATTCCAAAAACATGCATGGTAGGCTGATTGGACACTCTAAATTGCCCCTATGTGTGGGTGTTATGTGCATGGTTGTCCGTGTCCTTGAGCCATACGATTGGATTCAGAGTAGCAAAATGTGGTTTAAAATGATACAATTACAATAATCACAATGTAATGTACTACAATTCATCTTGTAATTTTTTAGAGAATAGAGGGGTTAGAGAATTTGCTGTATTGCCTGGTTCATTCGTGGTGACAGGCCAGATCTGTCCAAATTCTGCCTGGACCTGTTCAGTGTTGTCAGTGTGTGAGATGGGGAAAAACACAGACTGGTGATGTCTCGGTAACTAAAAGTATGCCGATTGATTCCATGAGTGATAAGCCAGTGCTGATGTGTTGCGTTTCCCACAGCAGATCAATTGTTGCCTCTTTCTAAATGCATAAGCAAGGCATCCCCTTTGGACCTGTGGCAAAGCAAGTATATTTGCATTGACCCTCTCAACAGCAAGGCAGGGTTGAGATCATTTACTGCATACTGTATAAAAACATTAAATATGGGTAGACAACGGAATTGATGAAAAGAATCCCGGTACAAGGTTGTACTTCAGGGGTCACTAACTTGGTACCCATGGAAACAAGTTCACCCCCAGGAACCACGAGTATTAGATTGAAAAATTGATAGCAGTGTTATTTTGTGGGGTTGTTTTGGGAGGTTTGAGGAAATACTGAAGCAACATACGGCATTAGCCAATACGTTGAGCATGGCACGAATGTGAGCAATCAATGTTTAGGAATCAGTTCCACAAAGGTCTGTTCTCAATGGCATGGGTGACCACTGTTGTTTGCTTTTAGGAAGAATGGGCCAAAATAAATATACTGGATGAAGCTTGTGGTAGGGTAAAATATAAAGGAATAATACGGTTTAATTGTACCAAATACAAATAACATGTACATACATTTCTGACTTGAAAATTGACATTAAGGCAATGTTATCATGTTTTTTTCTCTCAACCAGCAGTAAAATATATAGTACCTAAAAATTCTCCAATAAAACAGTTCTTTTGTTCTTTCAGCAATTTTGCCCAGCTGTCCTCAGAGGATCCTTGTCCTGGAGTGGCAAATCCATGTGGTCAGTTGGTCCAACGCCTCCTATTTCTCCCTCCCTCTCTGTGTCTCACTTCCTCTTTCTCGTACTAGCAGACACTTGAGAAAAGAGCAAAGCCTTGCCCCATGGCGTTTGAGAATGTGCATTGCCTCCCAGCTGCTAACCAGGAGGAAAGGGGTGAGCGGCAGCTAAAGCGTTCTAAAGCTGAGAAGCAAATGAGAGAGACAAATTATGCCAAAGAGGCGCAAGATGTGAGACGGCCGCGTCCTTGAGAACTGAAACACAACTCTTTGAAGCGAGCCGGAGGACAGCGTGAGTAACGTGCATCTGTTTTTTTTGTGCATGTGTTTGTGTTTGTGTGTGTGTGTGTGTGTGTTACTGAGTTGTCAAACTGGGAGCACTGTGTTTAGATGCTGATCATCTTTGTCTTTACGTTTGAAATGCTCAAAGTAGATAGTGATACGTCAATAACAAACAAGGTCAACAATATTAGAGGGCCAACCAAACTAGATAGATTCAATCACTTATCGAAAATATTCCAAAAAGTTAAGCACTACACTAGCGGCTATTGCAAGGACTGTGGCAAGAAACAGACAGCTTTCCAATAAAATAAAATACAAAATCCAATGAACATCCAGATTAGAATTTTCGGTTCTGTACAATTGTACAATACAAATCTATAAATTGCAAACATCCTGAAACCGTAAGAGACCATCTCATTTTTGGAGTGCCTACTATTTTCGCAGTAATGGTAGACACCATTGTATATAGTCTAACAGTCAGTGGGCTTGCAGTTGAAGGGATGTGTCTGAACCGGATGAGGTTTGCAAGACAACTTGTCCCACTGAACTATTTGTAAGCAGTCATCAGACATAATCCACACAGCATACCATAGATCTGGTTGGGTTCCACTCACGAACATAGTGTATAACATGAGCCAATGTGTTACTCATATTTCGGAAAGCGTTTAGGAGATATATGTCATTACAGCGGAAGATTACTGCGTGGAGTGCCAAATAGCTGACATCATGACATTTGGCATGCAAAAGAAACATTCTATCCTTTCAACATGGACTCTGAAGTCCAGCCAGTGGGAATGCAAAAGCTAGCGTGGATACCATCACACCCGATCCCCCCCCCAAGAAAAAATCCCCAGGTTGCATCGTGTCATATGAGGCCTTGCGAGAATCATGTTTCCAGCTTGTTTGATCATTCGTGGTGGAACAAGTACGACAGATTCAGCAAATATATTTAGATTTCAAATGATAGCATACTGTTTGCATAGATGGCATGTCTGTAGCAGTATTTCAGTGGTTTATCATAGCATCAAAAGCTTATCCAGATGTCCAATCAGTCTCCTAAATTATTATTGGTCCATTTTATTTATGAAATTGCATCGTGACTCTACTATGATCTCTCTGAGATGACAGTCTAGCGTTTATTTTTAGACTTTTTAAACCCGTGTCTACAGGGTGAGCATGTTTTGACTACACACTATGTAGTGGCCTGTTCAGCGCTGTGTATTTTAGCCTGCATTTGACAACCTATTGAGGTCAGACGCTCAATAATTAAAGTGTAGCACTGGTTAGTTCTGAGCTGTGCTGGCCAATAGGGGAGACCCGTTTCAGTGATAATAAAATACCTTGGACAATAAAGATGGAACAGAAATTGCAGATGCTGAAAGGGAGATGAAGTGTAAGGGTGAGTGATTTCCATTTGTAGTTAGTCTGGAAAGTTGTGCGTTATCCGACTCGGCGCTGCTTCTGTAGCTTTTACATTTGAACTTTTCTACCATCATTCTGTGCCTGTAAACAAGACTCATTGGCTTCCATAAACATACCACATCTGCTCGTACAGCAACTGTTTTACAATTAACCACACAGTAACTTGGGCATATTATCAGTTACATTAATGAAACGAAGAAAACACACCAACAACTTCCGTATTGTTGTAACTGCTTTTATGACAGTGATTACAACAGTCAGCTGGCAAAAAGCAAAACGGGTATGACTGAGTAATTAATGTTCAAGGTGACATCTTGGTGATAGTTCATTGCACTTTGCATGTTGTATCCACATGCTCTGGCTTTCTGCCCAGATTATAAATACATGTAGGCTTACTATATGTTTTTTTAAGGGTTCTGTAAAAATTCCTAACATCAATGCTTCGCTACACACAAACAATTGTGTACTAATTATGACTTTTTTTTTTGTCTTTTAGTAACTTTCCCCATCATATAATTCCAAATATTCTTTTTTTTTTTAAAGTAGGACAAAAGACAAATTCTGAATCCAATAATATGGAAGTGCCAAATTTCAATAGTTTCAATAGAAATATGGGATTTGTGCTTCTCTAATCTCATTGTCTCATATTAAAGATTTGTAATCTATGTTCTATTTTGAAAAAACTAAACAAAAAAACATTTAAATACTGAAATTTGGCATGCCCACATGATCCACACTTTGTACAGTGACGTACCCTTTTTCAGAATGCAGTTTATACTAAATCGTGGTATATTATCTTGATATAACTCCTGTCATATACATTTTTTTAAGATATCCCTGGACTTTCAGTCGTAAATTTTGGACAGTTTTCTCTGTTCAATGGAATCTTGAACAGTCATTCACGTCTCCATGCATCTCCTCAACCTTTAGTTTCAAATTATTGAGACTGTCCACTGCTGTCTCTCTGTTCTCTTTAAGCCTCCTGTATTTACTGCTAATCCTTTTTATGCTTCTCCCAAGCAGAAGCCCTGGTGAGATCCTGTAGATTTAGCCAGAGGTTGATCTCATGATTAGTATTCAGCTGTCAGAATACGTCAGTCAACTTTTTGGAGGCCCCCTCTCGGTCCTCGCCATCGCAGGCTCATTTGGTCTTTAAGATCTCAATGTATATATACATCAGCGCTGAAGTGTGTGTGTATTCTGCATCACGGTACACGTAGCTGCGTGAGACCCATCGTGAGAATGCTGTGTGCATTAATGTCGGTATACATATCCAACCCCCCCCTGAGTTCCTAGGAAGTCGCCCTCCATCATCTTAAATGACATGAAAAGAGCCGGGGAGTGATATATGCATGAATTAATTGTCTTGAATAGGAGTATTTAGAAGCTTAATCCTCAAGGATTAACACAAGAAACCCTCTCTGCTAAAAAGCTTCTGTCTATTTCCAGATGAGGATTGTTTCATTTCACTCCTGCTCCTCCTTGTCCTCCTTGTCCTCCTCACTTGCTAACACCTTTTGGTTCTTTTTCAATGAGCCTCTGAAAAATGGTCAAGTACAGGATTAGCTATGTGGAAAAACTCTAGTTTGCAAATTGCTTTTGCATTTTACTAAAATTGTTAATTCATCTCCTGATGCATTATTTTTCTTTTTTCTTTTTAAACATAAAACTGCTGTTACAGGATTAGATGTAGCTTTAGCGTATATAAGTCCCAAGTTTTCTACGATTGGCGACCAATCCTGGGTTTGTCCCAACTTTCATTCGTAGGCTGAGTTTCTAGTTCGCGCAACCCATATCTATTCATTACGATGCCTCATGGGAAAATTCAATTTGTACTGTGCTTTATAGTGAACAGTGAACCAGATCACAAACATGTGCTGGTTTGCAAGAAGAGATGTCAGACTGTGGTGGGCAAAGGTAATGAGGACAAGAAAAAAAAGGGACTTTACTCGTATCATATTCTTCAGAATAAGTATTCCTACTTGTGTAGTTTCTGAAACCCTAATTTACTGATGTTTTTAATTTTTTTGGTTTGCTTTACTGATTTTTTAAATTAGTTTAGAAATAGATTTCACTCTAGTATAGCACATAAACACAACCAAACCACAACCCTCCTGGTATCTCACCCATCTAGGCATCCCATCTCTCTTCCCTCTTTCATTTATTCACTTTGCATCGCAAGTCTGTGAGATACCCAGCAGATCAATGCCTATAGATTAGCTCATTGGAAGCCATTAGTTATGGGTTTTTATAAAGCTAGTCATTATTGTGCTTAATCTTGCAGAAAATTAAATTTTGAGTTGTGTAGTGTTTTGCTTAAAAGTTGATTTTTTTTTCTTTCTTTTTTTCCCCTTTCAGCCCCTCCTCTCACTTAACATCTGCGGGTTTTGTCTTGCTTTTGCATGAATTAGGGTGTCAGCACATTTGTGTTTGAGCTCATGTAGACTTGCAGAGACCTGTATGGATGTCACTCTTAATTAAGCATCATGCATCTTGGCCATGTCCGAAAAGATTTTCAGGAAAACTAGAGCGACATGACTTGGCGCACATTATGCATTTTTTTTCTTGACGCGCTTGGAAAATCTATTGTCTCAGCCTCTGTGCTTGTTGGGCTCAAAGTGATGGTTTTGCTGTTTTTGGTCTTTATCCCTCCTGCCACAATGCTTTTATTTTAATGTTGTGATGGAGTCGTCAAAACTGGGGAATTCACCAGTATGGACTAAAGACTGGCTTTTTTTTTTCACTGCAGATGTTGACTACCTTTGAATGGCACTGATGATCAACATAAGAAACGTAGAACAGATGCATTAGATTCTAAAAGCTCAAACAGCCTATAGGTGGTTTCTACTGTCACTCTGCAATTTTGCATTTCTCTCATGTGTTACAGTGTTGTCTTCAGATGTGAGATTCATTTGTTCTGTGACCATGCAATTTAATTTTACTCTTTTCATCTTCCCCATTGAAATGATAGAAATCGTCACTAATTAGTAGTTTCAGCCTCATGAAATGAGCAGGTGACATTTTTTGTGTGTTTTTGGTGAGAAAAATAGCAAGCTTTATTATTCAATATATTGTATTTCACACAGTATGGAATGCAAAAAAAAGAAGCTTTTTCTCTTTTATTTTTATTTTACCCTGATTCAATGGACATTGTGTTTCTCCTTCTGTAATATTCACCTTTACCATGTTGGGGGTAGTATAATATAGACCGACATACATGTACAGGGTTTAAAGTCTTGAGAGAAATAGTTTGTTAAAGAGTTAGTTAAAAATACAGAAATTTTAGAAAGGCCTACTTTTTATAGTTCTGTTTGTATTCACCACACTCAGCTTTCATTCCACTTTTTAACCTCACCTGCCATCTTGTTACTCTTGGCCTGAAGTTCTCCTCTCATGGGATTGCTCACTTCAATCCTCCCATTCGTCGCAATTCCCATTGCCTTTATACAATATACCCCCCCCCCCCCCCCCCAACATACACACAGGCACATTCTTTGTAACTGAACAATAAATGCCTCGAGGTCTCAAACGATCACTTTCCATCCCTCCCCGATGACATCAAGCGAGAGTACGGCGGCAGCATTCCTTTGTTTAGCCTGCCGCAAATGAAAATTGCTAATCAATTTTTACCCCCTCTTATTTCATGGCATGTAGTTCCTGCCCCTCCCCTGCCAGCTGCCACTGTGGGGCTATGGCACAGGGCTGAAAGCTTCATTACCAGTTGGACTTCATGTTTTGCCCCTCAGCTCTCTTTTCATTGAATTACTAAAGATAGATAAGCCTTTACATGGAATTTCTCAACACATTCCAATAGCTCCATGTTTTCAAAACCAAAACCAGTAGCGATGACTTATAGGTTTAGTGATAATCCAAGAAGAAGAAGAAGGGATATTTTCCACTGCAAAGAGAAAACATAGCTTGCCGTCATGACCTCCCCTGGAATTATTATTTATGATTTTTTTTTTGAGGTGCCTCTTAAATATTGCCAAAATGCTTTTTTTTGCCATTTATTTTCTTTATATTATTATTATTTCATATAAGGGATTGTGCGTAAAATGACGCTATTTCTGGTGTATGATTTGCAATTTTACGGAAAAGGAAATTCAATTCAAAGTTCGCCGACAAAACAGAAAATTCATTCAGTTTGGCCGATACGATAGCAAAGGAAAGGCTAGCTTTTAAAAAGCTCCCCCCTTCAGTGACACTATAATAGTTTATACTGTTCATAAATCAAATATAACAAGAGCACGGTGCGTGGACGTGCATACCTCTTTTTGTAGGAGAACGTGGTCGCGTGTGTGTTTTGTCATTGAATGCTTTGTGAGAATCAACCCCCCGTTGGACAATCGTGTAAAAGTTAAAGGAAGTGATGCTCCGCTAGCACCGCCCTGCCCCAATCCCCGCTGGTCAAACACCCCCGAAAACCATTGGCCATTTTTAGCTCTGTTTTACCACTTTCACACTCAACATCTTTCTCCCAGTGTGGGTCAGTGCCAATGTTCAAAATAAATGTGTATGTAAGAGTGCATACTGCAGAGTTTGAGCTTAGTGGAAAAGCTGGAAGAGTTGTTAATCCATGTGGCTGGCTGAGCTGAAAGGCCATTCATATTTTTAGCTGACTGAATCATATTCTGTCATACTGATGTCCATTACATGCTGGGAGATGTGAATGACTGACTGACTGTCTTAGGAAGAAAATAGAAATGTGGGTCTTAAAGAAAACCAAACACATGCACTTTTGAGTCATAATACTGATTACACTATAACTGTAGCACTGCCCGGCGGCTGAGTGGTTAGCGGGTCGGCCTCACAGTGGGGGACCTGGGTTCAAATCCAGGTCTCTCCACCTGTGTGGAGTTTGCATGTTCTCCCTGGGCCTGCATGGGTTTTCTCTGGGTACTCCGGTTTCCTCCCACATTCCAAAGACATGCATGGTAGGCTGATTGGACACTCTAAATTGGCCCTATGTATGAGTGTGAGCATGAATGGTTGTTTGTCTCCTGGTGCCCTGCGATTGGATGGCCACCAGTTCAGGGTGTCCCCCGCCTCTGGCCCAAAGTCAGCTGGGACAAGCTCCAGCACCCCCCGCAACCCTAGCAAGGATACTAGCGAGGATAAAGTGGTTCAGAAAATGAGATGAGAGACTATAACTGTAAAGAAATATCTGAATTTCTTTTGAGATCTTTTCTTTTGGCCCCAAACGTTTTTTGAAGACCTGCCATGAGCAAATTGATTATTGTTACTCGTTTCTATCTGAATTGGTTAACATAATATACCCTCATAAATGATATTAGCTAACACAAAATGTACATTTTTACCTTTGATATTAAAAAAAATAACATGTCCATTTTAGATTCTAGAGCAGTCCATTATGAGTTATTTCCCAGGTACAGTGTATACAGTGTTCTTATTTTGTCCCCTCTCCCTTGAGTAGCTTCACCTCCTCAACCCACCACAACCTTTCCACCTAAACGTAATCCCCCCATGACTGAAACTGGGTCTCCTACTTCTTTCTCTTCCCATCTTCCTCCCATTACTTGTCTGGTCGTCTCGTGTTTGCGATAAAGATATTCACTCTCGTCTTCAAGATTGAGATATATCTCCCATCCTCACAGCCTAGAGCGACACTGTCCATGACCACTGACCTCAGGGGTAAATGTGAGGTCCCACCTCACCAGGAAATGAAAACATTAGCTTGCCTCCGCCGTCTGACCCTGCTCACCTCCCTCGTCTTCCGTCATCCCTTTTTTGCTCTCTCCCTAAATCCCCTCTGAACCTCCTCCTTCACTTTTTTTTTTGCTCCCGCTCTTCCTTTTCAGATGTTATTTCTCCACTGGAGTTAATCATTTCATACCACTCAGAACTCAAATAAAATTCAGGGAACATCAGATGGCAGAAGGTTTGCTTTTTGTTCAACCATTTTCTGAAATTGGACAGACTAGAAAGAGGTGTTAAAATTATGAAAAAAATATGGAAACATATTGTAAATTGCCTTCCGTGATTCCTTTTTGCAATTATTTTTTGTTAAAAAAGGAATTTTAAAATATTTTTAAATGTTTTAATTTTAATTTTATATTTTTTTATTGAGTGATTCATTTTATTCAACACAAATACAAATAGTTTTACACGTTTACATTAAATAATTCATTCATTCTGGAGCCTATCCCAGCCAAGTACAGGACACCTGTAATTTATCAAACTTGAGATGAATTTCATTGGTTGATATTGTTCCATTTAAATATTGAGTCAGAATTTATAAATGTGTTCACATATTCTGTGGTAAACTCAATCAATCTGTCAATCTTGTTAAAGTCTTTGCATATTTAGGTCAAAAGTCCAAACATATTGGAAAACTGGTCTTACAGTTTTTTTTAAATAATAATCACATCCTATGAAATCCAGCTTCAACTGCGTTTTAGTCTACATCGTTAGTCTGTGAGTTTGAAAGCACAACAGAGTATTCCCTCGAGATCGCTCTCACGTCCTCCCTTGTTCCTGAGAGAAATGAGAATGCGTGAAGTCAAGTAGTCGCCTACATGTAGCTGAACGCTTCATGCATATTTATACTTTTCTTACAGACTATAGGCGGCAAACAGTCTGGAAACAGAACAATTCCTAAAATAAACCATCTCATCTCATTTTCTGAACTGCTTTATCTTCATTAGGGTCACAGGGGGTGCTGGAGCCTATCCCAGCTGACTCTGGGCCCTGAATCCGTGGCCAGCCGATCGCAGGGCACAAGGAGACAAACAATCATTCACGCTCACACTCATACATAGGCCCAATTTAGAGTGTCCAATCAGCCTACCATCCATGTTTTTGGAATGTGGGAGGAAACCAGAGTACCCGGAGGAAACCCACGCAGGCTGGGGAGAACCGGGAAAACTCCACACAGATGGACGTGACATGGATTTGAATCCAGGACCCCGAGATGTGAGGCCGATGCGCTAACCACGCGCTCCACCGGGCCGCCCTAAAATATGCCATCCCTCGTGAATTAGATTTTACTGTATGGTACATGAATTTGACTTTTCTTAAATGTATCCCTTCAATAGAGAAGCAAGATTTTTTTCCCCAAGTGCAAATTACATAGCAGGATTGTTTTACTTGCTGTCTACCTAGAAAATGGCATTCATTCGTTTCCATGCAACACAAGTGACTGTCAAGAACACTGTGATCACATAGCCATAGCAGCATAACAGTGACATCTTACTTGTCAGTGGAGACTAAAATTTGAAACACTACATCCTGCTCTAAGTATTTTAGTCTGAGGGACCCTCCCCTTCTTATTCCCTTTCACACACTTTCAGGACCATGGACAGAGACTCTCTGTATGTTCAATTCACCAGATGAGTAGTTGCTTGTCTATGTGGAAAATGTGGACAAACACTCAGACAACAGAGATCTTTTTTCTATTTCATTTATTTTTTTCTTTTTGGCTGTAAGAGTAAAACACTGATGAACACAGCCTTTTTTTAACCCAGAAACAATACATCTTCATGTGGGTGTGAAATTGAAGCCACTTGTTTGGCCAAAATACTCCACTGGGACATATGGCAAGTGAACCCTGAGGGGGACAATCTAGTGCACGCAGTTATAGTTATGATAAACACTGAGGGTAATCTTAGGGTCAACCGGAAAATTATTTCTTCCATCCGATGTAACTTGTTCCTTTTTTAGGTTTATCCAAATTGTTTAAGACACTTACATCAAAGGTCTTGGTACCTCTTTGTTAAAAAAATGTCTTTATGTCAAACCCGGGCATTAAAGCCCAGAAGTAAATATGCAGGAAAACAACACTATGAACATGGACAGACTTTCGTTCGATATGACTCAAGCGACTGAAGGCCCTCAGTTTTGCAGTCTTGCATTTCCTCTCTGTCTTTACATTGTGGAGACCTAATTTCTCTTCTATCTTTTGCACTACCCCATCTGCCTTTCGCAGTAAAACTTCTGCTTATTAGAGAAAGACAGCGAAACAGAGACTGATGGAAATGATGGCAGAAAACAGAAACACGCAGAGGAAATTCTGCTTGTCAGGACTTCTCTCTGTTTGTCTATGCGTGTGCCAGATTTTGTTTATCAGACAGGAAGTGGATCTCTTACAATAGCGTTCTGACGTTTCTTCCTCTCTAATGTGAAAAAGTGTTGTTAAGATTCCTATTCCAGATACAATCCATACGCATACGCGCACACAGACGTCACAGCGGTGTAGATAAGATGCAGCTGCTGTGCTGCAGACAGAATCACTGAGTCAGCTATAAGCATTCATAGTCGTGAGACAATCACTAAATTTATACAGAGAGAGTCAACATATGGCTCTGATATATTTTATTCTCCTGTAACTCAGCAGCCAGTCAAGAGAAGCCATGAAAAGAACCTTAACAGACATTTTATTGTTTGTGCGTGAAAGAAAAGTAAATGCAGTGGTCTCACAGATTTGAATTTTTAAAGATTCACCCCATACTAAAGTATATAAATTTAATTTCACTACTATGTATTCTTGGTCAAACTGTTTCATTATGAAATATTCCATTGAGACATACATTTGAGAGATTTTGTCACATTGCATTATTGAATACTACACTTGCTTGTGTACTAGCTTTCGCCACGTTGAGCCAATTTCTTGTGTGGATTCAAATCCAATGTGTGTCATATTTTTGAGAATCTGGGCTGGTCTGAGCTATCCATTGCCCTCAAATTAGAATCCGGCAGGGGCCCTTAAGTCGTTAAGAAAGAGAAATACAGTAATCCCTCAATTATCGTGGTTAATGTAGACCAGAAATGGCAGCGATAAACTTTTTTACTTCAGTGCTGAGTCCTATTACCAAGCGGAAGACAGGGGAGTGGCTTCCGCTTGCGATTTTCAGCGTCAATTTTCACATCTTAATGAACTTTCAAAAAAATAAAAATAAAAAATTCCCCCAGAAAAAAATCTGCGATGTAGTGAAACCGTGAAAGTTGAAACCGCGATATTCGAGGGATTACTGTACTGTTTTGTATTGTATGTACAAATACAGAACCAACTATTGTCAGACTGATGAACAAACAGTTGGGCCAACCCCAAATCCCAGTCGGACATTGCACACACACGCACACGCACACGTATACGCACACGTCCAAGTGAAATCCCTCTGTGTGTGTGAACAAACAGAGGATGAAAGGAAATACAGAGAGGGGAAGACACGTATAAAGAGCTGCTGTTTTATTAATGAAACTAGAAAGAGGCTTGGGATTTTCACAATGTGTAGTGTGCGTGTGTGTCATAATAGCAGAAACCAAGGTAGGTGCCTGCCTCTCTGACACACACACACACACTCACACACACAGAGCCTCTAATAAATTCAACCTGATTCATTCTCTCTCGTCTCAGGGGACCAAACAGCGGTTTGCCTCCTCCAAGGAAGCTTCGTGTTACCTCTACTAAATAATTGATGCTCTCTTTCCCTGTCCTTTTTTTCTCACTTTAAGTCGCGCACCTTGCTCCCTATTTAAGTGTTTTCGGTCCACCTGCTACAATTGTCTGTCTCATTGTTTTTACGATTTCCATTTAAATATGTTTGTACAAAAATTATACACTTCTGCTTTCCGCGTCAGTCATTGGAGATGTCCCACAATCATTAATATTTCAGTCATAATTTTCCCACATTGATTGTTACTTCCTGCAAACTTCTCTTCATCAGTTAGAAAATCAATCATTGTTATAATTCTATGTAACATAAATAATTGACTACATTTTTTTAGTGAACAGGTTTTAAGGTTATATTTTAGGGTCTGACAAGTCGTGCTATTGGTTGTCCGCTAGATGCACCACGTGTTAATATTCTTCCATGTGTGTGTGCGCAGGGCCTTCTTCCCCCACTACCAGTGGGACCTGACCCCCACTAACCAGGGGTTAAGTGCTCCTTCTCCCTTTCTCTAACATTTATCTTGTCCTCGCTGACATGTTATTCCCGTTTCTATTTTCCTATCCGTGCACTGGTCTCTTGCTCCGCCTTATTTTCTGTGCCTCAACTGTGAGAGAGGCCCACTAGCTGATATTGTTTTGATTTACAAGTATGGCTGACACATCACTGAAAAGACAAGAAAAACAAATGTTGATTTAGAATCTCTAACATTAAGTAAATTGCTGTTTGAACTCTTGATTTGTTCACACTTGATTTGGATGACCAAAAAACCCATTTTGGGTAACTGGAGTTTATCTGTATTTACACCATTGCAATAGTACATTCTACTAAAAATAAATGCATGGATAAGATTTTTATATGACTTGTTTGGGAAAAAGACTCACTGGGGTTTTTTTTAGATGGGGAAAAAAGCAGATTTAGTGATGAACTTTAGATGCCTATTACATTTTAAGTGTGAGATAATAAATATACCAAGATTTCTGGCTTGATTTGTAGCTGTGATTGGCATTGTGCCATGGTGAGTGCTGATCTTTGACCTCTCCCTTTTTTTACCCTATAGTTGATCAGCGCTGTCTTTTAGCTGGAGAAAATTCTGGTGGTACGTGCTGCCTGTTTGTTTGCATGTGTAGTTCTTCGAACATGTTGCCGCTGGTTAGTTCTTTGCTTTGAGACTGAGGGAGTCAAGAGTCTCTAATCCTTGCCATCAGAGACTTCTGTGCTCGCACACTCATTCACACACTTTCTTATCAGCCTGCCCAGTGAAGCATTAGCATGTGTTGTGTGCGTGTGTATGTGTGTGTGTTTGCGGGCTGATGAGGGGATACCAGTTCTCCCATGACAGAGGTAATCCTGTTCAGTGGCAGGTCTGGATATCCCGGCTGGTACGCATCTGTGCTTTTGTGTATCCCATAGCACATACGCCATAGAGCTCAAATCTACTGTGTGTCTGACTGCCATTCTTTCCGTTGGTTATTTTGTCTTCCGGTGCGCCTTCTTTTCTCACATGTCCTACCATGCTCATGTCGTGGAGAATCAGGAGTGTTCAGATTTTTAGCAATTTACAGATGTGCTTTGTAAGAAATGGCAGAACGCTTAATAATCAATGACAAACCTGCTTGATGTAACGTTGAACGAATCATTACAAAAGATTACTTTCGACATAAGTGAACACGTTCCATCCGGCCTTCATGTATTACTTAAAAGCGTATTTTAATGCTATGCATGTCAAATATTAATAGCACTCCTGCAAGTATTTATGAAAATTCTAATATTTTGTCATTGTCTCATCTCATCATCTTTTCTGAACCGCTTTATCCTCATTAGGGTTGCGGGGGTTGCTGGAGCCTATCCCAGCTGACTCCGGGCCAGAGTTGGGGGACACCCTGAATCCCAATGCTTATATCTAGAGAGAAAATATAAAAGTGTGTGCATCTGTTCACCCTGTACAGGCCGGCGTATGTGTATATGTGTCTGAAATTGGAGTTTTGGTGTGTATCTGTCGTTTAGCTTTACTGTTGTGTTTTGGGAGCGCCACAGCGTCTGTTTTGCAGCACGCCAGCGGGGGGCTAATGGAACGGCTTTGTTGGTTTAAGAGAATTACTAGCATTCTCCGCCAAAATCAACTCCACTCGTTTTTTTTTCTGGCACCAAAAGACTCACTGCTTCACCATTGAGAGCACCTTCAGTACCAGCACAACAAAAACACTGGATTCTGCCTTCTGTAAGAAGTGGGAGGAATGGCAGAGAAGTTAAAATTAGGCATAAAAACATGAATAAGAGAGAATTGGTGTCGAAACTGAGGAGGAGTTAAACATTGAAAGCGGGAGAATGAAGGGGGAGATGACATGCTGAACGGTTATCAGTGATGAACAGTTCCACCCTATTGAACATTGGGTTGGACTTCAAAGAAATTGCTGCTCATTGTGTCCATGCTTTGAGTGCAACCCCTTTAGAAAGTTTAATGCAAAACCGAAAAAGTGTTTTGCCTTTATTCATAGATTTATCTGGTGTTGTTTACAAAGTGATCCAAAGGCAGGCAAATGTCAGAAAATTTAAAAATGACTATGGAACCTGGCAATAGGAAAAAAATAATCAGGTTCTATTGTTTTTGATTGTGGTATTCTGTCTAAGTAAAAACAGAGGTGGAGCAATAACTCGTCAAAATCGAGTTGTATAAGACTGAAATAAATATCTTAATTCTTGTTACTGCTCTGGTGTAACCTTATCAGACCTCTTGGCAAAGGGAGGTTTAGTTTTGACGGTTAAATTTCCTCATTGCTGTCAAAATATGCTTTTACCATTGCACTCAATGCATAAAAAATGTTCAGACAGACTAAATCAGTCTAGAGTTGTAAAGCAGAACCTAATAAAATGTTACATTAGACGCATACTTTTATCTGTCAAAGTGCACATGCACTGGCAGGCACAAAACGGCACGTGAACCTCACGCATACTCAATCAACCCCCCCTCTACATGATGATAAGTGTGTTAAGAAGCAGGGAGAAATTATTAATTACCAAGCTAATGGGCACTAGGCAGAGTTCTGCTTCATTAAGCTCTGTGTTTGTGTGCCTGTTGTGTTGTGTAGTGGCTGTGAGTAACACAACAAAGATATGCGTACACTGTTGAGCACCATTTCTTTGTTACCGCGTGCAACATGTAAAAATACAGGTGTAATTAAAAAAAGCTTAAAAACACTATTTGCTGTTTAATAAAAACAGCCAAAATAAATAGTCGAAAGCAATTGCGTGCCATATACACTGTGACAACAGTTCTAGAAGACTATGTGATGATGCACTATGCTCCCACTCTATCCCTTGCAGGGTTGTGCTGGCACCAGTATGATAAGTAAAACCAGCGATGACGTTAATCTGGCTCACTCCCACTAGGAAAGTTAGATAAGAACGCGAGGGGAGTCAATAGTGGAAGGAGTTGAAAGAAGTTGTGTTATGTTATGCATTTGGCAGCAACATTTGATTCACTTGGTGTAAGTCACTGATTGTGTAGTGGTTCACCTGCCTGATTTTTTTAGCAGACCACGTGTCATCTGAGATGCTCCTCACAGCCTAAAATGCATAAGTGGAATATTCCCTAAAGACTAAATAGTGGCCCAAAAACTAAATGGACCGTCACGGTTGACACTAAATAGTAGCTGCCAATGTTAGCCCTTTACAGTTTTGATCTTTTTAAATAGTCCTTAATATGACAACAGGTTCTATCTAGTTAAATAAAGGTTATATATAAAAAAAATGCCCAACCTTCGGTCATATGTTTGGATCGGGTACGTCCCATTAGATAATAATTGTTCAGGTTATATTACAAATCAACCAGACCAAACTTAATTCATCGTTATTTGAGTATACCATTTTAACATGTCTAAAATGCCTAACACATTATAACCCCCCTGTAAAAAGTGTTATAGGAAAATAATATAATACAATGTATCGGCTGTGCCCTGCAATTGGCTGGCCATCGATTCAGGGTGTCCCACACTGGTGCCTACAGTTAGCTGGGATAGGCTCCAGCACCCCCAGTGACCCTTGTGAGGATAAGCGGTTATGAAAATGAATGGAAGAATGTATAGGCTTAGCTACATCACATCAATCGTTGCTTGGTTCATCCCGGAAATCCTCTTTCCACAATGGAATAATCACACGAGTGCATGATATGCCACAGTTCCGCCTACTAAAAATCCCTTGTAGACAGTACTTGGATGTTGGTATCTTGTTTCGCATAGATCTTATTGAGTCCGATATGATCATGCCAGGCAGTGTAGAATTCAGTCACCAACTGTTGGTGCGTATGTATGTACGTACATGCATGTGCTCACGCGCACACTCGTGCATGCCTGCCTATAAATAGCGTTGGCGGTAACATAAGCAGGGGCCCAGGCTCAGTGGTTTTCCTCCATTGATTAGCTCTCTGGATAATGCAGAATTATTCCCACCTCTCGGGCTCACACATACACATGCACATACTAGGGCTCTCCCCAAATGAGAGTTGATTATACAGGAGAACAGGTGTGGGACAAACATACCTATGTGCAGAACAGATATAAGACACCAGGAAGTTAATAATGGGGTGATTTTGTATAAAAAACACTAATGGCATGTGGTAGGATCGTACTTTGAACTGGGCCCCAAAGGGTGTCATCTTGCTAGTCTTGTGTTTGGTGTGCTAGAATTACCCAGAATGCTTTAGCAATTGACTGCTTGGCTAATGGTGGGCTCTGTTTTCCTCTGATGGCCATTGACTTGGTCTTCACATCAATACTTGTTTTCAGAGCTATTTTAGAGTTTTGTGTCCCCTTAAAAGTAAAATCGCTTGTCGACGTACTCCACATCCCACTTTCTCATCATTAAATCTCCTTTGCTTTATTCAATTCACTTCATTTTGTGTAAGTCACAGTTTTTATTCCAGGTGTCCACTTGTTTTCTTTCTTCTTCTCGTTTCTCCCCTTCCTTCCCTGGTTTTGGAAAGGATTCGGTCTCACATACCCTCTGGAAGACTATCATCACACCACCCAGGAGACCACTCTACCCCCCCATTCTATCCGTATCCATCCATCGATCGCGACTATTCCTGGACTCCCGTTATCCCACTCTGGTCCTCCTCGGGTTTCCCTTCCCACCATTGTCTATGTGCCTATACATTCTATATACTGCACCTGTATGTGCAAGCATGAAAAGTTTACACATCTGTTTTAACTTTTCTATTTGGTCTTATTCTTATTTTTAAGACACATTCACCTGCCCCAAATCCACCGTTTTTTAGGCTCAAGTCAGACGTAATTCATTAATAGCAGCAGTGCTTTGCCGTGTCACCTTTCTGTGGCTTAAGTGGCCCAAGTATTGGTCATCGATAAGAAATAGTCAATTCGATGAGAAAAGCTTAGTCAGTCGATACCTAAATTACTAAATGTGAACTCTTGACTTATTCATTTATTTTCTCATTCAATCTACATTTTCACAAAATTATGTAGAAATCTGAGCAAAAAGCAATAAAATAGAAGTAGTCGAGTAGATTGATTGACAAACATAAATAAAGAATTTTCAGGGCACTTTAAAGTCTGAAAAATACATTATTAAATTAAAAATGTTTTTACTCGGTCACATGAATATGCTTCATTAAATTTTGGGATAGATTTTGTTCAATTTTTCCTTTACATCATCACACTCTAACTGAAATTTTGAAGATTTCCAATCCATTTTTGGTTTGTTTTTTAGTTTTTTTGAGTGAGCAATTATAGCACATGCGACAACTTTGCTCAAAGACGTGTAAGAAAACATCTCATTCCCAATGCAATATGCTATGATTACTTTTACGACTTATGTGTTCATTTTGGCTCATTGAGAATGTAGGACAAACTATATCACTGAGACCTCGAGATGCCTTTCTAAGGCCAACAAGGGCGTTAATGTTCTGAATATTCTGTGTCATTGGACTAAGTCCTCTGTGCCTGTATTAGTGTCCATGTCTTTACCCGAGCACTAGATTGAATGCACTTCCACACACCTCTATGGTAATGAAGTGACACACGCACAGACACATACACGCACACGGTGGGACAATCAGGTCATTCCAAGGTAGGAGGACTTAGATATAGTGAAATATTCATACTTTAGAGGTGCTGCGAGTGTGTGTCTTTAATTGAGGTCCTGTTGCCTCCAGCAAAATGCTTCGGAGAGAGAAGCTAACCACACACGCATTAAAAGAGATGTACTAATATGTTTCAAGCTAGCTGAGCGATACACAGGTGAATGGGTACACGGTCGATTGGTCGCCGCTCTTTTGGTTGCCGATCTTTTGGTCGCCGGTCTTTTGGTCACCCGGAAGGTAAGTGATAATTACCATTTAAATCGTTGCTCAAATTCCCTAAATACAAACTGCCAATTACTATTTAGTCATACTTAATGCCCTATTAATTATTAGGCTAAAGAAAAGCTCCAAATTTCCCGGACTTTTATTGTTTTTTTGTTGGCGAACTTGCTAAGACCCTGACGGACATACCTTCTTGAAAGGACAACGCATGTACATACAAACTCTTATACACTCACACGTCGGCTCAGTGAAACTGCTCATGGCCATTGTGTGCTTTTATTGATGCGTAGACCGTGTTGTTTTACCTTGTTTTGTCGCCGGTCTTTTGGTCATCGGTCTTTTGGTCGCCGGTCTTTTAGTCGCCCGTTGTCGCGGTCGGGGCTACCAAAAGACCGGCGACCAAAAGACCGCACACGGGTGAATGTGTACAAGGTGTTTCTCGGTAAACACCAAGTAGTGACGTAATGGGAATTATTGAACAAATAGGGTGTTTTAATAATTTTGCATAGTAAAGATTCAACATGGTAAGATTCAGATTAAAATCAATAAATACTACATCATGTAATTTTCCTGCAGCATGGTTTACAAGTTAAATTTGGAGTTCCTTGATTTTTCTGTCTGAAATACCTCAACTATGTAAACTCACACAGTCACTCAAAAAGGGGGCACCGTTGGGTGGGAAGAGAGTATACAGCAAACATAAGATGATGTGCAGGGCAATCATTTACTTTCACTGTTAAAATTACTCTGGCAGCAACTCTCTGCCAGTCGTCTTTTAAGGCCTATGGGTACAAATTCACTTGCAACACGCCCCCCCACCTCTGTTCCACCACTGTGGGGGGCAACCTGGAGCTAATATTTTTCCATCCCTTTTCTATGGGGCTTTCCTCTTTAGAGTTTTAGATGCAGCTTTATCCATCTGGTCACTGTACTGGTCTTCAGCCAATTACTATAAGGCACATATGGAGTGGTCCCTGCTGTATAATTTGAGTTAACCCGTGATGTTAACTCCCATTCATCGAATCATTTTCTGTGACACGGTAGCTGAGATGCAGCTTAATTCAACCAGACACTGGACTGTTCACTAGGCATTTATAGGAAATATTTGAAGAATTTAGTATTAAATGTATCTATCTAATCTTGTCAAATTCCAAACCTCACAACTGTGATTTAGACACATTAACCAATCATATAAAGAAACATTTATTTGTTTCTGTTCATTGAAATCTACACCAACCCTTGAAGCAAATTCCAACCTCTAATTGTTACATTTTCAAGTTCTTCTTGTCTATTAGCTGCTTTTTTAGAAGTTTCACTCTTTGATACCTCATCTGGTTCTCTCATCAAGTTTCAGAGTTAGCAAATATATTTTCTCTTAATTGACCAAACTGTCCCATCGTCTCTTCTTTCCATTTCAATCTGCGGCTAATTTCCAACCCCTCCTCGCCGCGTTCTCCTCCCGCTCGTATTTGGAAGTCCGACAATAATTTGAGCGAGCGAGAGGTGTGCCCCCCTCGCTTCCCCTACCCCACTTTCCGCCACCTTCTAATCCCTTAAAAGCACTTATGAGATTGGCGCTGCCCGCTTGCCTCTGCCTGCTCGTCTGCCCGCCGGTTGCCACGGTAGCTGATTGGAGGACGGGAGCCTCCTAATTGGATCATGAGGGTGTGATGCAGGCGACAGCAGCCACATTATGGGAGCTGACTTTGTGCGGCGTAACCCTGCCAGGATGACCCTCGCCTTTGGTGTGTGTGTGTAGACTGACCTCAATGTGACTAAGAGCCTCCACTCATCAAGGCCCGTTTGGCTGAGGCTGCAGTGATGAGGGAGGAGGGCTTGATGAAGAGATGATAGGAGAGTGGAAGTAAGTTATGACATGCAAAGAAAATGTGACCAAGGCAAACTGGTGTTTACTTTTCAAATGCTTATTCCTCGTCTCGTCGTGAGCTACTTTTGATAGTGTGGTGAAGAGAGCTTCGCTCCCTCAGCTTTCTGATGGTGCGTCTTTGCGTGTGTCTTGGCGACTTTAACTCCAGGATGATGTCAATTGATTGCGATATCTATCTTTCCTCAGTGAAGATTTTTGTACACATCGCTTTATGTCACGTCATATTTTCAAGTCTTCAAAGTCTGATGATGTACGTATAATTTTCCTACCACAAAACCTAACTACATTTAAAACTGGAATGAAGCATTATCCAATCCAATCCAAGATCCTCAAAATAATGCAAAAATCCCTAAATTTGTTTAATTTTTTTTTTTTAGAAATTCCCACAAATACTCGTGTTTTTCACAACGTAGTATCGCTTCACATGTCTTCCTCACATTTCTGAGGTTTCAGCTTCATATCTCCATTTAGGCCTGTCTGAGTGCAATTCATAACTTTACCTAACTTGATGACATCAAATGTTTCTGAAAAACAAATTTGTTGGTCTTGATATAGCTTTATTTTGTTTATTTCTGTTTAAATTCCAATGCTGGACAGTCCCATTTCTGTCATTTCTTAGCTGGATAGCTGTTGCTTCTATCAATTTTGCTTTCTTGCTTTTTCCATGTTGTGAGGGGGCAAAAAGTGTGAATTTGCGAGTCTGTCGAAGCATGTGTGGCATAAGTGCATACAAGCGCAATTTGTTTTTGTGAGAGATAGTTTGTCTCAGCCTGTGTGTGGCTGAGAGAGTGAGATGCAGTGGTACAACAGGGGCGCCTGATCCCTCCACCTTTTAAGAACATCAGAGGGTGTGAAAAGCACTGATTGCCCTAACCACTCTCATTGGGACTCAAACCCCTGGCTTAGTTGTGCTTGAGCGACTTTGGAGAGACAAGGAAGGCAACGAGGGAGACATTTGTGTGTGTGTGTGTGTGTGTTAGACAGAGAGTAAGAGTAAGAAGGAACAGGGGTTACAACAAGAGTAGTTTGGAAGAGGAAATTAAGGTTAGTGAGTGGTAGGATGAGTAAACAAGCGTGTTTGTTACCACATGACTGTGTTACAGGTGTGTGTGTGTGGGGGGGGGCATAGAGAGCAGATTCAAAATCATGCAAAAGGGCGGGTAATAGAAAATAGTGTCTTTTTGGAGCATATTTATGTTTTAGGACAATTTTATTAATTTGTTTTATTGACATTTTATTTGTGTGTAATTGTTTTTTCAGAAGGTACTACAAAATGAATATGTAAAAAAAAAACACTGTAATAATTAATTAAAATTGACCTGCTGTCCACAGTAGTGAATATACACTTTGGCTCGTGACTTTTATACAACATTTTAATATTGTGGCTTAAAAAAGACAGACCCATCAGAGTGACAGTTAGAAGTTGGGTCACTCAATGTGAGGGTCTGCAATAGGTTTCCTTGACATGTGATGTGTAAACACTGGAGGCTGAGAGATAGCATTCCAAAAAAACTGGTGCCAATGTACATAGATGCTTTTTTAAAGCAAATAACACACACAAATGAGTTTAGTGCTATTGAGAAAATATGATATATGAGTCAATGCAAAACTCATTTGTTAAATTTATGTACTCTACTTTTGTTCATCTTTTCCCACTTTTATTTTACACCACTGAGTTACATCTGACTTTTTGACATTGTCAAGAGCTGTTTTTTTTATGTTTACTATTTGAGTATATGAGTGAAGCTACGTAACAGAATATGCGTGCGCCTTGTTATGGATTGCCACGTTGTGGACTTGACAGGATCATAATTACGAGCGGTGATGAAATCTACCAAGTGGTTTATCCCTGCATGGCTGTACGTGAGTGTGTGGCGTATTTGTCATCCGTGGCAGCACGCTCCCTGTTAGCGCAGAGGAACCATGATCACACCTCCATCTTCCGCTAATAGGATCACGACAGACAACCAGAGACGAAAGGATGAAGAACGATGAGATAAATGGGTAGACAGGCAGACCGGCCGGCAGACAGACAGACGTACACCCTAGATAGGGAAAGAATGGGTGGTGGAGGGTGAACACGATGCAAAGATGAGAGAAGTCACTAGAGAGGGTTGAGTGAGAGAAAGAGAGACGGGAGGCGCTCAATTTGCCATCACGGGTGCAACGGGGCAGAAAGTATCCAAGAAAGAGTGTGTCCGTGTGTATGTGCGCGTGAGAGACATGGCAAGTGAGTACTGGTGTCTTTGGGTGTGTGTGTATGTGTGTGTGTGTCTAACAAGGGAGAAAAGACAACTCATTTGAATGTTGGATAGAAGGAAGCGTGACGTGCAGCGAGGGAGGGATGAGAGGAATGAATATGGATTACTTGGGATGAAGATTCTATTATTTTCTGGCCGTTTCTCTGATCTCTTTGTCGCATTGCTATAGGCCTTTGTGTGGGCATGTGTGTGAATAAGTCACAGCACATGTTTTTAACGTTTTCAAATGGCAAAACATGTATTAATGTTTACTTTAAAAGTATTTCTGTCGTTAAAAATTGAAACACCTTTTATGCTCACACAAGTGGCACACCGGGAGTAGTTAGCTATTGATTTTGGATTTCATAATGCTGAGTACTCATTCTGTTGTTTTAAAAGAAAAACAGTCAAGCGGATTTTCAGCTTGCCTTGTGCTTTATAGTTAAACAAACAACAGATGCACTGTCATCAGTGTTTCTTTTCTCTGTTACCATTGAGATAATATCTGAAAGTTTGAAGATCTGCTGACGCACCTGTATAGACCACACAGTGTGTATTAACTCATTCACTGTCGGTGATGGTGGTAGATGTCAAATCTATTTGAAGTTGAAGGGTGGTAAGGATCAATCCAGTCATCCGTCTTCTACTATCTGAGGTCGGGTTGCAGCTCTACGAGGGAAGCCCTAACTTATCTCTTCCTAGCAACATCTATTTTCTCCAAGGAAATTTTGAGGTTTTTCACGACATTGCGATGTGCATATCTGGAATGCTCAAATCGCAGGACATAATAGTACTTGCATTTTATTTTTTTATTTTTGGAATATGCATATCTGGTTCTTTTAATGAGCACATGAGGCTCACTGTTGACAACAACATATATGGGGAGCCGACACCCTTGCCAAACATAAACTATGTCAGCTGCTCGTTAAGTAAGGCATTGATCTTGGACACTTCAAATGGGTTGAAGTCAAAATTGATTGGACAGCTATATCTGTAATTGGCAGCCAATGAGTTCAATGAGTGCCCTATCAAGGGTTAAAACACTTTCATTGTGCTTATCTATATATTCAGCGTAGGTGTTTTCCTCCTGTATTCCATTCCACCTTTCCCTTACACACCATGCTAGTCTGTCCCTGATTCATATTGTTCGCCCACCTCACCCTATTGTACACACATTATCAATCTCCCCCCCTTTCTCCTTTGACTGCCATTCGCTTTCTGCGCTTGAGTGGCGAGCAGACGGAGGGAGCGAGACAGATGTGAGTCTCAGCTAATTTGTCCTGACACATTGAGATGCTCAGGTGGGAGAGAGGTGTCAAACAACTTCAACTGAGAGGCAGAGTGGGGCTGCGGGCAAAATATAAACGTGCAGTCAACGTTATTAGTACTCAAGCAAACCTATCGGAATAACCTGATAATAATGACCACACTCGAAACGATCTTTAGATTGATTTGTAAGAAATGGACGCCGTCTATGTGGGCCAAACAAAAAAAGGGTCCCAAGGCAGCTCCCTTCTATTGTGGCACTTTCCCCCCCGCGTGGCCACAGCCGAGAGAGATGTCTAATCTTAGAGGGTAAGGGAGCGTGCACTCCCGGGGGCTTGTCGTGCTCAACACCTTGTTAACCAGACATCTCTCCTTCCATCTCCATTTCCATCGCTCTTTTCAGCTCTCTTGCGCGGTTCCTCTGTCACTGTCTTGCATGTTCTCTCTATCCCGACATCTCTTTTTAAATGTCCCTGTTTTTCAGTGTTATTTTTTTGTTCACCCTTTTCTTTCGTCCCCTTACTAAAATGCCTTGACTGTTTTGTTATTGACTATATCTCGAAATGTTTCAATATGGTTTATTGACAACATTAGTTCACTTTTTTAAACCATTTTCATAGTGTAATTTAATGATTGCAATTATGGGCAATTTAGTGTCACTATGACGAGTATTTCCTCACAAATTAAACTATAGAATCCTGTCAGAGAGTATTCAAAAATAAATGATCAAGATTCACTCAGATCCATAACTACTGAAATAGTACAATATAAGTAATTAATGGAAGGGTTTGCCTCTGCCTATGACGTAATCAAAGGAAAGGATTTAGCAAAGGACATATGATTCAAGAACACTGGTCGAGACTTGCAGTCTTTATCGTGCGACAAATTTAAATACGAAATTGAAAGTGGGTCAAAGGAGAAAATATGTCTTGCAGAATATGATTCCAGCACTGCTATTATTTCGGAACAACTCCCACAAAACAAAAACTAGATGTGCTTAGAGAAAACCATTAAAAAAAAGTTCTTATTGTTTCCATTAATTTTTGCATTTCTTTTTCAAGCTTAGTGTATGTGCTTATTTATTTTATTATTGTTACTGCTGATCCAGTCAAATTAATTAATTTTATAAAATAGCATGAGGTAATAAACATCCGAAAATACACTTTTTTTCTAAGTTACAAGTGCCACTAATTAGGAGCCATTCTCCCAAAGCAGCTTGATAAATGATGAGGATTTTTTTGTGACCCGTTAGGCTCCTGCAAAGACTTGCCAGGCATTAAGGTGCTTAGTGCTGAGCTTTGGGCTTCTAGGATGCTGTAAAACAATGTGAAAAGCACTTTCTTCGCATTCAGACACCGTTGTAATGAGAAAATACTCCTAATCCACCTTATACACGCGCACACGCCGACACAGGCAGAGAGGCACATTTCTGCTGCCCAAAGGTTTCTTGGTGAAAGCATTATGCCAGGAAAGCAGTTTAGGGAGTGGCAATTAAAGTTTTGATTTGAACTCCTGATTAGAGGAAAGGTGACAGAGGTGTGGAGATGTGAGAGGACAATGGGCATGCGCACACACATACACACACAGGGAAACAAGTACTCCCCAAGTCTTCACAATATCTTCGAAATGCCTGAATCCTTCATTTTTTTCCCCTTCTTTTCTCTCCCTCTTGTCACACATGACTGAAATTATTGATGTCTACCAAGAACTTTTGTTAAAAGGCAACTAAACTCCAGATGTCAACATATCTTTTTTTCATTGTTTATGATGTAGTTGTACTAAAAAATACCTACAATAACTTTATATTATCAAAGATAGACTCTACTCACGTGAGTGTGTTTGGCAGTAATAGTGGAGAAAAATGTACATAAAATCCAATATTTCATTGAAAATGCCACCTTTACTTAAGCCACCGGTGTCAAAGTGGTGGCCCGGGGGCCAAATCTGGCCCGCCGCATCATTTTGTGTGGCCCGGGAAAGTAAATCATCATTGGCGACTTTCTGTTTTGGGATCAAATTAAAATGATAGCTATAGATGTATATTACATTTCCTGATTTCCCCCTTTTAAATCAACAATTGAAATTTTTAATCCATTTTTTTCTGTGTTTTTTGTTCAAAAATCATTTTGTAAAATCTAAAAATATATACAAATATTTTCTGTTTTCCACTTTAATATGGAACATAATGATTAAAAGAGATTTTCCCTTACTAAGAAAAAAACATTGTTTTAGATCTATAAAAAAACATAATATTCAGGGCTTTTGATCCAGTTCTTTTAATCCATTTATTAAAAAAATCTAAATATTATATCTAAAATGGTCCGGCCTACGTGAAATCAAGTTGACATTTAAGCGCCCCGCGAACCAACCCAAGTCTGACACCCTTGACTTAAGCAATCAGATGTCTGTATCTTACAATATTCTGATGAGATATTTGTTACCCACTAAGCTATGTGCTGAGTGTTTCAAGCATTTAAAGACTTTACATGCGTGTCGCCATGTTCATCACACAATGGTTGCGAAAAGTAGTTGGGTAAACCCAGCGGCACCATCAAGAGTTTAAAGAGCATCAGGTTAGGGAATGTGACAGCTTTTAAGTTGCTAGCTTTACTCATTAGCTACCACTGATTGCGATAGACGTCCACTCCATTTTCACCCAGCCATTCCAGTCAAAACTGATTGAGCGTCTATTGCCGTCAGTGGCAAGCAACAACTTAATGAGCGTGATGTCATTGAGAAAGGAACCCCACTACCATAAAAGCACAGTAGCAGCACTGTAAAAGTGCCTACTAATGGTGGGCACTTGCTTTCCCCACTACTGCGATGGGTTAATTGCAGAGGTCAAATTCCGTGCAATGCAAGTGGAATGTGTTGGTCATTAACTTAATGTTACAGATATGTGCAAATGGCTTATAGTGGCCTGTAAAAATTCACATGCTTGAACATTCATCAGCCGCTAATATACGTAATCTACAAATGTATCGTCACAGAATCTTGAATTTTACATCCACCCCTCTGGCATTTGTCACTCATTACAAGAATCTAATATGCGTGTACAGTCAGAAGTGTTTTAGCCTTTGGCATATTATATTATTATTAAATGAGATTTTTCCTTTTGTATTAGAACGCATTCTTGACCTTTTTTCAATTAAGGCATTTGGTTCTAATAGGTGTGGACCACCGGCCCTACTTTTTTTGCATGTATCTAAATCAAGGGTGTCAGACTCGGGTTGGTTCGCGGGCCGCTTTAACATCAACTTGATTTCACGTGGGCCGGACCATTTTAGATATAATATTTAGATTTTTTTTAAATAAATGGATTAAAAGAACTGGATTAAAAGCCCTGAATATTCAGTTTTTTATAGATCTAAAACAATGTTTATTTTAGCTTTTTCATATATTTTTAGATTTTACAAAATGATTTTTGAACTAAAAACACAGAAAAAATGGATTAAAAAATTACAATTATTGATTTAAAAGGGGGAAAATCAGGAAATTTAATATACATCTATACTCTTCATTTTAATTTGATCCTAAAACAAAAAGTCGGCACTCATGATTTACTTTCCCGGGCCACACAAAATGATGCGGGGGACCAGATTTGGCCCCCGGGCCGCCACTTTGACACATGTGATCTAAATCAATATTTTATTCACAACGAGTACGCCTGTTTTTTTTTAGGTCTGCTACTATTTTTAATTTGTCTTCATACTTCTACTATAGGAATTACCTTCCGACAACCTGCCTCAAAAAATGTTTTTATTATTTTTCTCATTCAAGCTGGGTTCTTTTATGGGGGCCAAGCATTTTTTAAAGCAATTTGCAGCTCCAATTTATTGCTTTCCATGCTAGATAAAAACATCAGCTAAATGCTTCCTAGTAAATGGAATTACCAGGTAACACTCAAACACTTTGTCTCTGATACCGCTTTCATTGAGAGCCTGATGAAGTCTGCGATATCTGTCGTGTTCCGCCATTCATTTAGGTGTGTGTGCGCATGTGTGTGTACTCAGGCAAAGCTGGGCTCTACAAGCTGTTGTCAGATTGTAATTGAGTAAGCCCAGTTCGAATGCATCTCCATCAGCGCTCCCTATCAGAGTGCGTTCGCTCAGTGGATAGCAGCCTCTAATCCACCAGGCGTTACTAACGCGCCAGGAATGGCAGGAGGACTTACAGCATTCTCTATTGAAACACCCACTTCTCCTACTCATTTCGATATGGAGCTTAATAAATAGTGATATACTTTGTACTATGGACCTGCTATAGTGGTAGTAGATGTTGACATGAGGGGCTCATAGTGGCACTTGGAATGGTTGAAATTGGAATGCTCGAATTCGAGAAAACATACAGACATATGTAACAACATATCATACAATTCATTTCCTTTTACTGTTGAAATGTTCCATCATGCTGAGCTGAAAGGACAAAATCCTTTAAAATGTTTAAATGTTTTGCACATATAGGGAACAGTTTATAGAGAGGTATTTTGACACTCAAAACCTTTTTAGTTTTGCTGTTAGTTTTTGGTGGAAAAGGTTAAAACATGTTGTTGTTTTTGTGGAATGACAGTATTTTTTTTTATTGACACTCTGAGAAGCTGTTTTATGAAGTTGGATTGGGTTGTGCTAAATTATCTTGAACACCCTTGCCGCATACATATAGGTATCTTACATGAATTGTCATTCATATCAAAATCAATTATCCTTGGCTCCTATTAAACGCACAAAAAACCCTAGTACTCCTTATAGCTCAAAATGTGTGTATGTGTAAATATTTTAATTTATATTGAAACATCTGCAAAATATGGTCCTGGAAAAGCTTTGCAACTGTTTTGGGAAGTACTTGAATTACTTTGAAACAGATGTAGTTTGTCCTGAAAAGTACTTATTATGTATTCTCTCTTTGTATGAGTGTGTGGGCAGAAAACATGCCCTCTATGTCCCTGCTTTGTTCCCCACACATTGTTTTTCTTCTCAAAAGTCACGGCCTGACAAGGTGCTGTGCACTGTAAAAATTACACCTTGTTTATACGCATTTATTTCCTCTTGACAGTTTAATTATTTCTGGCCCCATTGGAGGAAATCGTATAAAAAGTTGCCATGTTCGTACAGATTCTAATTAGAAATGCTAGAAAATTGAAACATAGTTGTTTCAAAATGCTGTCATTTTTTTTCCACTGCCTGGTCTTGGAATTATGTCTCAATCAGCTCGGGCGGAAATAATTACTTGTATACCTTCTAACTGCCAGCATTTACCAAATGGCAAAGCAATTTACAGCCATCATGGCCCAAGAAGCAATCGTTGGCCCAACAATAAATTCACAAGCTGACGGTCTGGGGAGCAACATTGAAAAGGAGGGGTATTGTGGAGAATTAGAGATGAGATAAAGAAGAGAGCAGCAATCTCTATTTGATTTTTTTTTTTAATCTTCGTATTTTCTCTTTAGTAATTTCAACTGATCCTGTTTTTTCCCTCTCTGCTTTCAATGACAAGATATTTTACAGTAAAATCATCCCACCAAGAAATGTGCGTTCAAAAGAAAAAGCAGTTATGACCATTAAGTGATTATTTCCACACACACCATTAAACTTGCTCATTGGGGGCAAACATAGACAAAAGCCCACATAAAGACGAGCATTTGCTCTGCATTCACTTCAACACCTCAACACACACACACAGATTGGCTCAAAAGTAATCACTCACACACGTCATTAGACACTAATACAGATGAAGTGGAGTGTGTTTATGTTCTGTGTGTCTTGCAAACTGCTCTTTACCCACACATGCATTACCATCAGACAACTGGAATTACAGATGCACTACATTAGACAATTTTGGATTGCAGAAAGTCGGTATATGAAATAACGCAAGAGAGTTGAATGTACTCCATACGATAATCACACACTTATTGGCTTAGATTGAAGTCCACACTTCTTGATTTTTTTCTTAAAGTGGCCATTTTTCCACCCCATTCTCTCAAAATGTGCCGACAGTGTCCACTTGTGATGAGGTCACGTTTCCAGCCTTTCATTTGACCACTGACAGGCTTTAGACCACAGTTGAGTTAATACAAGGTAGACCAGACGTATCTCCAAGCATTGGTGTCAGGCTGGAACATTGTATGTCCAACAATGTTACCATTTAGAAAATGAGAAAAACCTTATTTGATTTTATTGAGCCATTTACCTTAGATGAAGCCAGTCACGTTGGCTGCATCTCACAGTTTATTTGCTGCCCTGGCGATGGACATGTACAGCGTTACTGTACATACAGTTGGCAGTTAGCGAACCTAGGGTGAAGAGAACTACACATATTAAAACCTTGGACAAATAGGTGTACAAAGTGTTGAAAAGAGTTACAGAATTTGCCACATTTCAGTTGTCAGATTTGTTGATCCATTTTTAAAAGTCAAAGTCAAGTTGCATATCATCTTGCATTTTTTAGACTTGCAACTTCACCTATTTTTAAAACAAAGCTGGAGAACTATTTGATTTTGAATACAATATCAATGTACACTAATAACTCATTCATGTACAGTACAATCTCTCTTCACACACACACACATACACACACACACACACACACACACACACACACACACACACACACACACACACCCGTGCAGTGTGTACCAGATCATCACGGTCATAATCCATAGCTCCCTCTGTTGGCCAGCAGTGAATTACAGTCCCCTCTCTCTCCTTTCCCCTCCTGGCTTTAGATTAATTTTGTGTCATATTGTAAAACAAGGCTGCATGAAGATGTAATGTTGTTTATATGAGTGCCGAGCATTTATCAATGCATGGCCTGCGGTCAGGCACTTAAGTGAGCTGCTCCTTGAATTTCTACAATACTGTCCTGACCCAACGGCACCCCGGTGAACTTTCTGTGGCCTATTGAGTAGTGTGATTGATGACACTATGACTTGCGATGGATAATTCTTTAACACGCGCACACACGGCACAACAAAAGGCGAGTGAGAGGCCTTTTTGGGGGTCGGGGGGGGGGGAAATTGACCCAATAATTCACCCAGCCGCTCACATACATTTCAGAATGTCAATAGTCTACTGTTCGAGTTACGTTCTTTGTCTGTGAATATTTCTTCTGTTTCGCACAAATCGGAAAGTGGTATAACACATGTACACATACAATGGATGTTTATTTCCTTGTTGTTATTGTGGCGGCTTTTGTTTAAGAGCTTTGTGCCGTTTGTCCACAGAGATGTGGCCTAAAGGGGTCACTGTCAACATGCACACTGACTGAGGGTCGATCAATACCTGGGTGGGGGTGGGAGAGGTGAAGATGGGGGTCACTGAGAGGATAGAGAAGCCAGAGGGAAAAGACACAATGAGCCCAGATTTTTTTCATATTGGCTTTTAAACAATCATTTTTTTTAAGTTCAAATATTGGAAAAGGTGAGTTGAACTACTAACTCGGACGACTTTGACTAAATAGGATATATTGTAGTAGTTTCAGTTTATTATTTTCTAGTTGTAATTGATTCCCATTTAAAAAAAAAAAAAGAAATCTACAGCATATTTTGAGATTTAGAAGAAATATGCTCAAGGAAACCTCTTTTCGTGAAAGGATATTCCTTAAAAGGGTATTTTTTTCCCATTTTTCTTTGTACTGTGTTCAGGAAAGCATGTACGGTGTGTGAGTGTTTGTTGTCATTTTCACGTGTGCGTATGTGTATAACAGACCGAGGTTTTTGGTAAAGCATTTGTTTGCCCAGTAGTGACGGCAGCATTGATTCACACTCATCTTTGTCGATGCTTATAAGTCCCTGGATACATCATAACTGTGAGTGTGTGCTTGTGTACATGAACCTCACAGCAATTGTGTGCGCACACTTTGGTCTAACTGCGTATCCTCGTGTGGGAGCAGAAGATCTGAGTATGTTTGTTTACAAAACGCACCTAGATTTTGGTTCCAATGTAAAAAGAAAAAATCTCCAGACTCCAGATGCTGCCGTTGCAGTAACCATCAGATGGTCCTTATAGTAGTATATCTGTTTTGAGAGAAATGAATATATTACTTCAATATCCAAAATGACAGCATACCCAAGTTGCGAAAACAAGTTTTTGTTGGATGAAAATTGAAATTTTGTTCCGACTCAGCCGGAGCTCAGACCTTTATCCATTTAAAATTGATGTCAAGGTTTGTTAAGTGTAGTCAATATTGTGAATAGCGCTCCACCCCAACAATACAAAACACAGTTGCCATTAAAGAAAACTTCACTTTTTGCATACCTTTTAAAATCCCTACTAACATTTGACTCCATATGTCAGTTTTCCCAAACAGACTAATATTTAGGCGACACGCGTTGACATCAAAGCAGAGATTGGTTTCAGGAAATGTTTTTATTATCAGCGCTCCTCCAAAGCCGCTAATCACAACTAGTTTCTTTCATCTTCGCATCCCCTCTCTCCTCCCTTCATCATTCTCATGCTCCCTCCCCCCTTTTTAATGAGTGGAGGCTGTCTGACGAGCACAAATGTCTGTATTTTCTAAAGCAACATTGAAACCGAGACAGGAGAGAGAAAATTATTCAGCTTAGTGTGTTTCAGCTTTGCCTACTTATTTCATTTGTTCACTTCATGTTAGAAAAAGTCTTACTTAACTCGTTAGCTACCATTGACAGTGTTAGATGTCCAGTTCATTTTGACTGGGAGAGCAGTGAATGATCATTGCCAGGCCTCCCAGTTAAAATGGATTGGCCACCTAGTGGCATAAATGGTAACCAGTTAGTAGTTTAATACTATGAGGGGAATTAAACTGAGTGTTTAGAGGCCAACACCAGAGTTCATTTCTGTTTTTAGTCATTTTGATTTCAGTATTATAGTTTTTCTTAGTGTTATATTCATTTTTGTATTTGTCAAATTATATAAAATATGAATATGATCATTATAAATTTTCAGATTTGGTTAGAATATCAAAAATAATTTTCCTTCTCTTAGTGACTGTGAATTTTCCTTCCACCATTCTGAAGTGTCCCCTATTTCAATCTGAGACACAAAAAGCATCATTCCAGAACAAAAGGTCCGAAGAATGGCCATCGTGCCAAATTATTATAAGGCTTTGAATTTCTTCAATCTGATGAGAGCTTTCAAACGGCTTGGCTCACTTCAGGTATCATTTTAATCCAAAACACGTCCTTATTAGCTCGTTACCACGGCCGTACATCGCGGTAAGAACACTTGGCCGCCAATGAAGCAGCAGAAAGGGAAAAATAAAAATCGCTCTTGCCTTAAATCTTCCTCCTCACCTGTCTCTTCCTCCTCTCTGCTTCCCCGCATCCCTCTTTGTCCGGTCCCTCCCTCTCCACCTCAGCCTCCCCTTGGTCCCCCGTCCCCGTCTCCGCCCCTCCCCGCAGCCATTGGCCGACGGTCCACCAATGGCGGCCGGAGCGGCAGCCTTGAGGGAGCGCATATGCAAACGCGACGCTTAATATTCATGAGCTTCTTTGGGGGCTTTAAGTCGTTGATTAGGACAGCGGCACAGCTTTCTGTCCCAACTGCCCGCCCGGCTGGTTGACTGCGTGTGCCTGTCGCCCCCATCAACACACCCGCGCGCACTCACTCGCTCCCATCATACAGGCGCAGGCAGAACAGATCAGTGCAGCCAGCGAGCGCTCAGCCCGCAAAATTGTCGCTCCGATCCAAGTGGAAGGCACGGACCAAGTCAGTCTGGAGAAAGAAGAAGAGAAGGACACATTTTGAAACTTTTCAGCATCTTTTTTTTTCCCAAAACACTTGTTTGTTTGTTTTTTTTTCTCTGGAGGAGGTTGATTGACAATGACCCGCTTTCGCCGATGGATTTGGTAGGACATCCGCTCTCCGAGTGTTTTTTAATGCACTCTGATCAAGAGTAGGTAAATTTTACCTTTTCTTCTAATTGGTCCACTCATCACTTGTCATTGTCTCCCATTGACTGTCAGTGTTGCGGTGAAGGTTGTTGAATATAAAGTATGTGTGCATGTCTCTCCTCTGTCACACCTAAGTGCAGGTCATCTGCTAGTGTCTTAACACACTCCAAGTTGGAGGTAATTTCCTTATTTTCTTCTAAGAGCGTGTTCTTGAGCTCGAGCAAGGCAGCGGGGTGCGGAGGTTACACGCCTCACGCTCAAACGGCAGGACGAGGGCCGTCAGAGTAGAGCAGAGTAGGATGAAAACTGGGGAAGTGCGCTCTTAAATGCCGGAGGAGGTAGAATTACAGACGGGCAACTCGGCGTGTGGCCCTGGGTGTGAATGACACACACGAAATAGACGCATACGCTTGCAAGTTGCTCCTTTCATGAAGCAATTTGCTCTTTTAGGTGTGTTCCTCTGTCTGAGAACACAAAAAGTCAATTGAAATGAATGGTTATTGTGCGGGTTCCATGCAAAAGTAGTCAAAATGTGTTGCAGATTGAACCAGAGTAATGATTGTACTGCGTCGAGTCAGTCATGGTCAATAGCGACATGTTTTTATCCAGCCAAGATTTAAACATTTAATAAATGGAAGGAGAAGTTTTACTTCTTTATATATATATAATCGTGTTTTAAGGTTTGCCAGGTAAAAAGGTTCAAGTAGAATATAGGAAAGCAGGTTAATATGCATATTAAAAAAAAGTTTCAAGTGGAAAGGGAGAAAATAATCAGAGGCCAAAGTTGGATTTACTCATTTGCATTTTTAAAGAATGACTTAAAACTGAATTTAGGGTTAGAGTATTTTCAACACAATGCAATCCGTTTTCAAATTTTGCTCCTACAGAATAAGTCCAATTTGAACTCATTAGTTGACAAATAATTAACAATAGGATATCAGATAACTTTTTCATTCAATGTTTGCAAACCAATTTTCAATATTGCCTCACGACATTGACAGCAAAGTCCTCAAAGCCTTTACATTTTGTCCCAAAACAGGACTGGAAAAGCACATACAGTGGTTCTCTCTGCTGATCCTTCAAATGCAAACCAGTGGAACCAGTTTGCCAAGCGCACACAATAAAATGGAAGTTTCAGCACTTTCCATCAGCTTCCGCGCAATGTTCAATGGAAATAAGTAGATTTGTGACATTTGGAAACAAATGTATAATTTTCCCCAAAAATATTGGAGGACCTTAAAATTTCTAATCCTAAAAATTCGAGTGATGCTTTCCTATCACGACATCCTTATTCTGCTCCCCTGCTGTGCTCTCAGGCACTGCTTTCCAACACTAATTAAAGTATTAGGAATAGTGATGATGATACTGATAATAACAACAATAATAACAACAACAAGTGCCGCTTAAGCTGTTAACATAATTACCCCGCACCTCCACCCACCAACATCATATACATACCATTAGCATATCATTAAAGTATACTTTCTTCAGTGACTTTGTAGATTTTATTCTTCTTCGAGCCAAGCGTGATGAAATAGAAACATCACGCCGGCCGTGCGTGCACATCATCACTGCGACCTTCTTAAAAATAAAATCAGTTCTGTTAGTATCATTTCCTCTTCAGATTCGTATACAATTTATTTTATTGTGTTCATTTGGGATATTATCAACAAGCAAATTGTGATGGAGGAGCAAAATTTACACTCCGTATAAATTCTAAATTATTTAAACTAATAAAATGTTTAAAATGTATTTTTCATCAAATGATTTCTCAATTCATTGTTTCTTTTTTATTTAGACAATTTAGAAAATTTTATGAAGACCTTTCCCACGTGAACGCATTATTCAGAATATTTAATATATTTTATATACATATCATTATTCAGAATTTTTTTTTTTTATTTGATATACATATGTAATTTTACAAATAGGTGTCGATTTAGAAGAATTCAATCTTGCTCAAAATGGGTGGAAGAGTGCCTTTTTAAAAAGGCTCATTTTAAAATAAAAATTAAATTAACCTAAAAAAATACCATTTGAAATCTTGACCTCTTTCCCTATATTTTCTATTTTAACACTAATTCTTCAATGAGGGAAAGCAAGTACTACGGAAAGCAAAAGAGAAAATCTGACTGGCGGGAGGCAAACGGAGGAGGGGGTCGACCAAAGAGAGATTGCGTAAATTAAAATCCTTTTAATCTCCTTATAAAATCATTTACTTAATTCATCTGTCAGGCCATGTCAATATGTGCCGCGCTGATTTGTTGGGTGTGTGTGTGTTGTGTGTGTGTGTGTGAGTCGTATGTGTGACCCGTTGCTGGCCCGTGAGAGGAGGTGTCCCTCCTTTTTTTTTCTCCCCCCCTATGTCCGGTTGCCTGTCTCTCCGTCCTGATGGCATTTTTTTCATCTGTCAGGTTTGTCCTCACGTCCCCCCCAACACACACAAACGAGCTGCAGCCTCGCTCTCGTGTGAAGGGTCCGAGCATTCCGGCAGTAATTTGCCCCCCATAAAGAGGGAGGGAGGGATGCAAAGGAGTCAGACACAGAGGGATAGGTGGGAAGAAGCAGAAGAGGAGAGGGTGGGTGGGGGTGGTCGCTTTTGTCTGACACCCCTCTCCGTTCTCCGCCGGATGCATGAGCGCGTGCACACACATTCTAGAAGGTGCTTTCCTCTATTAAAAAAAATAGGGGGAAAAAGTGACTTTTTGTTGCTCCATCAAAACACTCGAGCCTTGATGATGCGAATTTGACTATTACCCTCAATCAATCGGTGTGTGCGCGGGTGTGTGTGTCATGGGTCAATGGTGGCCTTGATGTGTTGAAAGAGGAGTGCGGGGGGACTGTACCAGCTGTGACACACACTCACCGCAATTAGCCGTAAGACCGCAGCCAAGCCAAACGTGTGTGTGTGTGTGTGTGTGTGTGTGTGTGTGTGTGTGTGTGTTGTGTGATTGAAAGCCAAAGAGCTGATTGAAAGAACACAGCAAGAGAGAGCGTGAGAGTGATGTATAGTGAGGGGCAATCCCCCCCCTTTACCCCAATGCCGCCCCCCCTTGTATTCCCTTCCCTCTTTTCCACATCCACTCGTAAGGGTGATCTATACATCACAATGTGCATTCATTATTATCGCTATTATCGCAATCTATCAAGTCATTTGCAGCTCCGTTTAAAACGATTCTGCTTACCTTCACGTATTGACTGCTTTGAAGGTGATTTGCACTTAAGTAATGCGGAAGAAACCAGTTTTCTACGCTCATCACGTGTTAGAAATTTAGCAACACTAAAGTTCGGATTACCTACGGTAAAATGCAATATTCCAGAATAGTCAGGTGAAATTTTAGAACATTAATATTGTGAAATAAGTAAAACTTGTCAATTTTTTTTTAATATGACAGTATACTGATAAAAAAGTAAAAAGAACGTGAGGGGTAAAAAAGTGATTTTTTTTTCAGAATTGAACTGCCGCTTCCAGAAGGGGAGATTCAATTGTAACCCTTGGGATTTTCCTTCTTTTTAATTATCTTTTTTTTGCCGCAAAACCTTGAGGGTGTGAAACAACCCGTACATACGATGGATTATTTTTGTTTATTTTAAATCCTAAATGACAATTTATCTTCAAAGGGAGAATCTGCTTACTTCTGACAAATTGCCCTTTAGCAAGGCACTTAACCTCCTGCCCCTAGACTCAACTACAGCAATCCCCATCACCTCTTGTTGTGACATGAAGCACAAAAATATGTACCATAGTGCACATTTAAATTTTCTGTTCGGGATTACAATACGCAAACCTTGTCAGGCTTTCAAATCGAAAATCATGGCGCACAATTCTCTCTCTTTCTCTATCGATGTATATATGAACTAAAAAAAAAGTGTGAACGGCAACAAAATCACAAACATATCATCACACTACAATGTTATTTAGGTTTGGCAATGAACGCTCTCCCAATTGGGAAATCCCCATGAAAATGTGAAAATCTTGTTCATCATATGAGAACATGCATTTGTGGATCATTTGGTGTTCAAGGCGTGCAAGGCTAAACCCTAATGGGAGGAGACAGCACAGACCGCGCCACAATAGAACAAATTTAGACGGAGAGGTAGCGTATGTGAGGGAATGCAGGTGAGACAGAGAATGAGGAAACGTTCAAAGGTCCCCCTCGTCTGATTCGCTCATTGGGCTGGGTGAGTAAAGCGGAGCATGGGGGCAGAAAATAAGGGCAAATTCAAAAGGGGAGGAGAGTGGAAGGAAATGGATGACCATGTCACCTGCAGACTGACAGTGAAATATTCCGCCGCTCATCCTGCCATCATGCTTCATGTGGCAGATGCACGTCTCACTTTAGGTTATTTTTCTTTTCGCTCAAATCTTTTCCACTTTTCAGTTTTTCCTCGTTGAGTGGAAATGCATTACCGTGGTCACTTAGTCAGCCAAGAGGACCATGCGCTTATTCTGTAGTGTCCAAAAAATAAAATGACTTGATTAGCTTTGAAATGCTTTAGGGTCGTATTTAATCTATGAATGTTAAAGATGCAGCTCTTAAATTAAAGAACCTAATATTTTTCCCTTTTTAATTAACGACTAAAAATGCAAGTTTCTTTTTCTTTTGACTTCAGAAACATGCTTGAAAATGTGGCGTGGATCTTATTTGTAAGTGATTATTGATTGATTTCAATGAATTAAAATCCATTTCAACATGCAATTTACACATCAAATGTTCATTAGCCTTTCTAAAAAAAAAAGAATCATCGAAATGATGGTCCTAATGTCTATCCAACCACTGCTGTTAGTATGTCGTGCCCTCAGGAGGCCTCTGTGCAGGTGAGCCTCACTCTTCTTCACTGCGGATAATTTATCTCCACGTTATCCCGTTCTTCCTCCCCCATTTACCTCCCAACACGTGCACCCATACTCTCCCCTCCCCCCCACCAACGCCCCCTACAGGCCCCTCCCGTCCGAAGCTGTCACCTTTCGGCACCCGCTCAGTCCCTATTAAGAACGACAGCCCATCTGCTGCCTGCCCCGCTAACAGCTCCCGTCGCTAACGCTAACGTGTACACACAAGTGCATCCGCTCATACACACACATGCCTACTACAGGATACTGCATTGAGCGCCATCTGCCCTGATGCAGACACCAGAAAAACAGGCACACACCTTTAAATTTAAATTTGGGATCGCGCATAATACCTTAATAACAACACAGCAACACAGCATAATAACACATGTAAACACCATACATAAAACAGTTTTTGGCTCAGCCAAGATGTTCATTCATTCATTTTCTGAACCACTTATCCTCACAAGGGTTGCGGTGGTGCTGGAGCCTATCCCAGCTGACAATGGGCACCAGGTAGGGGACAACCTGAATTGATGGCCAGCCAATCGCAGGGCACAACCCATTCACGCTCAAACTCATACTTAGTGGCAATTTAGAGTGTTCAAATAGCCTACCGTGCATGTTTTTGGAATGTGGGGCGTACCCAAAGAAAACCTACACAAGCCCAGGGAGAACATCCAATCTTCACACTGTGAGAAGTGACCTGGGATCGAACCCACTACTTCAGAACTGTGTGCTCGACACACTAACCACTCTTCACCGGCCACACAGCTAAGACTTTTTCAACTAATCTTTAGTGTTATGGAATAACTTCCCCAAAAGATCACTAACAGAAGTACTGACATTTGAGGCTTTAAATGTTTTAAATCCTTCATTTCAAGTAACCCAAAAAACATGTTTTATACTGATTACTACGTACTTTCCTTATTAAACTCCAAAAACCAAACATTCCTCTGAGGTTCTACTTATTGCCGTATTTTCAGCGCATTTCAATTCAATTTTTCAATTTCAATTCAATTTATTTGGCAAGAAAAAGCACTAGGCTAAGGGCCATGTAACAAGATTTACAAGCATTTACAATTATATTTCAAGTTCCTCAGTACTACTTTTAAACTACTCATAATTGTTGATGGATTATTCTGCGTGATCTGTATGAACTTCCTAAAGCACAGACTCCTCTAACAAATTTGTCAAATGTTTTTATAATTATTTTGAATGTCAATATTAAACACATCTTTTTAAAGTAATTTTAAAGCACCTCCATTTTATACAACTAAACTTTGCATCCACTCTTACAGCACACCCTTCGCTAACAATCACATGCAAAACAACCACTATTAGGCTCTAGTAAAATGTTATTGGCACATTATTTTAAACAGTTTCAATAAAAAAAAACATTTAATGCATTTATACCAAATCCAGTGCATTGTAGATTCTTAACATTGAGATAGTCTTAATATTTAAAAAAAAAAAACACATCTTCTTGAATAATATTGTACCATGTGTTGTGATGATATCACATGATCAAGCCAAATAATTATGGGGCAGTCTTGTGCACACGTGCAGTGGCATTTGTTTCCTTCAGGGGTAGGTGGCTTTTGCATTAGTAAGAATGGCAACTATCTCATCAATCACAACATCTCCCTGACACACACACACACACACACACACACACACTGGTGTGGTCATTTTATTCACAGATGGGGCAGCGACACATGAGCGAGTCACACAGCCACTCACTTGATCTCACACATGCGCATATGCAGTTTTCTATAGTCTAGGCTTGAATTGGTTGAGTAGAATCATTTATTCATTTTAGAAGCCTCTTAAAACCATATAGTACCCGGAGAAAACCCTCGATCTTAGATCTGTGAGGCTGACTTGCTAAGACCTTTTCCATGGAATCACATATCTTAAATGAAGAGAAATGTATATTTTAAATGTATCAGTTTTGAATGAAAACTTTTAAAACATCAACCAAAGCCACTCAAACACGAATATTGTGCTTTGCACGTGTTTTATAATAATTCTTCGTTTTATGCCGGACAACTTCAAATGGATTGGACGTCTGCTCGTGCTCATTTAAATTGATGCCATACTGATATAAAGAGCCACATGATTGGATGTCTATCATTCCCTAGTCAACCATCACACTACTGTACTGGAATAGCCTCCTTTGGCGATGACATCAGGACACTCTCCAATGGAAAAAAAGCCGTATGAAGTGTTTTCTGTCTATCTAGCACTGTGACATGGCAACCAAAGCCAATAAGAGTGTGGAGTAGCAAGCAATCGATTGGTCCTATTCACCAGAGTGGAACTAAAACCAACAAATTACACAACCCCACCCTCCACCTCTCACTCTCTCCACAGTGGGAGCGAGGGAGAGTGCTTCTGCATTGCTCTGTATTTCCCTCACAATATGAGATACATTTGTAGTAGTTTTGTGTTTATCGTTGCAGTTTACAGTGGCATAAAATTGTGCAGTGTTGTATTTTGCGTGGTCTTTTTCTGGCTCTTCTGTCATAATCAATGGAATTTTTAGCGTAGGAACAATTCAATTGCATGGACTGCGGTGACCTTATCGTTCCAGGAACAATCTTTCCCCTGAAACTGCGCTGCCTTTGATTTCACACATTGTGCGTCACCCTCCAGGGCGTTTTGCTTTTTAGTCTCTCCATCTGATGGCCTCGTTGCCAGACAGAGCAGCCACAACGAGGCAATCTGGTTGAAAAAATGCACATATTGACATATTTATGGAACATGGTCATGTCACCCTTTTTCATTGTGTTTTTTTTTAAATTGTATTTACCTCCTCAAAAGCAAACCACCCTGTCTGTCATTCATAATATCTGGGTTTAGATTTTGTTTACTAATCTAAAGCGTACATTTTATTTAAAAAAACTTGAATATCGTTTCTGTGTTTGTAACACGTTGGCTGCCATTGACTACGAAATACGGTCACTCTATTTTGATTAGACTGCTTATGTTTCAGTGCTCTTGACTATAATGTTTACAAAACTAACAAAATCCTATTGAAATTAAATACATTAATCTCTTATAATATTTTTATCACCAAAATGACACAATGTTTTTCAAGAATGTAGTCATTTGTTGACTTTTATTTTCTACAAATGCATGCTGCACCTGATAAATAACCAAAAGTATATTAAAAAAAATACCAATACTAAAAACATAAGTAAAACTAATCATTTCAACGATACTGTAAATTCACAAAAAGTAGAAAATCCACTCTAAAAAAACTAATATATATACTTTGGTCAATGTCAGCCAACGAGTTAATCTACTAGATAATCTATTTGCATATTTACCAATGTATATATTTATTTTTATTTTTAGCGAGCACATTTGTATATGGACTGCAAGTTCAAAAATGACAGTGAGATATGCTTTTATGCTAATAAAATGTAACCGTAGTTTTTTTCAACGTACTTAGCAAGCAATAGCATACTGTATAGTTAATGTATGACTTTTTGTAGATAAAGTTGTGTTTCTTTTCCCGTCCCTGATCAGCATTTTCGCTGCTGTCTTCCAGAATGAACTTATCGAAGGGCCCACTTGTGAACAGCAGCACTGACGACAGCTCCAAGACGACGTACGTTAAATGCGGCGCTGGCGCCTGGAGAATGCACCAGAGCTACGACCCCCTCGAGGCCAACCACATGAGAGACCCACATGCCCTCTACAACCCAAGGTAACACCCACTCAAAGAAAATCTTCATTCCTGCGAAAATGTGTTAGGCCAACACTGGCTTTGTTGTTTAAATGACCTTTTCAGAGTAGTCATTTTTGGCAGAGTAAAACTGTCCATAGCAGGAAGGATACAGGAGGTGTCAAAAAATATCCATACTACCGTGACTAGGGATATATCAAAATTCAAAAATGTTTAAATTATACACTGTCAAAAAATACAACTTTTTAAAATCATCCTAACTTAAGAATTCTTAAGGTATGCTTAAGTAACTTCTTTTGAATACTCCTCTTGTTATTTTTTTAAGTCAATCCTGTGACCTTGATTAAATCACATGACCAGGTGTATAGGCCTTTATGCTGTGCTGGCACAATGGTGGTCCGGGTTAGATCCCCGGTTGAAGCAAAATATGATACGGTGAAATGCAATTTATTTAAAATCTTGAGTTCAAACTTTGTTTGTTTTCATTTTCCTTCAAAACTTTAATAAGTGAAATTGGTTGATTTTAAATTTCTAATTTAGATTTTATTCATTTTTTACATTGTATATTGGACGTAGCAATATAGTGAGTGCCATTTCAGGCTCAAGGACAAGTCAATAATACAAATAAGCTCTTAAATCAGACATTAAGTAACTCCAACCAAGTAAAATGAGACAGTTGGTTTCCATATTTAGAAGCACAACTGTAAATACAGCACTTGTTTCATGTCTAAACACAGCAAGGACATTCCTTTTTCTCTCTGCCTTCCTGACACCTCTCTCGTTCAGTCTTTTAATCATTTTGAGTCTGTATGGAAAAGCCATAGAAACGTGATATTCTCATTGTAAGTATGCCATTTTCTTTTAATCAAGCAGTTTGTGGTTTTATCTCGGTTCTCATATGTAAACATATTGTATGTTATCCCAGCTTTTTGTCTCTTCAATCTAGCTAAACATTGATTGCATTTTTTTTCTTCATAATTGTTCACTTGTCATGTGGCCCGTTGGACGAGTGATTGCGCGTCAGCTTCACAGTTCTGGGGTCAAGGGTTTGATCCCAGATAGATCGTCTGTGTGGAGTTTGCGTGTTCTTCTCGGGCTGGCGTGGGTTTTCCTCAGGTACTCCGGTTTCTTCCCATATCCCAAAAACTTGCATGGTAGGCTGGTTGAACACTCCTAAATTGCCCTTAGGTGTGAGTGTGAGCATGTATGGTTGTCTCTCTCCTCGTGCCCTGCAATTGGCTGTTCACCGCCCGGTGCCCATAATTAGCCGGGATGGGCTCCAGCACCCCGCGAGACCCTTGTGAGAATAAGCGGTTCGGAAAATGAATGAATGGATGTTCATTTGTCTGTTTTCGTTGATTTTGCTTTCAACTTGTTGAAAGGCTATTGATGAGCGAGTGCAATGTTAGGCTGAAACTCGTAAAGCCCTTCAGTTTTAAGTGTGTCAGTGCGCGCGCTTGCCTGTGTGTGGTTCTGTTTGTGTTTAGACTGGCAGTCTTAGGCCAATAGGATTCCAGGGTTAGTCTGGGTCAAGCCAATTAGAGGTCTGGCAAGCCTTTCTCACGCATCACTCAGCCAATCACTAAGGAGAACTCTACAAGCACTCTGTTTGCACATGTGTGTCAGCCTGTCCAGTTTTATGGTAGACACTTCAACAGGCACACTTGAATTTTTTTTATCATGTTAAGTTATATTTGTATTAAATATTTTGCAATCAAATTTAAAAAGCAGGTTAATATTAGACCATGACAATGCACTTTTAAATATAAAAAAAGATGCAAATTAGGTGATCATTTTCTACATTTACATCAGCATCAGATCACTCAGGTCAGGGTGCATGAACTCAAACAGTTTTTATATATATTATATACACTGTTTCTTGTCCACACACACATTAGTAAATAATTGGAAATATTGAAATTACCCCATGGACAATTTATCTTGATTCCCTTTTGGCAAAAAGGTATTTTTGGTCATTGAAAAAAAAATCTTAACGTTATGATATCTGCACTTACAGAAATCTAAGTTTAAGTTCTGTAGGCAACAATATCACTATTTGGCGTAAAAGCGTGACCCAAAATGTGATGACTAAATGTGAAGACCCAAGGTGTCAATTACAAATGTTTAATATTTTACATTAATCATTATTTTGTAATATTTTTGACTGAATAAAATGACTCAATTTATTAAATGTGAACAAAAACAAAATTTCTTAGATTAAAATGAATAAATACAGAAATGGCCCCCATTAACTTATTTTTGTGGTATTTAACTCATTGCCTGCCACCGACACAATAGACCACAGTGCATTTCCCTTAAACTGGGAGTACTGGGAGCATGAATGCCCATGTTTCAGTCCCACTGACATCCCATTTTAACTGTGAAGGCTGTCAGCGAATGATCTCTCCCAGTCAAAACGGATTGGCTGTCTAGCACTGTCAGTGGCGGCCAATTACTGAACTGCGTGCTTCGTAAAGAGTTAAAAACGATCCAACACCAAACCTTTCAACACATCTTTCACTTTGCTAAATTAAATGTAACTCCTTTTCAGAAGATGCTGTAGAGAGTGACAAGTTAATTCAGGGGATACATTTAATTTGGGTTTGGAGTTCTACTGTTTTCATTGGACGGCAAAAAATATTAGTCCCCATTTTTATTTAGGCCATCAAACCATGGGAATGTGATTAATGTTAGCCAGCCATGCACCGCTGGTGCGCACACACACACACACTCTCACACATACACACACGTCCACACTTTGACTTGCTGTAAACTGAGCCCAATGTAATCATAATGATAAAGCAGATTGCCTTAACACACAGATGGGCTTCACAACAGCTCCGCGAGCATGCGTGTGCGTGTGTATTTGTGTGTGCGTGTGTGTCGGTGGACAACGCTGATTGGATTGCAGATTTATAGAAGAGGATTACTGGCGGAGGAGAGAGAGAGAGAGAGGTGGGGGGGGACGAGAGAGACAGACTTTCAGACACTCACCTCTCATTAACTTCCACCCCCTTCACCTCCTCTTGGACACAGACACACACACACACACGCTCCTACAGACACAAACATACACAGTGGAGGTCACGTGTCAATGTATATTCCTCCCTAGAAAAATGCTGAGCGTAAGTGCGGATGCAGCAAACAGTCGCAAAGGCTGCGGGTCCTCCAACAAACCTGATTATGAGTGGATGTGAATTAGATTCCTTAACAGATGGTGCAGACACCAAGCTCTAAGGTGCATGGGGCCAAAGTGAGAGGAAGGAAGGAAGGAAGGAAGGAAGGAAGGAAGAAGAGAGGGAGGGAGGAGGTGAGTTGCAAGGGAGGTAAAAGAGACCAGATCAGGGACACAGAGGAGCATATGACCATTATCGTAAAATCTCCTGCATGCAATATGCCGCATGTTGATTACTGCTGAACAATTTATTGTGAACCTTCATTTGCACAGTTGTTCCTATTAAGTAATATTAATGTCCAGATTGACAGAGTCAAGCTTAAACACTTCCTACGTCACATAACAAATTGAACCATCTGTAGCTATTGCATTGACACTTTCGCATTTTCGATGTGTTCAATATTCAGTTTTCAATAGTGAGGGGACTTTTTATTTAACATTTTAGTACAGTGGCGTACATTTTTTGTCATAGTTTTTCCCATCGAAAAGCTTTGCACACCCGGGAAGAACATGTCGACGCAAGCATGAATTTGGTAGTGATTCAGACGTATTACCCACAATTATACTCTCCAGTAAAATAATTCTACACACTTGATGATAAACCAGTCAAATATAGTGTCATTTTATTATTCTTGATTAAATGGGAAAAACTTCAACTAAGCAATATTCAAAACATTTCGGGGAATAGAAATGCGACTCAAGCACGTTTCCACTGAAATCTGATTTTTGGAGAGAGAAAAAAGCCTTGTAACTTTAGTGAAGTCTCATTCCTAGATGAACTCAAAAGTTGCTCTTGACAAAGATTTATTTCCAATCCATTTGAACTGCAAGAGCCAAAAATAACTGTCCGCCCCTCCTAGTTTAAAATGGAATTTCAAGCCTACAGCCGTCAATGGCAGTAAATGAGCCAAGTGGCAGTTATGACATGACTGTGTTGCGGTTCTTCAAAACAACGGCTAAATGAATATATAGTAAGGATTTTCAAGTTGAGGGCCACTGTGCATTACTGTCCAACGGGCCTGTGGTCGTCTCTCACCGTGATGGAAAGGCGTAAATCAAGGCAATCCTGTCATGACAGCCCAATTTCCTCAAATCTGATCTGCTTAAAGAATTCAGCTCACTTGTGTCTCCTCGCCTCCATTTCTACTTATCCTCTCCTGCACTCGGGGCCCCCTCCTCAATCCCTCAAATGTACTCCCATTTTACTGCGCACTGTCCGCTCCTCACTTTTACGGCGGTTCGCTCTCCTTTTTTTCTTTTTTTCCCCCCCCTCCTTGTCGCTTCTCCACATCCTGCCCTCGCGCTCCCTCCCGTGTCACATTTGAAAGCCCTGTCATATTTACTAGAGTGGAAATCCTCTTTCACCATCTGCTTAATAAAAAATGTGCTTTTAATCCGATTCGGGATATTTTGTTTTTTTAAGTACTCCTTTTTATTATACTTCTGTGCAATTTCATCTGTTGTCCGGCTCGCTATCTGTCCTAGCGCGAGGCAGCGGGTAGAGAAATGTCACGGCAAGTGGGTGGAAAAGGGCTGTTGCAGTGTGAATACTTGATGATAACACTTCCAATACACACACACACACACACACACACACACAGACACGCGCATGAGACGAACACTAACCTTGATCACTGACCTTTCTTTTCTGAAAGGATCAAGCCATTTCCCTTCTTTTATGCATGCACATTTCCTTCCACTGGTATGTTAAAACACGCACTTAACATGAGTTGGATCAAATCCCGACTCATTTAAATCAGTTTGATCTATATACAGTTTCTTCCATTGCTCATTATCACAGGGATTTGCTCATTATTTAACAGAGTTCATCACTCTCAGATGGGATGGAATTCAAGATTGGACTCTGTCAATTGGGCACGTTAAACTCATTTTTGTCCTGGGCAAAATCACAGTCATCTTTTCCTTTGGGGGGCGTAACTGACTACTAATCAATTATCAATTGAATTGACAGCTAGTTTGATTGTAGGGGTCTAAATCACAGATTGAATGATGATTCGAAACCATGTCGATTGTTTGTACAATGATACAATGTGATTTGATCTAGTTCAATTTAAAGGCCTTAGATTGATTTAATTCGATATAATCTACATGTTAAACACAATCTTTTGCATATTAACTTCAGACAGTATGTTAATCCAGTTGGATTATTCTTGCCTAATTGTGTGGCTCCTCTTTTTGTGGTTTTCACTCAACACTGTTCTTAAAAGTAGACAACCACCCTGACGATACACACAATGACACCCATCTGATAAAGAAGACAGAGGGAGGGGTTTGCAAGGTAAAGATTTGGGGTGAAGGGAAAAGGAGAGAGGGGAGGGGTACATGGTGACAAAGATAGCAGCAGACAGCAACACATTTATCAGCTTGTGCTCCCCAGAAAATGAACTAAGTCATTACGATTCTCATCTGACAACGTTTGAACCCTAAACAAGCTCCCCAGCTTTTGTGTTTACACACATACTGTCAACACCAGCATAGCTTTCCCTACTCACACACACTTGGGAGTGGAATGTTTCCATTTGAAATGTTGAAAAAAAAATCTCCCTCTGTTTTAACGCCTCCACCGCGGGACCGACGGAGGAATTTTCCGTCGCTGTTTGGAAAGCTCATAATTCCTAATCAATAGTGTTTGGCTGAGCTTGCCCTGCATGTGTGCGCAAACCCCCGACCGCTCACCCATTCACTTTTGGACAATGGGGTTGTGTAAACTTTCCAAACCCCAGGATGCATCCTAATAGCCCCACTTGTAAGTCTTAGCACTCATCCTATCACACCGTAGGGTGTCGACATGTATGCAGTGTGCATGTTCTTTGTTGTATGTCTATTTGCCACACGCAGGAATACCATTTCAACGCATTTTTGAATCCTCACTTACCCCAACCAGCAATTGGTAAGGGGTTAAATTCAACTCATTTAATCAAGGTGACAATAACTTTATAAAATGAGTTAGGAATACTCAAACTAACCCAAAGCTGTAAATTAGCATGATTACCATACCTGTCAACCTCTGCCGATAACTGCCCTTATAAATGATTATGATTCCCCTTACAAACCCCCCAAAAACCTTACAAACACCGTACGAGTCGTACGGTGTTTGTAAGGTTTTTTGGGGGGTTGTAAGGGGAATCATAATCATTTATAAGGGCAGTTATCGGCAGAGGTTGACAGGTATGGATTACTCTTTTACAATGCAGTGCCACCAAATAGTTGTGCATTATTTTATGGTAAAATGCATTTTCATGTGAACAGAGACTTGCATTCTAAAGTCATTTTGTATCTTTTTTAAATATATACTTATACTATACAATATGGATATTTATCACTCAGGATTATAGTGTCACATGCCCTGTCTTTTCCAGGCTGACAGCCCATTGGGTAAAGCGTTTTGGCCATTACGGCATTGATTGTATGTAATCAGGGGTTTACTCTGCAGCCAATGAAGAGAATTACAGGTTTCCTGCACGCCTAACACTGTAACAATTGATCTGCTCCCTGATGTGTGTTTGATGTGTCGGTGAATGAGTGTGTTTATGGGAGATGTAGAAAAGATAAGAATAGGCCCAAAAAATGATGGAAAAGAGCTCCGTAGGTGGGAAAGTGGTTTGGAATCAACTCTCGCTGTTGGATTTTATTCTCTTCTGTTCACTTTTGTGCCACGTAACAACCATAATCATCTACACACTGTGATGCAAATAAACTAAATCTTGCACAGTAACAGCAGCAAAATGTTTTTGTTTTGTTTGTTTTTGTTTTTTATGTTCATTTACATTTTTGACTAAATTGTACAAATTTAATTCATTAATAAATTGGGCCACAGATTAATTTGCCCACTTTCTGAAATATTGAAATTCTGTTGCACGTTTCCTAGAATGATGTTTGGAAATTTTGTATTTCACGTTAAATTTGAAGTTAACTTCATTTAATAGCCAATGATGCTTATCTCTCCTACAGTACTAGTAGTTTAACATATTATTTATTCATTTTTTTCTTGAACTCAATTTAGTAACAACAGATCAAAACAATTTACATGATTAAAATGAGGATATAAAACATTCACACATAAAACAATTGCAACAGTAATGAAAAGTAAATGTTGCTGTTCCTTTGTGGTCGAAAACCATTTATCCTTAAACTTATATTTCTATTATTATTTCTATCCTTAAAAAACAACCTTGCATAAAAATCTCCTCAGGGTGGCAACTTTCCAAAACTCTCAAGTGTTTTTGAGAATTGTGTGACAGAAACACAATATTTGGTTGGACATCATTATCTCATTTTGAAGAAAATCTCTTATCAGAGTGTATCCAATGACAAGCCTAGCCCGAGGCACCTTCCAGGCAGACATACACACAAATATTGTGCACTTCCTTGTGAAGCAGCAAGTAGAGGCTGCACAAGCTGACATGCATTGAACTAAGCAGCTGACAAGCAGTTCAGCAACCCCTCAACACAAGCCCCCCCAAAAAGCAATTCAGCTTATTGATGAAATCACTATATTCATTTGACTATGAAAATATAAAAGGACTTTCCCTTGACTCCTCTCCTTAGCCATTCTTTAATTCAATGCATTTTCCACCCTTCTTTCCATGCCAGTATCATAGAGATAGAATTGTGACAATTTTTTTGTCCTTTTTTTTTGCTTATTGGACTGTGTGTTCTTATCAGCATGGCCAGCACAATGCTCGATGTGATGGAAAGGTATTAGCCAGCCCGCGGTGGCTACATTGTCAGCACTTCTACGGTCTCTTCCTCTAATGCTTTCTTCAGCCTCTTTTGCTTTCCTTCGGTCCTCCTTCTCCCTTTTCCTCCTCCCCCTCCTCTTCGTATGGATTGGATTTTCTACTTATGTATGTCAGATGCATTTTCCTACAAGTGGCTTTTCATCGACTTAGAGTTATGGTTAAACAAAAGGTTTGCGGCGGGCAATTTAAGATCAAATCTATTCTCAATGGTATTGTTCTCTTTTTTTTGGGATGCTTTGGATCCAATAACGTGATCAGAAATTGGTTATTGTTATTTTCATAGGGTTGAAATCAGGTAAAAAAAGATTGGCTTTTTAATATGTATTTATTTTATTCATTATTATTATTGATTTTATTATTCAAGTGTTAACTGATTTCCTGCCATTGATGGTCCAAACCACTTTGACTGGGAGTCAAATGGATACGACGTCCATAATTTTGCCCTGCGATTGCTGACATCCAATTCGGGGTGTTCTCCGCCTACTGCCTACAGTTGGCTGGGATAGGCTCAAGCCATCCCGCGATCCTAGTGAGGATAAGCGGTAGGGAACATGAATGAATGATTAAACAGTTTCTACATTATAAATAATTCATTTTGACTGTGACCATTGTGCCCACTGGTAGGAATAAGGTAGAGACATGCTAATATACATAGAGACTGAGCAGGTGACATGTTTGCATGATGTGTGTTTGGTAATATTGTCTGTCTATATCAGTTACTCCACCATTTGTTTAAGGAGTCCAAATACCGGTAGACCAATGATATTTGGTAGTCCCTTCATGGCGTTTTAGTCTGTTTGGTAGCCTTCACCTCAAAATATAGAGTTTTAAATGCAGAGTGGGTACTTTTTTTCATGTATATTTTCTTTGACAGTACTCCTCAACTTGGACTGGTAGCATTTTATTTGAAGATTTTTTTTACCAGTTATTATGAGTATTCTCAAAAATCAGAGAGAGAAAAATTAAAATATGCTAATAGTAATGAAAGTATATGGGAAATCTGTTTTCCCTGCTTAAAATGTTTAACTATAGTGTTGATATTTACTTATAAATATATATATATATATTTTTTAAAGAAAAATGAAATCAATGACCCAGAAATTTGTGATGTCAAGACATAATGGCGAATCCAACCCAGTTACTCGTGTCATCTTCCATGCTGTCCACCGCCGCTACAGCATATTATCGTACCACTTGTATGATATCTGTGAATCGCCGTGACATGCTGTGATATATTAACCTCCGAATCACTCATTCCTTTGCTATTCGCACTCAAGTGCTGCGATTTTCAGCATTCACGCACAATTTCTGAAAGAAATGCAATTTGCTCTCAAGATGGGCTTTTAGTGGGGTCTCGGATTTGCTCCAAGGAATTTCACCAGTTCCTGGAGGCGGATCGAAAACAGTTAGGAGTTGTTTTTTGTCTCCCTTTTTCGACAGCAGTCAAAAGACTTCATGTAATAAAAGAGCGGGCTCGGGAAAATAGAGCGCCAGCCGCACGGAGACAGAGTGAGGCTGAACGGCTCTAATACGATGATTGTATGTTTGCCCCTGCCAGTTGTCAGGCCGCTGCACCAGGCCGCCACTCTAATGACAGCTTGTCATGGAAAGCTGGACCACCTTCACTCATGACACCAAGACAAAACACTTGTTTTCCCCTTTTTCCTCTTTTTCCTGTGCTCTGGTCTCTCTGTTACATGTCATTCCTTAAAGAAGAGAACAATAATAAACAGACACAGAAGGAAAAGCAAGAAGGGGAAAATAACTAGCTTGAAAACAGAGAATTCAGACATGGCAAGGCAGTAATCTCTTCAGTTTCTGTGTATGTGTGGTCCCATACTAAGAGACAGGTAAATTGGCCTTCTGAATATTTAATGTCCATAGGAATTTTGAAACACTTTTAGAATTGTTTTTAAATCAGACTTAAGCAAAGCGTGGGCTCCAAATGAAAATTTCCGAAGCAGGATTTTGTGACTTTACCTCAGTTCTAGTTCGATTGTATAGGTCAGGGGTGGGCAAACCGGTCCTCGAGGGCCAGTGGGTGCAGGTTTTTGTTCTAACTGATCAAGCACAGACACTTTGACCAATGAGATTTCACCAGCCTGATTTCAATCCACTGAGTGCACTTGTAGGACACCGAAATGGTAAAAAGGTGTCCTCTTTATAGGTTAGAATGAAAACCCGCACCCACCGCGGCCCTTTGTGGAATAGTTTGCCCACCCCTGGTCTAGGTGATCAGTGAGCGTAGCCATGTAATTTATCTATTAGATATCAACCAAAGCTAAACCTTGAAAACGACACAAACAAAACAAAGGCAAACACTGGAAATGTCTGGTCAGGCTCAACTTTGAGCGCACATCCCCAGTCCTCTCTTCTTTATATAAATCTTTTAAACACTTAAAACATAAAAGAGCAATGGGCGCCAAGCTTTTCCTCCTCTTTCAATACTCATCCGGGCAGCACACAGGCACAATAAGATTGCTCTTTCAGCAGCGAGCCACCGCTACATAGCGACATAATTATACTGATAACATACATACATAAATGCATTCAACCTCTCGCTCGGCACAGTGCACTGACTGATTTCTTAATCTTCTTTCCTCCTCTCCTCCACCTCCTTGCATGTCCTCCCATTCTTTTTTGATTCCTCCCCCTTCCAGGGCCATTATTTTTCATTTATAAGCAGAGAGAAAAGGTGCAAGTGAGGGAGAAAGAAGTAGAAGAGAAAAAATGGGATCTTTTGGCACTTAAACTCTTTCACTTAATGGCACTCGGAGGGATTGACGTCGGAAAAGGAGGGACACAAAAGTGCATAAAGAGCGAGATTAAATCATCGGCATCACGTCATCTGCCTAAATGGGGCCGCTGCCTTTTTTTTCGGTCATCGCTGTTTTTGCTCCCTTCGGGGGATGAATCGCTGTGATCCATCTCCGTCCCATCACTCATTTTTTTGCCACCCATTCTCACACCTTGCCTGTCTGTCTATATACTGTCCATGTCCTCTTCCTCAGTCTTGATTTCCATCCGGAAACTTTTCCTCTCATCCTCAAGCAAAAGCCTGCCTGTGCATCAGATAAATGGATTTATGAGCATTACTGGATAGCACAAAGCTTCCATTAATGGACTTGCTGAATTAAAAGGGAAAGTGCAGAAAGAAATACTGGAGGGTTAAAATCGCTTCTCTTAAGGCATCTCTCACCATTCCGTTACGTTCTATTCACCATCCATACATTGAAGTAACCTTTCTCACTCAATTTTGGCTTAACATAATGTTTCAAGTTTGTCTTTTGTTTGAGAACCACAACACCTGAATGTATTAAATGGCCATTGAAATGTCCACCCTCAGCTTCAAAGTAAAGCCCCTGCAAAAGTGAAGACGATTGTTACAGATTCATCATAAAAACTATCGAGTCAAACATTGGATTTCTCTATTCCCTTGTAGGGTTGTCTCCATTTTACATTAAATAAATATTGATTCCCAAATAGCCAATTTTCTTTCATGATATTGCCCATCTCCTTCTTTGCTTGTCAGCCTACCTGTTTTCCCTGTCTGTCTCCCCAACCCCCACTCTAGCCTCCATTCTCCACCAAGACAGTGTCTGTGTTTTATGGGTCCCTGTAGAACGGGGATCTTTTACAGGCCGACTGGACTTTAGAAGCCCCTCGTTTAGTAGCATCCTGCCTTAATTAAAAACCCCTTTTGTGCTTTCTGACTTTAACAATGAAGAGAGAGAGAAGGGAAAAGGGAGAGGAGGGTGAGCTTTAGTGATGGAGTGAGAGAAAGAGTGTGGCAATGCAAAGACTGAGAAAAGGAGTAGATGGCGGTGAATAGGAGGTGATAGGAAGACAGGCAGAAAGATAGTAAAGTGGACAAAGGATGGGAAGGGAAGATATAGACAGCAAGAAGATAGTTGTTAATTACAAGTCACATTAACAACACTCTCCTTAGGGAGTATGTAAAAGAAGAAGAGCAAAGCGAGCAGAAGCAGTTTGATCACTAAAGGAAATGTTATGCTTGTTTCCAAGTATTGTGCGCAGCTCCTAAATTTTTCCTCCGTGGTTCGGTGCGTGTGTGTGGCTGTCTTTGTGATGATGGAGCAGCAAAGAGGCTGCTTACTGATTACCTTCATGTTGAACAAGCGCCTATTGACTGGCGAGTGACGGATGAGCGACCGGCCCCAAGCATGCTCATGTGCTTGCTGCGTGTGTGACAGTGCACATGCCACCGTGGTGCTCTGTCCTACACAGGCTGCCCCTAGTGGCTCCCACTTTTTCTTTTTTTTTCCTGCGGATGGTCTTATTGTCAAACAAACCAAGGGGGAAAAACAACCATGGATTTTTAAGAGCTTGTGAGGAAGCATACATAAGCAGAGACAAGGTCCAGAATCAATTAATTAATCAATCGCGGGATTTGTCTTGGTCCTCTTTGAATTTTAATCCTCCATTTTACGGAGATATTTTCGACCAATTTGTTCTAATTTGCTGGGATTCATTTTTGGTTTCCTACAAACAAGGTGCATGTTTTAATTCATAAAATGTGGTTTTTGTGTCAGGAAAAAAGTTTCCTTTATTCAAGTCTCTGTGTTTAGCTGATAGTAAGGAGGCAAGTTGAAAAGTAGAGGAAGGAGTGCTAAGAACTGCTAGAAAAGTGACTAATAGCAAGCACTTAAGTTGTGTTTGTTTCATTTTTTTTCATTGTATTCAACTGTTTGTCTGCCATTGAAAACGTTAGGCCTCTAAATCATTTGAACTAAGAACACTGGTTGTAAATCCTCATTGCTTTCATATCATTGAGGGCATTAGATGTCCGATCCATTTTGACATGGAAGGCTTGCGGTGATCGTTCCAGTCAAAATGAATCTGAAGTGTAGTGCCGTCAATGACAATCAATGAAATAAATCAGCACCTATAAAGGTTTAATACGCTCCCCCTCTTGTTCTTTTTTACCTCCGTATCTCCCTCAGGCTTCTCTGCAGAATGTCCAGTAAGGAGCGCCACCTAGAATCAAACTGTCCGTCCTCGTATATAAAGACTGAGCCATCCAGCCCCGCCTCCCTGACAGACAGTCTAAACCACCACTCACCCGGCGGCTCCAGCGACGCATCAGGCTCCTATTCGTCCACCATGAACGGCCACCCCAACGGTTTGGACTCCCCGAGTCTCTACGGTTCCGGCGCGGGGCCCTTGGGTCCCGTCAGCGGCCCCGGATCCAAGCGCTACGAGGACTGTTCGTCAACGATCGGGGAAGACTCGCAAATCAAGTGCGAATATATGTTAAATTCCATGCCCAAGAGGCTGTGTCTGGTGTGCGGGGACATCGCTTCTGGCTACCACTATGGTGTGGCGTCGTGTGAGGCCTGCAAGGCCTTCTTCAAACGCACCATTCAAGGTTGGTTTCCACTTTCATATAATAGTTGGTAGAATCCATGCATTCCTGATATATAGTCGTCTATTTTGTATAATGTTATAACATGTTAATTTTCATAATTAATTCCATTAACTGCTATTGACAACCAAAGAAAGATATATCGATTTTATCTGGAAATACTGGCAAACACAATCCAAACTCTAATTTGGGAACATTTGCAAAACTTAGTCTTAAATTTACAAATATCGATAACTGAATATGCATTTAAGAGACATTTTTATTCCTAAACAATGTGAGCGATTTTCAATTGTTACCTTGGTAACAACAATTGGTCCCATATATCATTTTCCATGTTATAGATTTTTTTTCATTTCCAAAAATTCTCAAGAATTGTGTTTCGCTATATTATCTATGTTTATAACACACTCAGCCTAACAATCCAGCGACAAGTAAATGACCGGACAAGCGTTACCTTCAACCTTGACCTGTTGTCTTGAGGGCAAAAAGCAATTCCAGCTACTATTTGCATCACCAAATCGAACCCGTAATGCTTGACAGCAGCAATGTTGGCATTAAGCCTGTTGTCTAGGTGATCATAAAGAGTCACACGATGGTTACAGGTCATGTCTAGGGTTGAGGAGTTCACGTTAAATTGAGAGGAGAGAGGGGATTGAGCAGTAATCCACATGATGAGCGCTGGTAGCGGAAATTAGGCTCGCTAATCCTTTGTTCCACTCTTGTTAGAGCTTGAAGTGAGTTTGCAGGTATTTGGACCACCCAATTTTCTTCATTATATTCACATGATCATTTTTGTAGCATCCATTAAAAATTACAAAAGAAGGGGAAAAAACAACTGCGTGAAGACAGAATTCATTCATTGAATCTTAATCGTTTCTCCATTGTGGTGGCTTTTGAGTGTATATTATTAACAAGGTTAGTAAGTTAAGTAAGGACTGATAGCTCCATCAGTCCATTTTCCATTCAGCATGCTTGTCAGTCATCTTGCTACAGGAAAACTCTGTTTCCAAGCAGTCGACCGTCCGGCCATCATTGATCTATCGAGTCAGTCAGTCATATCAGACAGGATTCATCTATCTGCCCTTCCATCCATCCACCTATCTGTCACTGCTTTCTTTTGCTTCTGATAAGCAGCTTTCCTGGTAAAACCCTAGAGAGATGGCCAAAAGAGGGGGTAGAGACACAGGGGGATGGTGGTCTTATATCCACTAGATGTTCACTCCTCGCAGATGACCTGTATGTGTTTATTATGGGATGAGATCAGGCCACGGTCCCTGCCCGACAAAGAGATTGGGTCCCACGCGTGTTGAGATAAACGCACAAACTCGCACTTAAATAGGCTGTCACGCACCTACACATGACCTTGTAATCACGCCGTGTGTTGCTTTGACCCCCAATTCATTCGCGATTGCTGCCCTGTCCAAACTGTCCACCTGGCCCGTTTCATTTAGAGAGCTTGTTAAAAGTTCAATAGGTGAGGACTCGCTTACAGATTAAAAAACAAGCGCTGCCACTGTATAGATATGACGCCCGGCTTATTTGGGTGCGTGACCTTGGGTGTCCGCCTCACTCTTATTCCATCATTTTCACCTCACTTGTAATCCCTAGCCTTGGTTTTCTATCGATATATGTATGTTGCGGGTCACGTAGGCTACCAGGCGAATTACCTGAGCATCGTCATAGGTCACTGTTGAAAGAGGTCAGTTTCAGATATGCTACTTCTAGAAAAATATTTTTGGAAAAAATAGAGGGGAGCTGTATACTTTAAATTGCATGTTCATTTTTTACAATAGCAGGAGTAACATTTTTATTCAACTTTAGAGGCCCTCTTGACCCCAAAATCTACTGAAATGTCCTATAAATGTTGTCTGATCAATGTTAAAGCAATGACTTAACACGCAGCTGTGACAGGTTATTTATGTTGGTCGAGACTGTCGGCACCGCACTTCAAATCCTGATGAGAATCTAATGCTTGCTAAATGAGTCAGATATGCATGTTCAAAAAAAGTGAGTATTGCGTTGGGCACATTGGAAAGTCGCGGTGCAAACGAGACACAAAGAAAACTAACAGACTGAATCAAATCTTACTCAGGCAATCTACCAATAGTACCTTGGCGATCAACATAATGAGCACCCCTATGAAATTTCTGTTTCTTCATCTTCCTTTAGTAAAGCAACGTAAGGTCAAAATACTATCTCAAAATAGTTCATCCGCATCAGAAAGCATAAAGTGCTGTGAAATTTCTCAGGAGACAACTGTGTTCACTGTGAACTTGATAAAACACAATCGACCCACGCCAGCAATTGACATGGCTAAATAAACCTCACTTCAAGCACCTTGACTTTTGTTCTTCTCTAGTTTTCCTACATATTCTAGGTCCTTGATTTCCCAAATAAATATTTACTCTTATCTAAAAACTAGGGACTACTGAGCCATATAATTTCCGGATATTTTCCACTTAAGAACATCATTTTCAGTTGGCTTAGCCATCATTATAGTTGATACATTTGGCTTGCATACCACTGAAACAAATGGGTCATGACATTATCTTTGGCCACCACGCAAGCCAAACTCAGTATCCGTGTGCAATGGCATACAAACATGTGAGTGATACAGGTGTGCAGATGTGCCAGTGTTTATACACAAGTTATGTGTGTCAAAGTTGTGTGCCTTGGCTGGAAGCAGGGCTCGGCTCAGATGGGCACTGGCAGCCATATTGGTATGTTTCAAGTCATTAGCCAATAAAACTGCAGGTAATCACCAAAAAACATCTCCAGCTGGACAGGGAGGGAAAAGTGGAATGGGAAAGAAGGGGATAAGAGGAGAGCAAGATTTTGGATGAACAATAACTTTCGACGAGGAATTTTGACATGGAAATTAGGTAGCCAGAAATGTGAATGCAGAGTTTGTGATTTCATGCGTTTGTGTTAGTTTTGAGCAGAGTGGGTGTGTGTGCAGTTGGGTCACAGCATGGAAGAAGTGGCTGTGACAGCTGCTGTTTCTGTGGCGTCAGTCCAGCAACACCTGACAACGTGCATCTATCAGCCCCTTATTGAGGGAGGGGGATGCATAAAGGCCAGTATGGCGATGGAATGATGGGATGAAATGAGATGTGAGATACAGAAAACCAAAGTGGTGGAAAAAGTCAGAATTATACCTTAAATTCCCACCAACTTTTCACCCTGATTAAACATTTGAAAGTAGCTAAAAGTACAGAAACAACAATTCTAATGACTTCACTGATGGCGTCACACGAATACACTGAAACCAAATATGTATATTATAAAACATATGAGGAGGACATGGAAAACAGACTGGATAGGGGCCCTCCAGGACCAGAGTTGGGCACCCCTGCTCTAATGTATCAAATAAGTTGAATGAATCCATTATCTCAGGAGCACACTTCATAGATACAATCAGTAATGTGACAGATCTTCCAAGGTTGTCAATTGTAATGCAGCAGGTGGACACTAACACGCATCTCAAAGGAGATTGGAGGGGATTTGAGGCCCTCATATATCCCCCCTCACGGACACCGACAGTCTGCACGTTATACAAAAAAATCCTCCTGGAAGAATCACTGGGTCCCATAAGCCCAGCTTCAGTGTCCGTAAGAAGCGGGTGGGCAGAACTAAAGACACGCGCGCTCCTGTGGCGCTATTACATCCTGCTGTTCTTGTTGGTACATTTTAACCTCTCTCTGTGAAGAATGTTGTAGAATACAGAGACTGCAAGCGACATACTTTTCAAGCTCCTTCTACCAAAGCAGGCCATTATAATATATCTACTATGCAGCATCCTTCATGCGAACTTGTTTTGAGTCCAGGCACTGCATATCAACAGCTGTAAATGTCTCTTTAGCGCACTTATTCATTTAGCTAGCCCACGTGCACTAACGAGACCGATCACGGACGAAGGTTCGGTGTCATTAGCACAACTAGCCTAAGTGCTAAGTAATTGCTGAATTAATGTGCTCCACCAGTATCTTTCACATTGCGAGTTAACATGTCCCATTAGTGGTGTCTATTAGATTTCCCCAGCGTTTAGCATGTTTACCCAGTTACTTTCACTAACACGGCCAATTAACAAGGTTCTTGTTAGCCATTAAGACCAGTTTATGCATTTAGCCTTTTCCCAAGCTAACTAGCCCCCTTAATCAGTGGGGTAATGAGAAAACATCCTCTCCACAGCAGCAGTCAATAGTAATCACTGTTTATTCTCTTGCTCTGGGAGACACATGAGATTACTCGGGTACTAAGGAGATGTCCTTCTGGAAGAAGATGAACTTACAGGGTTTTTTTTCTCTAGCTTTTGAATGTGCATTAATAGCAATTTCGTCCAAATTCAGCCGCAAAGTAATCTTGTAATTGTATCTCCAAATCTTCAGCATTACGAGATAACTCTTTTACTCAACAGTGGCTTTATTCTGCACAGTGCAAAACCAACATCGAAACCTGTCCTCATGAAACACATTTTAATTTTCCTCACGCAAAAATGATTAAATTTGTAAATCACTAGAATGAATTTTTCATGTCATTGTCTCTTAACTCTTAACTGCAGAAAATGCTGAATGAATCCTTAAAGTATCAGAATCTGAAACTGTTTCATCATACAAAATCCAGCAAATATCGATACTCTCCACTTGTTGTGAATTGAATTGAATGCTTTTATTGTCATTATCCAAGTATAATGAGTTTTAAAGCTTCACCACAAAGTGCACAAATAACAACAACAAACAAACGTGTGCCTACTCTTAGCAAAAGCGTCTACATTTCCCAGATGTAACCCTCTCCTTTGTGCTTCCTTCCAAAGGTAACATTGAGTACAGCTGTCCAGCCACCAATGAGTGTGAAATCACCAAGAGGAGACGCAAGTCATGCCAGGCCTGCCGCTTCATGAAGTGTCTGACTGTGGGCATGCTGAGGGAGGGTAAGGGAAAAGGTCTCTTCCTAATCTTTCTCCGTTAGCCGTGAGCGTACACAATATTACAGTAGCAGTAATGGCGACTGACGCTGCATTTAATTGCAGAACCAACTACTGTATGACTCGTATAAATGTAGGCACAAGAATTTCGTAGGATTTCCAATCTTGAATTTGTAATTTTTCTGAGGATATAAGCTATAGATCTAATTTGGTTATGGTTGAAATCTCTTACGACCACATTTTACCCCAATTTCGGTTGAATTCTGAGTTCTGGTCGATGTAGCACAATAGATTGGTTTTCTTTTTGGTTCCTCTCATTAACTTTTTTCCTATCTGTCATCATGCGTTGCACTCACTTTCTACACACATGCAAACATGTGCACTACACCTTTATGTCTAAATGAGGTAACATTAGTTGCTCCAGCAGTGCTGAAAAAGAACAACTGTTATGACTGCTGTCGCACCACTTTGATTAAATACACTCATTTCTCTTTTTCACACTCCCCTGGTAGCGCTAGCTCTTTCTCTGCCTTTGGTCTTCCCACCTCCGACCTTTCCACTCCCACCGCACTTTCTGCCGCGGAAGGAAGAAATGGACGGCCGATAGAGAAAGTCCAAGAAACGGGAATAACGGCCTGGGAGGGAGGAATGCAGGAGACTTGGGAGAAGAGATTGATTTATAGGCACTAAGGAGAGGGGCCGGGGGAGGATGAGAGCCAGCGTGAGGGTCAGGTTGGCCGAATGAAGTAGAAAGTGTGTGTGAGAGAAAGCAGAGGGAGAAGGAGGGTCAAGGTTGTAATTGATGGGAGACCTGGACGCCGCCTGCCGCCCTCCCTCTCCCCGGCTTGGTCAGGGAGTGTGGCTCGGCCCCGCCGCGTGGCAGCCCCCTCGCCATCCATTCTTGTCTTCTCTACGCCCTCACGTTTGCGCTACCACTTCATCCATCCACTCACTTCTACATTTGCGCTCGCTTCCATCCCAGTGGGGTGATGTAAGACGAACGGACACTTCATTAGATATTAGCCTCAATAGATGAAAGTATATGATAATGCCTCTTTGATTGACACTGACATCACACTATAATTAACAAGTTAATGTCTGGCAGGCAGTATTTTCTGCTGCTTTATTTGGAGATTTTGACTTGCACATTTGTCAAATCTGGTGCAAGGGTGGCCAGAGGAAAAAGTATTGATATATATATTTTTTAAATTATTATTATTGAATGGTTGGTCAATGGATAGCTTCAAAATGAGTTGATTTATGATCCTGATGCAAGGATTTAAAGTACTCCAAATCGGTCAAAAAAATTCTAAGATTCCTTTATTGTCACTCGATAGAACCCAGTGAAATATGTGGCATTTTGTCATGTTATTAGGCAAAACAAGGCAAGCAAACATTCAAAACACTTTTCAGGATGATGCAGTGCACTGCAAACTGCAAACCAAACAAAATAATAAACATTGTTAAATGCATACCTCTCTGGCAATTTTCTGATACTGCTTTTCGTATTGGCTCTTTGACTTGATATACGGCACTCATGAATAAGTACAAAACCTTAGCAAACAGCTTGTAGATGGTGTTGTAAATAAGCAGAAGAAACTATATTTTTTCCCAGGAGTGCAACAAAACCTTTCCCTTCACTATAAATGCCAACTCATCTCCTTTTTAGTTCCTCCACGCTCTATTCCCTGCTACCGTGGCGTTTGTTCTCCCAGTCAATCTGACATTGGCAGAAGCCATGTTTCATCTCCTGTTGTCCCTTAAGTCAGCTTTCATGCACGCGTATTAGACCAATACACACGTACAGGCTGGTTTATCATTGGCAGCGTCTGCTTGCTTGAGTGTTCACTTGGGCCGTAACGTATATTTGTCTGAGACGTGACAAACTCGACTAGAAAGGTTTACAATTAAATGCTTTCATCGTATTGTTTTTGCATGTGTTTGCAAAGAGGAAAACAAATAGCTGCCTTTAGTGGCTGCACATACATCATTCACACACACACACACAACTAGGCCTACATATATACAGTATACATCAACTTGACAGACCACAGCCACCCCATTTATATTGGTGGGTTTGAATTTAATACAAAGGGGCCCACTCTACATAACATCATTTTTAAACAGCAAGCCTAGTTTGCTGAATTTTAGTGGTGATTTTTTTTCTTCTTTCATCTGCAGACATCTACTGCAAACACAACAGCAATTGTGTGGTAATAATGACGTCATTTAAAATGAAGTTGAAGTTTTAAGCGTTTTCTCATTAAATGGCCCGTAAACAGATTTTTCGTATAGCTTCAAAACTCCATTATCAAGAAAAAAAACATTGAAAACACCTTACGGCTCAAATGATCTTAATGGCAATCACTCATTTTTTTTACATTTTTGTTTTGTAATGGTCCACTTGGAAAATTTACAATTTAGGAATACTATTAGCATCAAGATAAAGATTCCCATTTGCAGATGTTTGACCCATTTTTGAAATTTAAGCTATTAACTAAACTTATCCAGTGAATGTGAAAACCGTTTCTACAGATAAAAAATGACTAGCATTAATCATACACAATGATCAGCTACCAGAATATTGGTAAATGATTGTTGTATGCCTTTATAAGGTCAATTTCCATTTTTGAAGAAAAAATCGTCAATGTGACTTATTTCCCATCATTGTCAGAATTCCGACTGACCTTAGAAAAAGACTACTAACCAAACTGGTCAGCAGGTCGATTGCAGTACACATAAAGAATCTGACAACCATTCACACTCATATTCACACCATTTATAAGTGAGAAACGAACCAACGCAGCCTGCGAGAAGTCAGGCAAGTGACCCACTACACCGTGGATGACCTTAGCGCTCAACATACGGCCCGAAACTGCAGTACCATTCAAGTTCCGAACGCATTCAGTCCTCCTAAAAGTGGTGGAGAAAAAGGAGTAAGCAAGTAGAGGAAGGCAGGGTACGAAAGAACATGGGGACACCCACCCACCGATATGAAGCAGCTAATTTCTGGAGCGAGGCAATTAAAAAGCCTGACTTTATTATGAGAAGTTCCCCTCTGGCGATGACTGTCTGTCCATTTTTAATGAGGTCATAATGATGCGTCAGCTGAAGCCCGAAAGGTCGCATGGGCGGGGCTTAGAGAGCAGCATTTGGGTGTTGCGAGGATGGGGGGGGGGATGATTGCAGGTAAAAGATTGGCTGGAAATAATGAAGCAGACGAGAGTTAAACGATCACCTGGGGAATCCGTGTTAGAGGTTTGATTTGCTCCCTTTTAAACACACTTTATGTGTATTTGGACCTCAAAAGACTGGCGTCACACATCAGAAGTGAAGTGTTGTGATGTGAATTACAAAACGCACATCAGACAATTGAACATGAAAGGTTTTGGCAAGAGCCACTGGTGCATGTGTAGCACGCATATGGTCCTATTGACAACAGTGTGGCTTTGATGACGGCACGTCACACGCGTCCCGCTTTAAAGAGACACAACATGTCCGGACCGGGACCAAAGTCTCCATCTCTATCAAGTCGTAAACGGCCAGCTGGATTCAGATGGTCCGCTAGCAGGGACACCAGACCACGCGCCGCTCATATAAACCTTGGCATGTGGCCTCACGCACACACACGCACACAAAATCACACACAGTGCAGCACGTGCCAACTTTGGCCAAGCTTCCCAAGACCTAATGAGGGAGATTGGTTGGAATGCAATAGTCTGTGTATGACACTTTCTGTGAGCGTGTGTTTTTTACCCATATGCAGGTAGGTGGTGGTGTGTGTCATCCGTCTCCAGTTTGATCTTGACTGTTACCAATTATCGTTTTCTCAAGTAAAGAACTGTATTTGTCTGGATAGTTCAAGAGTCAAGGAGTCTTCCATTTCAGGTCCTGACATCCGATATTTTAAGGTTGCAGCTATTTCAATGACCACATGCAAACTTCATACTATAAGGATTTGGGGCTACATATAAAAGACTATATTTATCCAGCATCCTGGCCGCCATCAGTTTTCTTTTGTGGTGCACCTGCAAATTTGTTGTTTTTTTTGTAGTGGTATATACAGGAGTAATTGCTTTTAAGTTTCTACTCTCATTACAATACATTATCGCACCTATCCCCATTCGCATAGCCCCACCCCCCACTTTCCCCAGATACAAATCAAGCACTGACATAATACATATCCTGCTGCCATGTCATTTATCCTCCGTATAGTTACAGGTAAAGTTTTCCTTGGCAACCCATCAAATATGATTAGTTTGAGGTCATTTCTTTCTGCACTAGTCACTTATTGGAGAATTTATTTTACTTTTATTTTTTGACTCCGAATCGAGGGGGCCCGTGTGGTAGAATCACTTATTTGTCTAAATTACCACATAATATTTTTAGATTAGATGAGATGAAACTTTATTCATCCCGCACTTTAGCAGTTTTTGATGCGATTTTGTGGCCAACCCCCTAAAATATTAACTGCCCAAGGTGCAACTTCCCAACAAATTTAATGACCGTTTGCGTTGTTTCCAAATACAGCCAGACAGACAGATTCTGGTCAATTATATGAAATATGTTCTTTAAAATTATGTTTGTCCCTCATTCATAGGAATATAAGCCTAAATGATTTTGAATGAATGACAAATGTGTTCAGTTCTTATATATTTTCAAAAATAAAAAATGCATCTAATAATGACATTTATTGAGAAAAACTGCAATTGAGAATGGGAGAGTGAGAGACAGAATGGAAAAGGAGATCAGAGTCATGTTAGAAAGACAGGAGAAGATGAGGAAATTAAGGAGGAGAAAAGCGCCAGACAACCGATGGCGTCTGGTGCTTCCTCATGGGAAGCTTGCGGCTAAATCGGGCCTGTAGTGTCATCCCCACTAAGTGTATGTCCATGCCAATGTGTATGTGAGTGTGCGTGGATAGCATCTGGTTGCAGCCCATCCAGAAAGGAGTGATAACACTGTGACGAGAGCCCAGACTAAGTGCTCCACTCTCTCCTACCGAGGCTTCATTTTATTTTGGGGAGCTTCTCAGGGTGCAAACAACAGTAAACACCTTATTTTCAGTAGATTTTTAAGATGTTAGTTCAAAATAAGGATGTATGTTTTACAAATTTAACGATATGTGGGCATAAATCCACGCACTGCTTATAATTGGCCTTTTGAAATGGGGGAAAAGGAAAATAAGATTTCTTCAAGGGTCCTGACACTGAACCCACACACATTGACTGTCTTTTTACATGCGCGCACATACATATTCAATCAAGAGTGACCACAGCCACCTGCCCGCCGCCTCAGGCACACCTTGTCATATTTGTTCTGATCTTTAGGAAAATATAAATAAATGAAAAACTGCATGGCACTTAGACACACACACACACATGGACACACTAACACACACACGCACACACACTTCTTCCTGCCATAACCTCAACATTTCAATATCACCTCTTTATTTTTATCTTTTAATTCAGGTCCTCCTTTACCTTTCGTCAAACTACAGCGGTAATAAAGAAAATGCAAATTCTGTGCTCTTGAATGTCCTCAGCGGAAACAAGTATTTTTTTTATATAACACTCGCTTGCAGTGTGGGCAGATATTTTTTTATTGTCTTTTTAACAGTCAAAAGTCAGAGGCTTTCTTTTTTGTGTGTCTCGGCATTAGCTGAGGTCTTCTCCCACTCGGACTTCTTCACTCACTCTGTCAGCATATTCTTATTTGGCTTTTGTCACCTCTCAATCCACTTGATTTGCCAAGACTTCAAGCCCAATCCTATCATTTCTTGTTTTGCATGATGGGTCCCTTGAGAATTAGCCACTGTCTTTATCCTCTTCTCATTTTATTCCAGCACTTTTCAATTGCAAATTGTAAGCATTCAAAAAGAATGCAAACTGTGAACAGTCTTCAAACCCGAGGAAAGGCGTGGCGTGTTAAAATCAATCAATTGCATCAACATTTTTATTTTTAATTTAAATAAATGTTTTTCTCTTCAAAGAAAGATACAGGATGACAGAAGTCAGAGAATACGTACGGTTTTTCTTTTTTAATTGGTAATGTGATAGAAAATAGTGTTTTATTCATTTTTGTGAAAAAAGAAAATGCTTTCAGTATTTCCCTTTTTATTTAAAATAGATATAATGAGAATAGATAATAGTAAAGAATTTTCTCCTTTTTGTTTTATGAATTAAATATATGAATACATAAAATATATATATATATATATATATATATATATATATATATATATATATATATATATATATATATATATATATATATATATATCATGTCTAATAGACTTAGCTATTACCAGGCTCAAAAAATTAGAGACTTTTTCTGTCAACAATGTTTCTGGGAAAAAAAAAATGATCGACTCAAAATGTTGATGTGATTGATTTGATTACTGATTAATTATCAGTTAATCAATTAATTAATAACACTTCTTTTAATATCATATTGACTGCCATTGACACCGTTAGACGTCCATTCTATTTGACGGGAAGGTGCGATTGAATGAAAGTTGAATGGACAAATGCCGCTGTCCATGGTACTGAAAGATGAACATTTACAGCCAATCCTCAGGATTTAAAAAATGGGATGTTGTTTGTATTGTTATCAATAGAAGGCAATGACTTACAGGTAACCCCCCCCCCCCCCCCCCAAAAAAAAAAAAAGTTGTGCACCGCTGCACTGTGCAGAAAAAAAAAGAAATATCATCCATCATCGATTGTTTGACTTTGATACATTATAGTCATGAAATTCTTAGTGGTTCAAGGCCTACTCCCATCTGTGAAGCAGACACCTTGCATTGTACTTTGTCTGTCTGAGGATTTCTTCTGTCTTTTTATATCAAGTCTCAATTCTCCCTCATTATTCTCCACCTATTTCATTTATTAGAACTCGGGCCGCCACTTTCTTTCCCCATCCTTTAAATTTCAGACTCCCTTTTACTGGCCCATCCTTTACAACCCCTTCAACCGTGTTCTTCTTTTCTCCGCTGAAGTCTCCGTTTAATTTCTACCATCACAATCCTCTTGCTTCTTTATCAGCTTTTATCAAAATTGTACTTTCATTTCTCTCCCATAAACTCATTCATTGTGCTCTCCTCCATCCTTACATCTCTTAGCTTACATTTTCTTTGCGCCCCCTTTCCCGACCGACGCCATTCTTTATGATTTGAAGGCTCATTTGTTAGGATGAGCTAAAGCTCTTCCACTCTCCGCCCTGTCCTCCTCCTGTCTCTCTTTTTTTGTGGAGGCTTTGGAAATATAATTTTCAATTTTTAATTTGATTCATTTAGATTTGATCATTAATCAGAACCAAGGGAGAGTTAATTTGGTGGAAAATAGATGAGGTAGTTAGGGAGGGCTCTTTATGAAGTGCCTGTCTGCTCTTTTAAGTTACAAGGGAGAGCGGAGGGGAATGGAAGGCAGAATTCTGCACATCATGGCCAGTGAGAAGAAATTCTCTCATTCTTGGAGACTACGCGAGCATCCACAAACCGTTATTCCAATGTGAGACCAAACATTTCTCATGGTGGAGCAGGGAGTGTTAAGGGTCAGTTTAGACACTTAGTGCATGTGCAAGTGCATGTGATGGGGAAGTGTTTTTTTACCTCCTGCTGTTAAGAGTTTCTTGACCGTTTGCTGACACTGCTCCCCCGCTTGAGCTTGGCTGTCAGACCTTCTGTCTACCTGTTTCTCTCCCTGGCACATGGACTTGCATTCCCAAAATACTGTAACACTAAAACACTCCTTGGCCTTTTTAAGGAGGTTAATTCGTGGTTTAGTTATGCGTCTCCTTTACAACAGTTTAACAAAAGAGTAGTATACACATACAGGATGTTTTTCAACACTTCATTTGCTTCAATGATTTTGATTTGTTTTGTTTCATGGAAATACAGGTCTGCCTCATGGTCCAAAGGCTGTGGGTTCGAGTCTTGTTTTGTGTCTATTCCATCAACAAATATGTTGAGAATGACAACTCTTATTGCTTTCTAAAGCGGAGGTTTTTGTTGTTGTTGTTTGAGTATACATAAGCGCGTCGGCCTCACAGCTCTGGAGTCCTGGGTTCAAATCCAGGTCATGTTGCATGTTCTCCCCGGGCCTGTGTGGGTTTCCTCCGGGTATTCCGGTTTCCTCCCACATTTCAAAAACATGCATGGTGGCTGATTGGACACTCTAAATTGCCCCTAGGTATGGCTGTGAGTGTGCGTGGTTGTCCATCTCCTTGTGGCCTGCGATTGGCTGGCCACCGATTCAGGGTGTCCCCCGCCTCTGGACAGGCAGCTGGGATTGGCTCCAGCACCCCCCCGCGACCCTAATGAGGATAAAGCGTTTCAGCAAATGAGATGAGATGAGAGAAATTTGAAGGAGAAACCAAAATAACTTTGATAAATTAATGTTGTAACTGGATTGTGCAGAAAGTCCTTCAAGAGCAGAAAAGAGATTTTTTTTGTTTTTTTTAACCCGTGTTTGGTTTCAGCGGAATGACTACTGTACGATACGTTTAAATGATTTTCTGACCAAACCATATTTTATCAAATGCTGCTGTGTTTTTCTATATGCATACTCGTTAACATGCAGTATAAAACCACTAATTGCAAACCAGATACATTGTTAAATATTTTTTTCTACTCGCTTTCTTGTACTCCTTTTGTAACACTAAACCACTAATAAACGATCCTTGTGCGAGTGTGTTTGCAAGTTAGCAAGAGCAGCTCTTACAAAGATTAGTTTTGCTTGTTAAGCTAAGAAAGTAATCTTCGCTGGATTATCTTGAAAATGCCTTTACGCTTCTTACTGGCCCCTTACTTTTTCCACATGCACACACAAAAAGAGTCTTAATTAAACAAACTCGTGTTAGTCCTTTTAAAATGATTACATCTTATTTCTTTTTCCAGGAGACCTAATTCGTGATACTTTAGCTGGCCAATATTGTGTCTCAGAAACTGATCACCCTAACCAACAAACAGCTCCCAAAACGGAGCTTTAATGTAATATATGAGTTCACGGCTACCACACAGTATTTATATTTTAAATGTTTGCCCTTGAATAAAAGCAAACGGAAATGGAAAACCTTTTGTCTTCTAAAACGAACAGCCAAGATGCACTTTTCCCCATCACTTATATAAAAATCTTTGTACTGTTGAAGCTAAAAAATCAGTCAAAAAACACTTGTAGATTGCATTCCTAAATAGCGCTTGCAAATAATACTGTTAATCATGCCATCATATTATCTTAAATGGAGTTTTCGTTTCCTCCAGAGCACATGGCACCTAAGTCTTCCTTATCCATCTTCCAGTGGTAACCACGGTAACATCCAATTCCCCAAGAGACAAGCCTAATTAAATTAGGGCTCCTTTGTGTCAATTAATTAAGGTGACAAAGGGAGAAAGGCCGAGATAGCAATTGACCTCCAAAAGTGAAGTAGTGAGAGAATAAGGCCCTTCGCCAAAGATACACGGAGTCTTGTTTATATTAAATTTAGTTCTTAGATAGTACACTTAATATTAAAAGTATTGAAACGATGGTTTTAACCCCGAACTAAAACAAAACATTTACATAGCATCCTTTGCAACATGATAAGGTCGCAGGAATGAGTGATTATTTGATTGTACTTGACTATTGAAGATTCAACATCGGGATAACGCGTTGATCGATGCACACTTTCTGATGTCTCTGCGCTGTTTTCAGGTGTTCGTCTGGACAGGGTTCGCGGCGGAAGACAGAAATATAAACGCCGGATAGATGCAGACAACAGCCCTTACCTGAACCCTCAGCTGGCCCTGCCTGCCAAGAAGCCATGTAAGTAAATATCCAAACACAGACACACAAAAGCGTAGACTCATTGATGTAGACGTTCCAGAGTAGCAAGCCACCTGCAGGATTCAACAATTTCTCCGTAATATTGCATGATATTCTGCAGGCCTGTTCATGTCAACAACAGTTGGACCATTATAAACAAGGCTACACACCCGCATACACAAACACATAAATGGACACAGTGTGGTAAGAAGCCCATCTGTTTAGGACATAGTTTATTTCCCTCTTTCTACGGCTTCCAGTTTAGGGTCATAACATTTTATACGTGTCATATTTTACTCTAAAGATATTCATTTGCTGTTGTGGTTTTTTTTACTGTCAAATCCACTCCTAGCCAAAATCGGATGATTGGAAAATGAATAAGAGCAAAATGGAGTGAGAGTGAAGGATGGGATGTGAAGCTAAATGATGGCTTTTCTCACAGAGATGGAGAAGAAGAGAAGGAGGCGTGTTAGGTAGGGAGGGACCAGCCAGAATTTTAATCCGGATTAAATCCAATCTGGCAACCACATCAAACTACAGTTAGCTCTCTAGCCAACTGTCTGGTCTTTCTCTCTCTATCTCGCTCTTGCTCTCTCTCTCTCTCTCTCTCTCTCTCTCTCTCTCTCTCTCTCTCTCTCTCTCTCTCTCGCTCTCTCTCGCTCTCTCTCTCGCTCTCTCTCTCGCTCTCTCTCTCGCTCTCTCTCTCGCTCTCTCTTGCTCTCTCTTGCTCTCTCACTCTCTCTTTCTCGCTCTCCATCACCCCGGCCCACACAAACACATGCAGTCCAGATTGAGCAGTGTTTAGCAGCTCGCTCCCTAAAGCCCATTTTGTTTAAAGCCTGAGCATATTCTGATTTAGTCCAATATGCTGAATGGCTGCACGACAGATTAGAACCATTTTTGCACTACTAATCATGGAAATGATGGGATAATCTCAGTTTTGGCCCAAACACATGCAGTGTTTTGGGTAGCTTCTGCTAACCCAATTACTAACTTCCCCCTACAATAGTGTAGTAGAGAGATTAAATATAAAGGAAGAATAGTTTTAAACCTACACTGCTATGTAATCCTGTCTTGATGGTAATGTCATCAAGTCGCACATTGTCTCGGTTTACCCCACCTTGGTCGGGATTCAAATTTACACCATTATTTTGGTAGTCGCTAATCACAAAAACACATCAGATTAGTTGGAGGAAGTGTAGTGCATGTAGAATAATCCCTAAGAACATAAAAGACTGTACTGGCAATTGAAGCTAGACTTTGCTTTTGGCTCAGTAGTCAGCACACCTGACTCCCACATTCAAGAGAGGACAAAAACGGATGACAGATTTGATTGTCACCAAGTCATTTAACACTAATATGTATAAAATATAGTTCTTTTGATGGTATTTAGTTGTTAATATGACAAGTTTTACAGGTTTCCCATTTTTTACTGCAGCTGCCAATATTTTGACATAAATGCTTGACTCAAATTTTTGCCCCCCACTCAAAACATAAAAATGAGCCATGGCTTTAAAAATCAAAACACATACATATTTTACATATTTTATTTTTCTGTCCCATACAATACAACATTTCCCGCTACATTACTCTCTACATCTCTGTGGGCTATCGGTAGCCAAAGCCACAGTGTCTACATTGATTTTGAGAATCAGACAATAGCTCAGGGTTTCAAAATGGACTTCTATTGATTGTAATTAGAGAAACATTAAATAAGATTTACTTGCAAACACAGCTGTTCATGCGTACGTGTATTTCTTCAGGACAGCCCAAGCCGGATACAAAACATTTGTGCATATGAAAGGATATTTATAAACCGTTAGGAAGAGTTATTTTTGTCTATTTGCTTTGATTCCTCTTAGCTCTTCTCTCGTCTGTTGTTACTCCTTTACTTGATTAGTCAGTGGATTAATTTGGGAGCAGGATTTCAGTGTGTTGCTATTGGGCCATAGAGATCTCATCACCACATGTCACTATTACCATCTGAGCTGTTTGGCTTTTACCATTATCTCCTCCTCACATGTCTATTGGTGATCTTCTTTAAGGTGGGTAACAAAAAGCGTGGCTTTATTGCCCTTGCATAAAAAAAGAGCTACTTTGGATTTGTGCAAATGAAAGGCCAAGCAGTTATAACATTCCCGCCCTATGACAAATAGAAGACTAGAAAATAAAAGCAGTGAAGTATACTCATGAAAATAGCAACTGAATTCAAAAAAGTGTCTAATGTGTTCGAATTGATCTTCATTTGCTGTTGACATCTTCCCACAGGATATGAAACAATGTTATCAGATTTTCTTCCTGAGGCCTGATTCTTATTGTTCTCCATTCAATTCACATTATTGAAACTCATTAGTCTATTTTACACTGTCTATAAAAATGACTTGAGCAAATAATGAGTGTTTTGCTTGAACATTTCATGGCTAATCAGACGCTCTTGCAATCACAAGGAGTATTATTAAAGACCCATTTGCATGTGGAATTGTTTATTTTCCAGTGTCCAATGTCCAATGAGCGAGGACTTTCTATGTGACCTTTGTATTGTATTGATTATTTGTTAGTTCACAAGGGTGTGAGATATCTTGCTGTGGTGCATCAAAGACCAACAAATATATTCAGATATTCACTCTCTTTCTGTCTCTGTGTCTCTTCTCTTCGTCTGGTGGTCATGTCAGTTGCCTTTGGCTGCCTTGCAGATAACAAAATTGTCTCTCACCTGCTGGTGGCCGAGCCAGAGAAGATCTACGCCATGCCCGACCCGACCGTTCCGGACAGCGACATTAAGGCCCTGACTACGCTTTGCGACCTGGCCGACAGAGAGTTGGTGGTCAACATCGGCTGGGCCAAGCACATCCCAGGTAGGAGAAGCCTGCTAAACTTTGGAGCATTCCGCAATACACCCAAACATGCGTGCTGCTGCGCTTCCATTTGCGAATTGACATTTCACCCTAATCCACTGCGCCAAAGTTTGAACTGTTGAGCCTGCAACAGTCTGACCAACCGGTCTCACATAGCCCATCATACGTGAAAATAAATTTTGTACCAATGAATGAAATCCCTTCTGAAATACACTATGATCGTACAGGCACTTCCTTTGGTACGTCAGACAAATAAGTGAGATCATTTAGAGCAGGGGTGTCAGACTCGGGTTGGTTCGCAGGCCGCATTAACGTCAACTCGATTTCATGTGGGCCTGACCATTTTAGATATAATATTTAGAATTTTTTTTTAATGGATTAAAAGAACTGGATTAAAAGCCCTGAATATTCAGTTTTTTATAGATCTAAAACAATGTTTATTTTAGCTTTTTTTATATATTTTTAGATTTTACAAAATGATTTTTGAACTAAAAACAGAAAAAAATGGATTAAAAAATTACAATTATTGATTTAAAAGGGGGGAAATCAGGAAATTTAATATACATCTATACTCTTCATTTTAATTTGATCCTAAAACAGAAAGGCGGCACTCATGATTTTCTTTCCCGGGCCACACAAAATGATGCAGCGGGCCAGATTTGGCCCCCGGACCGCCACTTTTGACACATGTGGTTTAGAAAGTATTATATGGATAGTTCTGTAATTGCGGGTGTATTTTACGACAACATTGCAATTTTAAATAATTTACATGGTTACACATGCAGTCTCTGAAGAAAGGAATTGTATGTCCGTCCTCAAAAAAATTCCACAATCCTAACTGACAATGCTAAATACTGTAAATATCAGATAATTATTCGTTACCATTGATCTATAAACTGCGCTAATCAAATCTTTCATGATTTGCTTATCATTAATGTGCATATCACAATAAAACATGAACATTAGATTTTAACAATGCACAGATTAGAATAAATACTAAACTGTCTAAATCGATAAGATGCAGTCAATGGCACTCACTACGTGGCGCTTGGAACAATGTCCATTATTTTTATCAATAAATGGGAAAATGGAAACAACTGAATGGAAGGAGACAGCGATGAGGGTTAACATAGCTATATATTGATCTTTTTTTCTAGATAATGTGCAGATATACCTATTGATCCACATGCCAAATTTAGCAGTTTGAAAAGTTCTTTTTTCATTACAAAAAAAATGCCCTTTTGATTCTTTTTTTCAAAAGCTCTTTCCTGTTTGGCTTTTCTTCTGCCTCTCCATTTATAAGTCAACCTGGTTATCCCCACCAGGCTCGTGTGTGGGCGCTTGTATTGGTGTTTGTGTAAGCCTGCGCGCAGAGAAACGATTGCTGGGCGGTGGAGAGAAGATGGCGTGATTAGATGAGCGAGAAAGGCAATCCACAGCTCTGTTTACAACACTGAACACTGATCTAATACTCACACACACAACACACACACACACACACACACACACTTCTAAAGTGATCTAGTGTTGAGTGGAGAGGATTGTCAAAGCAAAATGCTGGACTTCAACATTTGTTATCCTCTTTCACGTTAGATAAGAAGGTTAACAGGTCTTTTCTTTTCAATAGAATAAACGCTACTCTATTCTATTCATTTGTTGTCGTGCGTGGGAAGGGTTCTCGCCAACATACGTGCCTACAGCCATGTGCGGACATCTTTGCTTGCTATGCTACAGTAATTTTTTTAATCAAATTGATGGAGAGAGACGGAGTGAAAAAAGACAGAGGCAGAGTGAGGAGAGGTGGAGCCAATTTATGCTTCATGATATGGTTGCGCTGCGCTGCTCACACACAAGCACACACACACACACTCTCACAAAGGCTGGGAACAGTGGTAACAACGTGTCAAGGCGAGCGCCAGGCAGCTAATTTGAAGTCATTAGATGTCTGCCGTACTGGCAACAATTTGTTACGCTCACACATGCACAAAGGCCCGCACACAACAACACGAGCCGCACGTACGCTGAGTTAAGAGCCGTCTGCAGATAGCGAGAAGGCTAAATTGTAAACTAATTTAAACATCACTCAGCGTTAGAGAGGCTGCCTGCAAGACAGGCCCCCGGATAACAAGGCCACGCTGCGTGTGTACGGCCGTGCGTGTGTTTATGCGCGCCGCGAGTCCTGTTTGACACGCCAGCTCGTCCAACCTGGTGATGACGCGCACGCATGCGTGCACGCACACATCACTTTGATTGCTTCTTTTATTCCACGGCCTGCGCACATTTCCATACTGATATGGCCTATATGCAAACATTTGATATGTCATTAGAGGAGGAAAATGAGGTTTCGGCTAGTGTGTCTCTTGATATCCCACAAAGAATATTAAAGCACGCACAAGTGCGTGAGAGAGTGAGGAGAGAAGCGTAACGGGGATGGGGAAAATGTTGTTGAGGGAGAACATGCAGGCACACAAATGCAGTATTATATAAGCAAATATTTCCTCGTATACTGTACTGTTGCTGGGTTTGTTTGTTTGGGTTTTTTTTCGCGTCATGGTTGAAATTGCCAGGTATTGTTTATGGGGCAAGAAGTAGTTTAAAGGTTAAAAACCATGAAAATGTCTTCATGACAGCAACATATGTTCATTTATGGATGATGATGAATTAAAATACAGTGAAACCTCTTCATACGAGGACATTCCGTCTGCGAACCACCAATAATCTCCTTCTAATAGGAGGATACCAATACAAAATGATGGCATCCAGATGTTGTGAAATTTGCTGCTGCTGTCGAGTAACGTATGTCTGAACTAGTTTTGTAGAGAAAATATCTCTTCCTAAGATTAAAAGATAATAATTTAAAAAAAAAACATATTTCAAGGAACCTTTTCATGCCCTAAAATTGATCAGGGCATCTTGCCCAAATCCAGATGGAGACATTCTAGATCACATGTGTCAAAGTGGCGGCCCGGGGGCCAAATCTGGCCCGTCGCATCATTTTGTGTGGCCCGGGAAAGTAAATCATGAGTGCCGACTTTCCGTTTTAGGATCAAATTAAAATGAAGAGTATAGATGTATATTAAATTTCCTGATTTTTCCCCCTTTTAAATCAATAATTATAATTTTTAAATAATTTTTTCTGTGTTTTTAGTTCAAAAATCATTTTGTAAAATCTAAAAATATATATAAAAAGCTAAAATAAACATTGTTTTAGATCTATAAAAAACTGAATATTCAGGGCTTTTAATCCAGTTCTTTTAATCCATTTATAATTTTAAAAAATCTAAATATTATATCTAAAATGGTCTGACCCACGTGAAATCAAGTTGACATTAAAGCGGCCCGCGAACCAACCCGAGTCTGACACCCTTGTTCTAGATGGATGGATTGATCACTTCCGTTTTAAAAATACCATGGAGGTTTTACAGGTTAAGCACGTTCTGGAACCACCTGTGTTTTCTTATCATTGACCAAAATAAAAAGAGGTTATCGAGTTGAGATGTGTTTATTCAAGTGTAGTGTTGATTAATCAGAGTCAAAGCCACTATTTGAGGAAATATGTTACGTGGAAATATCATCAATGTTATCATTCCTAGGGGTGTGGAAGGACTGTGGTGTCCAATAATATGGATTAGTGCTGGGAAGATCTCATTTTAATAGCTTTCCAGGAGACAACTGCAGTTTGGTCTGAAGCCGCATGTCACAGTCAAGTGTGCGTGTGAATGAAGGAGGAATGAAAAGCAGTCAGGTGAGAGAGAATCCCTGGCAAATATTTAAAGAGGAGCCAATGAGAGTGTGAATGAAAAGAAAAGACCATTTGTCTGCCTGGAGAATTTCTCTTTTCATCCTCTCTCTCTCTTTCTCTCACGCGCTACATAATAGCTAAATGACTAGCACCCAGTCATGCTGGTAGCTCTTATCTAGACATGGGCACACAAAAGGCCAAGACAGGCAACCAAGGCGAGCACTTGACTTGACGAAGGAGCAATGAAACGAACAAATGAACCAATCAGTGAACAAGGAGCTCAAGTGCACTATTTTACCAAAACCAGAAGCCTTCAACCTAAGTGCTTCTCTTTCTTTATTCAAGAAAAGAAATTACACCCGCCCCCCATTTACTTGCGTCACTATCTCCCGATACTTTGCTTCCCCTCATTCTCCACTTTCTTTCTTTCCATTTCAATTTTGACATTCTGGATAAGCAGACTAGCGCGTTGGCAGTGATTCATTTTGATTGAGCTGTAAAAACGTTTCAAGGGAACACGGGAGGGTTTTTTTCTTCTTCTTTTAATCGACCTGCTTGAAGATTTGGGAACTCTTAACTTTAAAGTGGGTTCCCCGCTTGCCTCAACTATCTTTTATTTCGTCTTGGCTGATTGTTGACCATTACAAAGTTTGTCAGTGGCATTGAACGTGAGCAACTCAATCTTCATATCAACAAAGTTTTCTTATTTGTCGCAGGGGGCGCTGAAGTGATTTTATATCTGAATATCTGTTTGATATCTGAATAGGTTAGTGTAAAATAAATTGCCCATGCAGGAGAAAATATGTTTTTCACATAAGAACACTACATGTTGATGTTTTTTTTTTCTTCCAAATTTCCATTCAAATGTAAAATGTTCCTCCGAAACCAAGCACTTGTCTCTCAATCTCAAAATGAGATTTGATGGCTTCTAGTGGCAATTTGTGTTATTAGCCCTTGGGAAAAAATGAATAAACTCTCACCTTAAAAAGTTTCACCTTAAAGTTGTATTCAGTATGTTATTGTAAGGAGACCCATCATAACTGTTGACAAAACAGGGGGGAAAAGTTGCCCCTTGGAGAAGCTTTCATTCAATTTCGTTAATCAGCTGTTGAATGCAGTATGCTGGGTGCATCGATTTTCAACATGAAGGATTAGGAGGGTCAAAATTATTTTTATTTGAATTAAGGATAGTTGCCATAAGGACATTTTTAAAGGTAAATGGGAAGTATGGATTTTTTTGCCAATTTTCTTGTATTTTTTTGGTCATGAATTGCCTCAAGTTTGTTGGCAAAAATATCATCACGTCAACATTTTTTGGGGATTTCAACTAACTTTGCAGTACTTCAAAACTCATCAAAATAACATGGTTATAGTCAATCGCCAAATGTGCGTTTGGACCCGAAGACTGGTAATTGTCAAATTCAGTCGTGTTCGACAGTGTTGCTTGTTCAGTAATACTGAATTGGTACTTTATTGTAGATTAACATTGCAGGGTCATATTTGTGTAATTAAGAAATGTAGTATAGCTTTTGCTTTGCATTATTTGCCACCACTACAATACTATAAAAGATTTGGGAAGTGCAAATTAAAGTAGTCTCATATAACCGCATCAGTCATTGAATGCGAAGCTGAAAGGGTGGCGTATGAAATGTGAATAAAATGTGAGGGGGGGTCATATACATTAGCTCCCATCGCCTCAAAGAGACCTTCACACAATAGCAATCTGACCTGACGGCTAAGTAGCCCTTTGCCAACCTTCCAACCTCTCATTTGACCCTCCCACTCTCTCCCTCTGCCACTCTGATTTGACCTTTTACCCCACTGCAGTATCAGGTAAACCTCATTGCTCAGCCTTTCCTATTGTCTAATATATTTGGATATATCTGGCCTAGCAATATGTCCACAATCTATTATGGACTTAAACTGCTAGTGAGGTTTTTTTTTCTCCCTTTTTTTTTTTTTTTTGTCACTCATCAAGTAGCGAGGTCATCAACCTTGCTCGGTAGTGTTAGTAAACCAGTCAGTCAAGTGAGTTAACTGCCAGTCATACACTCACTTAGCAAATATTGATTCACAGAAGTGTCCTCCTTTTAGCAAATGAAATGTTTGGTCTCAGAAGACACACACACATTTTCATCCTTGACTGCACTTGACTGTAACAGTGCAGCCCCCTAAATTAACTCTGACACTCATTATGACACCTCATTGCACGAGTGTCTCTCTCTGATAGTGATTGCGCTTCTCAGACTTTCCTATTAAGTCTGGTGATGCTGACCATCCCAAGTTGTCCACATGATATTGGCAAGTGACTGTTTTTGGTGATTTAGAAAAAAATAATAATAATCCTGACCTCATAGAGACCTTGTGTCCACTAGGCATGGGACGGTATCAGATTTTGTCTTTAAAAGTCCGGTTCGGTTGCAACTGTCAAAAATATTCTCATCTCATCTCATTTTCTGAACCTTTTTTCCTCAAAAGGGGTGCTGGAACCTATCCCAGCTGACTTTGGGCCAGAGGCAGGGCACACCCTGAACTGGTGGCCAGCCAATCGCAGGGCACCGGGAGACAAACAACCATTCACGTTCACACTCATACCTAAGGGCAATTTAGAGTGTCCAATCAGCCTATCATGCATGTCTTTGGAATGTGGGAGGAAACCGGAGTACCCGTAGAAAACCCATGCAGGCCCAGGGAGAACATGCAAACTCCACACAGGTGGACTGACCTGGATTTGAACCCAGGTCTACCACTCTGAGGCCAACGTGCTAACCACTCATCCGCCAAGCCGCCCTAAAAAATATTGACTTTTCTATTTTATTTATATTTGGGCAAACCAATTTTGTCATTGGAAAAAAAGTAGGATTATATACATCAGAAACACTCTCTTGTAATGACTTCAAATAACACTTATTTTGTTTTCCTAGTATTTAACTAATTGCCAGAATTGCATATCTAATGTTTACTGAGAGGACTGGCTATAAATGTTTATATTTGCGTCCCATTGATAGCACTAGACATCCATTCTGTTTTGACTGTAAGGGCTGCAAGCGATTATCATCAGCATTAAATGAGGGTCTAAGCAGAACACCTAATTACTTTTTGTTATTATTACTATAATCTTCCTTTGTGCTCTCACACACCTCTCACCTGTGACTGTTTGGTGCTGCCGTCTGAGTACCATTAAGACCGCAATGATACGTCAGATTTGTACACGACATGCACATACTATAAAGTCCATGGCAGCTATGGCCCCATTCTGTCTGCTAACACTAGTTCACCTTGACAATCACAGCATGCTCAGTGCCTTTTCGCACACGCAAACACTCACCTTGACGAACACTGCGTACACTCCTGTAGGTGGACGTGTTTAGAGTGTATATTCACGTGGTCAAAGGTAAGTAGAAAATGAGTCGACTGTTTACGAATATCTATGTATACAGTACTTTACAATCGTATGACCAGTTGCAATATCCAGGACACTGCCGCGAAATGTGGCTACTGTCTTATATTCAATCAAATGCATCTTTAATATATCAGATTAGGATTTTAAATTGTATTTAGTCTCAGATGTGCTCTTCACTGCTTATCGGCTTGCTGTTGATTTTTCTTCCAATTCTGTTTGGCGTGTTTGATTTCCATCCCTATTGTTCCCTGCCCAACATAACACATTTAGACACCGGTGCTTCCGTTCTAAATGCATATGTGTGTGTGTGTATGTGTGTGTGGTTGTTTTTGCTGTTTTTTTTGTTTTTTTTTTGTTGTGTCTCCTTATCTTTGCATTGGAGACTCTGGCTTATTGAGGCCCACACAAACAAACACGTGCCTGTTTGCAGATGAAAACAAATATTGGTAAAATCAAATTAGCGTGGGAATATTTGATATCTGATCTTTATGTTTGGATTAAGTGTGGCTGGCTTTATTGGGTTAAAGCTTGCACGTATTGAAGGCACATCTTCAATATCCTCCTGACTACCAGGAAAAAAACATGTTGTCCAATCACATTTATTGTGAAATTTCCCAATTTATGTGAAGTAAACAAAGGATGTAAAACACATTCTTTGTTTCTTCCTATTCTTATGCATTTTGTAGTATTTTCCTGAATGTCAGCTTCCCAGTTCAAATGGATGATTGGATGAATTTCAATTTACAGCCACATGATTGGACATAAGCAGCAGACAATGAGCTAATCAATGTTTTCCATTGGATTGATTTTATCTGATGGTGGTTAACAAATTAGAATAGCGATCAGATCGATAATTTGTCACGCCCATACTCTATGTATGTAGTTGCAAAATCAATTGAGATTCCATGCTAAAATCAAAATCGTACTTTGGAACGACATTACGTTTTGATTCTTAAAAAGTATTAGTGGTGTCCAGCTGCACTCCATCTGCAACAATGTGCACACTTTTTAGACAAGGTGAAAAAGAGGGACATCGCAATGACTCTTACCTTCATCAGCTCACACATTGCTGGCGTCACACCTGTAATGTCTTTCCAGTGACGCGACCTGACACCTCACACCAACGTGCATATGCACACATGACGCTCAACTTTCACACGTGCTACCAGCTGCCTCATTGAATATATGCACGTGTCAGTTTTCTTTTGGAGCATCTTTTAACACCCAAAAACCACTGAAAAACCCATACGTGGAGATGACCGTGACCGGACGTTTCATCGAAAGACGTTTGGTCCCCGGACGTTTGGTTGACCGGACGTTTGGTCGACCGGACGTTTGATAGAACGGACGTTTGGTAGAAAGACATTTGGTAGAACGGACGTTTGGTCGCCGGGTTCGCTCGCTGTCAAATTATGACAGAGTTTACTGTTGATATTTTGATATTAGATATTTAGATATTAAACTCACTCTCTCTCATGATTATAATTTTTAGAGCTGGTTTCAACAGTAACAACCCGGCGACCAAATGTCCGTTCTACCAAACGTCCGTTCTACCAAACGTCCGTTCTACCAAACGTCCGTTCTACCAAACATCCGGTCGACCAAACGTCCGGGGACCAAACGTCTTTCGACGAAATGTCCGAGTACCGGAGATGACAATTAAACATTTCTACATGGGTTGAGTATTCATTTAGAAAAGACAAATGAAAACAACTGAAAACAAAGAGTATTAATTGGAGCTTTTCATGTGTGTGCATACAGTGTAGCTGTATTGTTTGTAAAAGTCAAGAAGCACAGTCAGTAGGTGTGTAAAACCCTATAGGGAAGATTTTCACTCAACAGCACATTGCTGTTTTATCTTGATTACATTAGCAAATCAAATCCATTTATCTGTCGGCCTTTGGAGGCCACGCCTGCATTGTGAGCACACCAGCTAATCTGCATCAAATAATGCCCGTCACACATCCATTGTGCTGCTGTATACCGACATACAAGCATGCGCAGGGTTTACAGTTTCACACTATAATATGTGACAAGCGATGAGTAGTGACAAATAAATCAGCATCTGAACTCATCATCATCATCCGAGTTGTCACTTGCAAACAGTCAGCTTTTAGTACTTTCAATTTGTTTTTGGTTGTTGTGTACGTGTGTGTGTGTGAGAGCAAGTGATAAAAAGACGTGATGTGACGTGATATGGTATGACTGCGGGGGCATAAAGATAGATGATCATAATTACGCATGGGCCAAACTCCATTTCCAATAATCCTCATTCCAGTTTGTCCTCAAACACGCAAGCACAAACACACATACACACACATACACACACACACACACTGCTGAAGCCATATAAAAAGTTCACTCATACAGTAGGTATAATGTTCACCTATGCATGCAGCAAATGTAGTGGAAGAATGGAAGAGGTTGTTATGACATCACATTATTTCTGTCGGTTCATGCAAAGTTCACAGACAGCCATGAAATAGTTCTTCCCTCCCTCCTTTTCTTTCTTTTTATCCGTTTACTTTTGCTTATTGTTTACCACCGCATCCGTTTGACTCCACCTCATCGTCCATATTCTTTCACCTCTCTTTGTCATATCTCCTATCCCCTATTTTCCATCCATTGTTCTTAAATAACAGTCTGGAGGATTCATCCATTCCATCAGGGGATAAGCAGGTGGTAAAATGGGATTAGAGAGTGCCTGTCAGCAGCTGAGGAGGACGTATGGCTTGCACAAATAAAAGACACGCACACATGCATGCCGTGAAATCGTCGAAATATTACAGACGTACAAACACAAGGGTGAGCTCAGCTACTGATGGGGAACAGTTTGAATAATTGTATGGGTGTCACCTTAATGCTGTTGTTGGTTGTGCTCATTCCCCTGACCGATTATTGTCACCATTATTGTTTATCACTACTGGCAGTGTTCACCACGTCATATTTCCATTTTCAAGATTTTTCATAAAAAAATTGCAGCGCAAATAACAGCTTCAGCTCCAATTGATGTTCATCTGGATTTTTCTGTAATGTCTGTCTAAACAAAAGGATAACTTAGATGCATGTCCATTACACCCCTGTAACAATGAAAATGGGTTCCACTAAAGTTATTAATTTTGATTCAGTTTAGTATAAATTCACTTTATGGCAAAAAAAATCCTGAAGATTATGCCCTAATCCAATGTTTTTATCCATTTTTAAGAAATACTTGGCCAGTGACTCATTATGCTGTCACAATAGTTGAATTTAGATTTCTTCTTTTTGGTGAAACTCACAAAATAGCTAATAGAAGTAAACTTTAAGGAAAAAAATCATACTTATGAGCTAATTAATAGGGGATTGTATCACCATTGTTGAGATAAAATAAAATAAAAACATCAATGTGAAATTTCCCGAATACGAATAAAGTAATCTAATCTAATCTAATAAGCAAGAAGTCTGCCACGATTGTATTCAATTCATGGAGCCGTCTCTTTAATACAATATTATGGCCTCGGAATTTCTCAAGATATATCAACTACTGAAATGAAACAAACAGTCATAATGTACGCTACAGAATGGAATTATACAATAATATTCCCTTCCTTCCTAAAGCTTTTATAGTCTAAAGCAGCATGCATGGGGTGGGGCCAAGTCAGGTCAAAATCATTGGTCCTCACGTAACGTTGCACGGTCAGTGGCGGGGCCCCAGCAAGTGTCAATAAATGCACCCGGCCACACTCCAGCGCTTTAATTTATGACAATACCGCACCATAAACCTTCTACATTTTCTTTCTGTTCGATCTGAGCACACCCTATAAGCATGCTGATGGGATGTTTCATCTGCAGGCTGCTATCACAGCTGTGTGCCTGATTGTCCATCCCAAACCCATGGTGACAACTATCGCTAGCCAGTGGATATTTGGGTCTCTGTGTGCGCATTCATATAGTAGTTTGTTTCTAACAAAAACTATTCTTTATGCGAAAGAACACGTCTTTATCTGGACATGAGAAATCCATACGAGTATGTTCGTGCTGTCCATCAAGCCACACACTCAGCCGAAGCAAAGCATCGGCTTGCTGAGGATGACATATGAGTTCCTGGCCGTGGTAATGGCTGTTAAATCTCATAATTACACGCTTCTTTATTGCAATGCATAATGACCCTGCAGCACTATTGGACAATTAATTAAGATTTTCAGACGGGATTTTTTTTCCAGCCCAGGATGAGGATGTAGAATGAGATCCTAATGTTCTTGTCTCCAAGCTAGAACATTACAGTGCGGTTAGAAACCTCCGCGTGCATCGGTTTTCATCTCTTCGCTCATTTTGTCGGACTTCCATCCTCCCTTGTTGAGGATTTTTTTTCTCCATGCTGGTCGTGAATGATGATGATGACGATAATGATATTGGAGGGCATATCTCTAATCTCTGAATGCTAAATTAATCCCTGTGGAGTTGGTGTGCTTGTGGCTCTATGGGAAGCTACAGGGGATTAGGAAGATAGAATCATCACCAACTCATAAACTCAAAAAAATGGACCCCACACCAATAGAGAAGAGGATATTGGCATTAGCATTACTTTGAGCATATTTTTATTCACGCGCGCAAAATCCCGGATTTCTTGACTATGTCGCAGCACCCTTTTTAAACATTAATAAGCATGATTGTTGGTTATTGTTGTCATTTTCAATGTTTTTGGTGTAGTGCACCATTATTTTAACATTTTTTGAGGATTTGAGATAATATTGTAACAGAATTCTTGGGAAAATAGTTCCCATTCGAATTCAGCTAAGGCGCATCTTTCTGTAAGAATAGCATCCGATGTGCCTACTGCTCTGTTTTCCTTTTATTCCTTCTATCCTTTTCTATCTTCAAACTGAGAGAACATAACGTGTAAATAAAGTATCAAGACTGCCGAATAATATATAATGGGCCTGGGTTAAAAAAAATTCAGGTACTTGTGGGATTTGGCCTCTTCAGGAAAATACGTTATTACAGGAAATTGTTCAGAGCAGGTAATCCAGCTAGCGATCAATAGACATCCACAGCACAGTTAATTGAACAAACTGGGAAATGTGAATTCATTACAGATCAGATTGATACATAGATTGTCAAGTCGCTCTAAAACCCTTTGCCTGATCTCAAATCCTCTCGGAAGCCTCACCTGTTGTCTGAATGAATCCTTGTAGAATGCGTCCAATAATTGCATTGTGTTTCACTGTATCAACAAACAACAGTTGTGATTATAGTTATTACCCAATATTTGAGGCCAGGCCATTTCTGCTCTACAAAACGGACAAAAAGCTGTTCAGTCTTTGCAAAAGCCTTTCCTTCTGAACATCCCATGATTGAATCTCTCCTTAAACTAAAATTGGAGATTGAAAAATGTCACGAGCTTCCTCGCTTGTCCACAGTTGTGAAAAAAAAAAACATATTTTGATTACAGACCAAGTCAGGGAACAGCAGAAGCTAAAACAAATTAAGTGTGCAGAAAAAGTTATCTTCAACAAGTTGAATACACCATATAAGTGAAGTTTGTGAGAATTTTTGAAACAAAGAAATGACAAGAAATGTGTTATAATGGGAGGAGATCAATGATGATATCCCCTGATCTAAACCCCTCCGCCCCAAATGGTAATCTACAGAATAACCTGTAATAGGAAAATCCATGAAAAAGAAGTATAGGAATATTTTTTGAGAAAAAAAAGTTTCATTTAAAAGATAAAACACACAATTCAACTATAATCCAAAAAGTGGCCTGACATAAGTAATTTGGTCGAGTCCATGTCTTCCATTTCTGTACAACCCATTTATATTTTTTACTGTCCCTTTTATTATTGATCTCTAATGACATATTTTCAGCGATTGTTTTCCTGCCAAACTGTTTGACAGCAGTGTCAATGTGTGGGACATCCACCGAGAATTAGCGCATCCAAGTCAACACACATGCAGACACGGTCATTCCTGCCTGCATCAGCATTGAATCACGAAGAAAGTGTAGAATGCAGGAATGAACCAAGGCTAAGGAAAGACCTCAAGATAAAGAGCATAGTTGGTCTTTTCCTTCTCAGAGTGGATGATTGTCAGTTAGACAAAACACACGAGCCTGAATCTAGTTAAGAAGACCCAAGTGGCGCATGCCTGCACACCCACACACACACACACACACACACACACACACGCTCACAAACTATTTGACACTGCCCTAGTGGAGCTGGAAGTGGGTAATTAAAATGTAAATATTGATATTTTATTATTTGAAATGGCTCCACTGCAGTGCGCTTAATGTCACTCCATCTGGCGTCTCCACGGAGACCCCGGGCCCGCCCCCGACCATCCACAATGCGACCCGGGCCTGCCGACGCCCCACATCCACCTCGGTGTGGCCGCTTCTCCAATTTGGCTCTAATTAAGTTCTAAATATGAGCGGTCGCAACCACAGAGGCAGCAGCCCACTTGACACACTCACACACACACACACACACATGCACGCACGCATTGCTCTTCTCTGTTTCACACACACTCATCTCCGCTAAAGCAATGGGAAGATTTTAAGTGTTAATCTGCCAGTGCTGCTGATGGTGTCTAATGTATGCAATTAACAGTCAGCCAGGGCTGAGGGTTTGGTAATTAGCTGGCTGTTCACACTGATTAGAGCCTAGCGCAGCCCTATGACTGCTCCGCTCTCCCTGAGGCCGCACACGGGAAGAAAGCGGGGGTGCGGTCCAAGGAGAGCCGGTGGAGGGGGTTGGGAGGTGAAAGAAATGGAGAAAAGATATTTTAGCCAACAATGTGAAAGGTGGTGAAGGTGATTATGTACATAATTAATGTGTTCCTAAGCAATAAAAGTGACGGATGTGCTGTCACTTTTCTCTCAATGTTCCCTCTAAAGTCGTTTTGTCATCCGAGGAGAACGGAGCATCACCTGGTTCATCTTTTTAACACTAATGTTGGCCGCCACGGGAATAGGACCTTTTTTTTAACTCTTCTCATGGTGTTTGTATAGTATGTGTTCTAGTAGTAGGTGTGTAAGGATACAGGTTAAGCAATGATCCAATCAAATTGATCAAAACGCAAAGCGTCAATCTTTTAGTTATGTTGTTTAATTTTAAAAAAGTCAAAATATCTGAAATGATTCTACAAAAATGGTCAAAAACATCAAAATTGTTTTGTATTATTTATTAATGTAACTGAATGTGTAATATTTTTGGGATCAATAAATGCCGCTGAATTGAATCCAAATCAAATAATGGCAGAATATTTGACATCGGCTAATGTCGGATTGTTATCCATAGATTCAACATTAATTTGATTGTCATTAAATGTCCTCAAGTTCATCAATGGGAAATTTAAGTCACTCCCACAATCGTTTTCAATCTCGCTCAGATTTCAGCATTTTGTGTCGGTGTTTAGTATAAGCCCTCCAAATCAACTAGTTCTCTGAGAAGGTTTCTCTCCATTTCATTGTGCATCTTTTTGTAATTGGGTCAAGTGGTTTGTGTGTTTGTGTGGTTACATACAATGTTTGTTTGATCCTGGCCAAAGCCATCACAGGGGGGCCCGTGTTCATTTGGGTTAGCGTCTGGTCGTATGGTAGCAAACTGTTTGAGGTACACACACGTGCCCTGAAATACCCAAGCACGAGGAAACACTCTCTTTATGCAGCGTGCAAAGAATGAAAGAACAGCAATTCCTCTCTTTGTTATTGATATAGCTTACCTATAAAACCTTTAGTTCTAAATGTTCAGGATATTATGTTGCACTAACTCTGGCTGTTGAACCTCTTGACTGAATTTAAAAAATGCATGAATTAAGTTTTGTTTGTCCACTTTGCATTTATTCAATTCGTATAGGACAGTGGTCTACAACATGCGGCTCAGGGGCCTATTGTGGCTTACAGTAAAAATATTTCGTGTTGCCCGCGGGTATTTTGCGATAGGCAATAAAAAATGTCAATTATTTAAAATATATAACAAAAAGGATACATTTCAAAGGAAAAAACAATTATGGATATACTAAGTTTAAATATAATTTAAAAAAGCTAAATATTCTAAATAAAATATTGTAAACAAAACGAATTGTAATAATTTGGGGAAAAATATATTCAGATAAGTGGTCTTTTGTTCAGGAGATGTTATAGGGTTTTTTGGCAATCTAATGATAACTTGGGAAATAGATATCCACTGTACTGACCATTGTACCTGCAGGGGTTAAGAATTATGGTTATATATATTTTTTCCTTTATAGTGCTTCTAGTGTGAATTTCTTATTTGTATGCCAATATGTGAAGCTTATTCCCGCTCGGCTTATAAGTGTGTGAATCTCTTTCGCGACATTGTTCAGACAGTATGATGGACTTTTGTGTTATTATATCTTGAGGCTGTACTCTAATAGAACAGAGCTCGGTGTCATTGTTAGCACAGAAAATGTGCTCTAAGGCAGGATCTCTTTATATACATATTAATATTTCTTACCTATTTTATTCACACAAATCAGGAACTCAAATGTCTCCTTTTGTAATAGTGGAACATCCATTTTATATCAGGCTTTAAAACAGAGGATGTCAACTAAAAAAGCTTCATCTCTAGAATGAACTTTAGATATTTTTAATGCATTAATATACCTTGACTTTAGGATTCAAGCAAATAATACGGCATCACCTCCGTGCATCACAATGAGTTGACGGGTGACAAATGCAAAATGATCATTCGTATCTGAGCGAGATTGATCCTAAACAAAGGCTTTTCCGTTGAACAAATACATTGGCCTGCCCTCCAAGTGTCAAATTTGGCGACCGTAATTCATGTGTTATTAATTGATAGCGGATCACCATCGCAGCGTGTTTTCACACCTGTCACATTACTCCTCACTCACACCATCGCCTTCTTGGAGCCATCAGCTATTGCCCATGCACAAATGTGTACGCACATAACATCACACAAGCGTACACACTACCACACAGCACACAAGTGAACACGCATAGGTACTTAGAAGCATCACACCCAGTCCTCGCTGGTTCTCATTGCCCCGAAACCACAAGAAAAACAAATGTTGGTGAATTTGTGTCGCAACTGGGGCATGTGAGAGGGCTATCCTGTGTGTGTGTGTGCCAGGTTGTTGTGCGGTCTCGGGTGTAAATGTGCAGTCAGGACTCATTTGGCAGACAAACAGGCCGCAGGCTGGCTGGGGAATCTACTTGTGTGTTTTTCTTTGTGTGTGTGTTTCTATTTGATGGAGGAGAGAGCAGAAAGAAAGAAAGAACGTGTCAGAGCGACTGGTGGAGGTTAAGTCTGCGTGACTGCACTTCAGCCTCTTTCTGTCAACCCATCACACACACATAGAAGCATTCTACACACATGTACTGTCCAACTTTTCACCCTTACATTGACACACGTTCAAAAGTCCAGATTCTAATGTTTTAGGGCAAGAGTGTAAAACTCGTCTTTCAAGTAGGGCACATCATAGTTTTGGTTACCTTCAGAAGGCCTTTATTTCTGTTCAATCATTAGGACTGTCCCGGTTTATTCATTTCTGAACAAATGAATCGACAATTATTTATGTGTATTTTATCAATAAACCTTTTAGAGCACATGTGTCAAAGTGGTGGCCCAGGGGCCAAATCTGGCCCGCTGCATCATTTTGTGTGGCCCGGGAAAGAAAATCATGAGTGCCGACTTTCTGTTTTAGCATCAAATTAAAATGAAGAGTATAGATGTATATTAAATTTCCTGATTTTCCCCCTTTTGAATCAATAATTGTAGTTTTTTAATCCATTTTTTCTGTGTTTTTAGTTCAAAAATCATTTTGTAAAATCTAAAAATATATATAAAAAAGCTAAAATAAACATTGTTTTAAATCTATAAAAAACTGAATATTCAGGGCTTTTAATCCAGTTCTTTTAATCCATTTATTTAAAAAAATCTAAATATTATATCACGGCCCGCGTGAAATCAAGTTGACGTTAAAGTGGCCCGGGAACCAACCCGAGTCTGACCCCCCTGTTTTAGAGAATTTTTGGACCAAGATTTTTAAGACTCTTAATTGCAAATAGTATTAGTTTTATTATTTTCTAATGATAATTTTTTGCTTTTAATTTTAAATTATCATGTAGTGCCAACATATGGTGTAATGGTTCACCCATCTGACTTTGGTGTGGGCAAGATGGCTCAATTCCCGTTGGTTTAGAATGTTCAACAAGCCTGCCATGCATGTTTTTGGGATGTGGGAAGAAACCGGAGTACCCGGAGAAATCCCACGCAAAACCCAGGGTGTGACCTAATGGCATCATTTATTTTGAAAAATTTTCAACCTATCTTGGTGGTTGCTGACTAGTAAAAACTTGACTCCATTTGCTGCCGAGTCAACATATATAGAGCAGACGATGACATCATGGCGAAGGGTTAATTAAAAGACAAATTGCGTGTGGTTACCGTACACAAACGCAGCACGAGATGTCTTATCAACAACGAACAGAAAGCAAATGTAATTAGAGGCAAATAAGGAAGCTCCTTTTGTCCAGTCAAGTCACAGGTATAAAAGAAAGGGGTCTCCACCCTTCATCCAGCGCCCCCCACCCCCAGTTTTACTTTCTCTTGCCTCACTCATCCCACAGCTCTCTCGCCATCAATACCGCATTCTCTCTCTCCATCATCAGCACTAAATTCCCATTGATGTTTCTTTTCTTCTGCCGTATCGATCGCTTCATGAGAAGGGGGCGGTCGGGGGGGCCGGGGGGTTATGAAGGGGGCGGAGGGAGCGAGATGGCGTTATCTGTTAATTAATTTGTCCTGGAGCTGGCCACCTATTAATCAGACAGATAAGAGGCATTGGATGGCTGAACGGCGCAGACAGGCTAGCGAGGAGGGGATGGTGGTGGGACGAGGGGTGGGGAGCTCTCGCATTGGGCTCACATTTGCAAACCAGAATACACACACACGCTCACGCTCACAGTGTACGGCGTGCATCGGCCACAGATTGAAAACATGCTGATGAGACGACACAGTATGCACATTCTCGCCGGCATGTGTTTTGTTGCACAGGAACAAGCGCAGGAAGTGCTTCAACCAGATAAAAATCATTGATGCACTTTGAGAAGAAACGCTGCACTTGGCCTCCATAAATTAATCATGAGGCTTTTAATTATTGGTGTTTCCCTTTATTCTGGAGTAAGTGCGTGTTTGTGCATATCAGATGGAATCAGTAGGGACATTTGTTGACAGTCAAGTGGGTTTGTGTCCCCAGTTTTACACCAGGGACCACTTGGATGTATACTAAGTAGTATATACCACAGACAATACAAACCATTAAACTTTAATACTTTGTTACTTAAGTGGGAGATTTTTTTTAAGTGTGGGGTACCATAGAGAGATGATTTAAAGACATTTACTTCTTTGCTGATTTCTCTTGCATGTTTCACATTTTTCTTTTCTTGTAATATTCAGAGTGATAGAGCTAGTATTGTTAGTTTTAGTTTTGTTTGAGTATGTTATTCCCCCATTTACAGTAATAGGCAAAGGATTTTCTGGCATTGAAAGATTGTTTCTGTTCCATTAACGGCAATAGCTCATTCAATCGCTGCCAGAACTCCTAGTCCTATTGAATAGGATGTCTATTTCTATCAAAGGCAGCAAAAAAAGGAAGTTAAGGCGTTAAATCTGAAAAATGAAACGTTCTAGAGGCTTTCACTGCAGCATTCCCATGGTGCCTGGACATGTAAAAAATATCCAATTCAATTCATCAAGCTTAGACTCTTGCTTAAGTTTGGGATAAAGTGATTTAATGCTAATACTTTTTTCATTAAACAGATGGTCTGATTAAGTAATTTTTAGAGTTTTAGCAGTTGAATCTCCATCTCCTTGAGGGAAAGAAGTATATTAGCCTTGTCAACAGATTCACATGTGCGAGTATGTTAATATTAGTAATGCCACAACTTATTTCCGCCATCTATCATGAGTGCCGAAGTCCGAAAGGACGCCCTCGAGAACCGACTTGTATATTTGTCTCACAATGGACAAATATACCTCTATACAATCACATTAGATTGTCATTAAGTAGAAGACCCTGGACTTGAAACTGTCTATCTAACATTGTAGATGTGTACGTGTGTGTGCAACAGTGTGTGTGTTTCTGTGAGCTGGTGATGTCAGTAGTTGTAGATGGAGTGAATTGAAGCACGTTTCAAACAACAATAGCCTGCAACCTGGACATAATGAGACGCCTGCCATTACCCATCAACATACAGAGAGATAAGAAGCCCCAAACACACACAGACACACTCGCACCGGCGCACTCTCCCATCTCAGGAGGAGCCACACGGCAGCAGATGCTATTGAGGAAATATCTTCCTTCTCATCTGCGCTCTGCTCTTGGCAGGAAGTGCATCCAAAATACACACGCATGGCGGAGTGCTGCGGTGCGGTCTGACAGGTGCGCTCACATGGGCCACTTCTCTTATGAAGACATGCGCACACACACACACACACACACACACACACAGTGTGCACACTCAGGCGCAGGTGGGAATGGACAGGTGTGTGAGGAAGGGACAGATGTGAAGGTGGTGCAAGCAGCCATGTTTTCCATTAAATGGTATGTGAAATGTTGCATTGGAGCGACCAGGACTAAACTGTCCATAGGCTTGAATGTGCGATTCATTGGTTGTTTGTCTTTTGGGTGTTCTCCGGTTGTCACAACATTTTTGTCCACATTGCGAAGAGGCGATTTCAAATTAAGTGGATTGGAATCGAAGGAAGGAGGAAATTTGATGTCGTGGCTGCGTTTCGAAGCCACGTTTAAGCGGTGCAGCAGCGATGGGCAACATTGATCCATGCAGGTTGTGTCAGGGGGAGATAAGGCTTACCTGTCCCCAGAGTACAGCCCTGGGCACGGGGGAGGGACGAGGAAGGACAGGAAGCAGATGAAGAGGAGGATGAGGACTCTTGTGGACAGCTGGATGAATGCAAACAGGAAGGCGTTAAGGCGGAGAGAGTATTTTGGATCCTCGTCACCACCCCAAAAAAAGATTTTTACTGCATGACTAACTCATGTCGCAATATAGTATTGATAATTAGATGGAAAAATTGGTACTGTATGATTTTGGATGAAATTGTACAATAGGGATACTAGGCACTAGTTCACAGTTTTGCATTCACACAAAATGTAATCCTTGGTGTTTGTGTCTTTCTGAGCCATGAGCCATTTTAATGTTTTTTAAAATTCTGTTTATTTTTCTGCCAGGTTTCTCCACGCTGTCTCTAGCCGACCAAATGAGTCTACTGCAGAGTGCATGGATGGAGATCTTGATCCTGCGCGTGGTGTACCGCTCGCTTTCCTTCGAAGACAAGGTTTGCATCATTCTGTTTATTCTGACCGGGCTTTAAATGTTGAGGAAAGATTAGTGATGAATGTTAACTCATATCTGTTCATGTCGAATAGTTGGTGTATGCTGAGGATTACATCATGGACGAGGAGCAGTCAAAGCTTGCTGGACTCCTGGAACTGAACAACGCCATCTTGCAGCTGGTCAAGAAGTACAAAACCATGAAGCTAGACAAGGAGGAATTCGTCACTCTGAAGGCCATCGCTTTGGCTAACTCAGGTAGGTTGCAATTTCATGTGTTTGATGCCGGTGTGTTTGTGAAGTGCAGAAAGAGTTAATCCCAGGAATCTCCATTCCTGAGAGACTCATTTAAACCCAGCCATCAAAGAGCTGGTTTCAATATTCTTTATCCAAACGGGCGTGTCTCACACACACACACACAAACCTGCGAGTAAAATCATTTACTCGCGCACTTTTTCGACAGTACAAACTCGCTTGTGTGACCTGTAGCCCACCTTCTACAAAGTGTCCGTCCTTTTTACAATTAGCATAGTCGTCTCTTCAGATGCCTGTTAAATAAGGTGAAATCATTAGAGCCCAAAGTCTGTCGATAAAGGCCCCACTCTGATGTGTCCGGCTGCATCGACAGCTGACTCGCTCACACGCACGCACCCACACACATGCACGATACGTACGCGCATGCGCGTCTCCCCTCCAATGACCCGTCTTTTGAACTTTGTCTTGGATGTCGGCCAGCTCTTCAGTACTCGTTAATTACAACGGGGAACTGTCAATACAATGTGTTTAAATGGGAGATGCAATGGAGGGAGCTTTGAAAGGCAAGGGAGGGGATTTTTTTGTTTTAATCCTGACACCATCAATGCACTGACACCTCAAATCTGCCATCACAAGCACACTTTTGAACATTGCCATTTAATCACTATGACCCAGACGACGATGCATGTTTTTAATTGAAATTGAGAATTTGAATTAATACCCAGACACGTGTACAATCATGTAGAGATATTGACATCAATTCTGGGTTGGTTTATGTGGCAATCAATTTGTTAGCTATTCCTGCTGTATGTGTAGAATCAGAATATCCGTTTATGAGGCCAGGTTATGATCATAGTTGAGTACGCTCCACTAATGAGGGACCAAACTTTCGAATGTTATTGCGCAGCCATTTTTTTCTGTCTATTTTGAAAAGAAACCACAAATCTTTGTTAGCTTATTGGTAGCAAAATTCAAAAAATCCTTATAAACCTATCAACAATCAACATCAAGATTATTATTTACAAAATAGACAAATTAATCAAAACTAAAAATGCAGGAATATCATCGGTAAAATTAACATCCTATTTTGGTTTCATGCAATTAATTTTACTACAATAAGGATGCTGAGCAATATTATGAAAGAGTACATAAAGAACAACAACTTTTCATTGTGGACCCTCTTCTCCAATCCCTTTTTAGTGTTCGTCAAGACAACAGAACGCTAACATTAGCATTTTGAAGGGCACTGACACTAATTAATTCACAGGATGCTAATCGTCTGCATTAATGAAGGCAAGCCTTAAGAAATGTTAGCAAACGTGCCCCACATGTAAAGACACTAACTAGCCATGGGAAACATGTGCACGTGTGTTCGTGCGCCTGATGTCTTCTATGTTTTGGGCTGTAAGACGTCCAAGATGATTCAGTTGCGTGGTTTAGCTGGCAGTTACAAGTTAATCCAGCTGCTTCATTGGAATTTTGGACAGAATTTTCGAATTCCCCCCCCAAAAAGAAATGAAATTAAAAACAAAGTCATCAATAAATATGGGAGTCGACTACCCAGTGTTTTATAAACCCAAAGATATGTCCTGTGATAACTGCAGAGTTTTCTATTGATCCCCATAAGACAAACCTGAGTGTTCTGCCTTGCATACTGATACATGCATTACACAATATAGATCCAGCGTTGTGTATATAGGTAAGACATCTGTGGCTTCCTCTTTATTTATTGCAATCGAACCATGACTGTATTGCACACCAAAGGCAAAGACAAAAATATGCGCGTTTACACTCCAACCTGACCAACAAACATAGTCTTCTTATCTGACAGTATCAATCCAATCTGCTTGTCTTTGTAAATATTTACTATATATTGGGGTCTTTCCCAGCTATACTACATTGTCACTATGAATGTGCGCTCAGGTGTGGGTGTATGGATCAGTGGTTGCCTTGTGATTATTATTTAACATGCATGTAGCCATTGATCTGACCCATTGATCAGAGGTTGAGAGCTAAAGGCCAGCTCACATTAAGACTTGGCCTCCCCAAGGGCCAATACGGAGCATTATTATTGAGGGACATTCTCAGCCTGCACCCATGCCACCAACAAGAGGGATTACTGTACATGTGTGCACACACACCCACACATTTGAGGTGTTCCCGAATCTCTCCATCATCCTACAACTCCATCTTTTTTTTCTCCGCCCACCTGTCTGTGCGTCTGTTCATTCATCACGCCCACCGCTCCACACTTTAAAGACATGTACTGGAACGAGCTTTGAATCTAAAAGGCCTCTCCTGTTTTTTTTCGTGAAAGGATGCCAAATGACAAGTGTAAAAGATGAAGCCGAGCCAACACTTGTCTAAAAACGTGTTACAGATGTTGAGCTGGAAGGTTTTTTTAATACAGGTTATAATTGCTGAATATTATTTTCATTCAGTCATTGGCTGCAGGTGCCTATCCCAGCCAACTACTTTTGTATGACTTACAATTCGGTGATGTTGAGACAACACCAAAAAAGACATAAATATTGTAAGAAAAAATGCGAGCTTCATATAATACATGTAAAGTGCCTACACTGCTAAAAGTAATAAAGCAAGAAAGCAAAGCTCAACTATTATTTAAATGGCTATTTTACAATTTTTTGAAAGAGGCCAGTACAGTGGACAGCTAAGTGATGATTTGGATTGGATTGGATGAACTTTATTCATCCCGTATTCGGGAAATTTCGTTGTCGCAATAGCAAGAGGGTGAGAATGCAGATATAGGAAAGGCCTTTTAGACATAAATAGATAGGTAATAAGTAAGTTAATAAATAAAATAAATACATGAATAAATATATAAATAAATAAGCGTGTTGCTGATATATATATATATATATATGCAAATATATATATATATATATATATATATATATATATATATATATATATATATATATATATATATATATATATATACATATGCACATGTCAACTATACAAACACTTGAATCCTGATTTAGATGATTATAATTATTTCCCATTTAACTCTTTGGAGCCAGATCTGCCCGAAAAATGACTTTTTTTTTGCTTGGATCCCAAAGCAACTTTGTCATATTACCACGTACAATACTTAAAAACAAAAAAAACACATCCTATTGTGACTGTTTTACAGATTATTTATCGCCCTCAATGACTCTGAAGCATGATAATCATTTGTCGGGTCGGATAAACACCTAATACATGTCTTGTCCTCTCCAGACTCGATGCATATTGAGGACGTGGACGCAGTGCAAAAACTTCAGGACGTGCTCCACGAGGCCCTTCAAGAGTACGAGGCTTCCCAGCACCAGGAGGACCCCCGGCGGACAGGCAAGTTGCTGATGACCCTGCCCTTGCTCCGCCAGATCTCCACCAAGGCCGTGCAGCACTTCTACAGCATCAAGCAGGACGGTAAAGTGCCCATGCACAAACTCTTCCTGGAGCTGCTGGAAGCCAAAGTGTGAGGGCGGAAAATCCAAACAACTCTCCAACTTTTACGCGCACACACTCGCACGCACCCAAAAACACAAAATATAATACGCCCCTTAAGTACGCCCACGATGACTAAACGAGTAAACTACTCCCGTTGCGTTAAACCGTCTAAGATTTGAACAAAAATGCTCAGTTTTGATTTTGGAGGCGGACCCTGTTGTTCTGACCCCGACCCCTCTGAAAGCGGAAAGACAAAAGACTCTCCTGTTGTTGTCTGCAAAAACACTGACAATGACCCTCGCATACGCTTTTAATCATGACATATTAACAGTGACATGCTGAAAATGAGGACCCACTCAGATGAAGTTTCGAGGACCGATGAGACTTGCCCCCCTTTGCCCCCTCCCATATAATTTTTTAAGTGTTTAAGAGGATAAAATGAAAAAAAAACCTAAAGATATATTAAAGACATTTGTAATCACTTGTGTACATTGACATTTGGAAGGAAAAAGAAGAGGATCGGAAGGGGATTTGCCTGCCAAAAGATGGAACACATCCATTCAGCGGATGCCAGCAACTTTATGCCATCAGCCCAAATTCGTTGACTTTAATTTTCTTTTCATTTGAGGCCCTGGACTGATGATTCAAAAGTGGTCAACTTATGCTCCAAAAAGATGTTCCTCACATGTGATGGGCCAGTGTCAAGAGACAAGGTGACGGAATCTTTCTTTTTATTTCTTGGCTCTTATCAGAACAATTAGAGGTAAGAACATGATGATATTAGGCTTGTAAATAAGTCATCTTGTATATGATGTATAACAGCAGCTTTTCTTTCTTTCTCCTTTAACTTAAAACTCACTTTTCTCTACCAGCTTGACCACATAGTGGTTATCATATGTATAAATATAATGACTTGTCAAGTATTAACAAATCGAAGTTCATCAGAGGGGCTTCCAAGTTGAGGTTCATTCAAAAGGAGGGTGCAGGGTTGAAGTTGAGGGGGGGAAAATGTAGCTTTTCTTTCTCTCTTGTGGGTCGGACATTAATCATTAATCATATGTAGCAGTCGTGGAATTGTAGCGTGAAGAGCACCGCGATGGACGACAACGCGAGCTGTTTTCACTTATCAAGTTACAATAATCCTGTTTCCAAAGTGACCAAAAACAACATTTTAAGCAATATTTCTGCCAAGAAGACAAACACTGGGACCAATGAGAGCCGAGTTTCCGTCAAGTGCGACATGTCAATTATAAATTGGATTTCGTCGACTACAATTTGGTTTGGGTGTAATCAAAATCCAGTAATTTCATGAGAATTTTAAATATTGAATATAAAAGTAAAAATTATTACTCGTTGTAAAAGTTGGAATTGATGTCATCTCCTAATCCAAATGCGTTTAAATTACGCCCATAAAGAAAAATCATGTTTTTGTTGGCTTTTGTAACAGGCAAAAGCATCTTAATGTGTCATCTGGTACAAATATGTTAGTATGTCTGTTAAAAAAGGACCTCTCATTGGTGACCTGCAGCGTTTGGTGGAAATGGGCTACAAATAAGCAAATTCTAAAAAGAAAACTAAAACAAAATGTCATCACTCATAAACACCAACACTGGTTTTGCCCATTTAAAGCATCTAATTTCTTAAAGTGCAATCAGTGTAAGTGATAAAATCAAAACAAACGTTAAAGCCTATAATTTAAGACATTTTCACTCACTTGTGTTTTTCACCTTCTTTCTTCCAAATCAATTTTAACTGAACCCACAGCAAGGTTTGATCACTCATTATAGCTTTAATAGTTGGAATAAAAAATAAAAAAACATACTATATTATCTATGTCATTTGTAATGATTGATAAGAATGCCAAATGTTTATTCAACCTACTAGAAACTGGCAGCTGATGAGTAAAGAAGTGTAGACCATCTCGGACATCGCTCGCAAACATCATTAGTGGCTATTTTCTCAGCCTTGGTTAACGTTGTATATTGTAAATAAAGACAGATTACAATTCTAACAAGACATTTTATCGGAAGCAACAGATTTTTTACAAAACAACAAAAAATGTAGCTCAACCTCATAAGTTTCACGTTGGCAGTTTTTTCTAGGGAGGAAAACTTAACTTTGGATTCCTCGCGTCTTCCTTCTTTGGCTTCCCACTTTATTAGCTGGCGTCCATTAGATTGGTCGCCGTGGGGTGAGGCTGGTGGAGCCGTGCTCTGAGGCAAAAAAAGAAAAAACCCTCATAAAAACGAAGCACTCATCTCTAACCGTCTACACATACTTAATGAATTATTTAGTATCTAAATGCTAAACACAAGTATTTAAAGGTGGAAGGTCATTTGTGTAACTTTCCTGTAGAAGAAACAATATTCTGTATATCTTTTAAGTTCCGATAAGAAAGACTGAAATAATTTGAGAACCTTTTGATAAGATCGCTGTACATACAAAAACTACCTTCCACGCAGCTTGACACCTCCCTCCATCATTTTGTCCACTTTCTTGAAATCATTTTCTAATGTTTTTAATTATTTACAGGAAAGAGGGAAAGGCCTAAACTCGTATCTTCCATTTATTGTGATGGGACATTTTTGTCTCTGATTCTATAAATGTACACTGTAAAACTTGTAAGATTACTGAAATGATACATGTCATGTATAAATGACCTGATTGCTTTTTTTCTCAAATGGTGCTTGGATTTTGTTTGTTTTGCAATTTAATGGTTAAAATTGTCACCTGTTCAAGTTAAACCAGTAATATTACGTTGCAAGTTTCCCAATCGTGCACTTGATTTGACTTTATTCACGTGTTTAATAGCTACGGTATTCTAAAATGGAAAAAAATGACACTTGTATCGTAGGCCGATTCAGTTGTTTTAAGCTAAAAATGCATCAATATGCTTTGACTTTGTAAAAGTTCATTTTGAAGCAATATTTTGTGGACAGAACTCTTGATGAGTTGCACTTGTGATCAATGATTGGCGTTGAAAACCCTACAAAGGACAAAGTGGTATTTTCCATGTGGTGCAATGGGGAAAAGAGTGGAGTGTTTTGACCTGGTTGCACTTTAAGCGCCACATTGTTTTCTTTCATATGTTATTAAGACCCATTGGCTGCAAATATTGTATTTAAGCCAACTCTGACTTGTGAAGTTGATGCAGCAAAGCAAAAGGATTGTCCATCCCAGCTCCACAGTCATTTAATTGTATGTAAATGTAGCTGCCACTTGGGCTGCATTTGTAGGTGAGGGAAAGTTTGAATAAAAACCTTTGGAGAAAAAAACACAACAAAAAAAAGACCCTTGCCTTGTGATGAGTTTGGACGAAAGGAGAGGGAGAAAGGGAGAGAGAGAAAGAGAAACAGACCTTGTATTGTTATGAAAAACATGTTCGTAGATTTTAGATGTGCTTCACATCATAAAATGAAAAAGAAAAGAAAAAAACAATTACCTGTATATTTTTGTGATGTGTATCATACAAGTGTGCTCCAATGATAATGTCCATTTGTGTAAATGTATTTATTTGACACTGTATATATTGTTCAATGCAAAAAGAGAGACCTATGATTCTGTAAGTTAAACGACTATTGTTTGAAACATTACATGTGTTACTCCAGACTATGCCTTTCAGGATTATTACAGTAGAGCAATATCGATTAAAACCAGGCTTCCAGTTTTGAATCGTCTTCTCCTCCTCCTTTAAATTACACCACATGTGTTATATTTTCTATATTATATATTATTTATATATTATATTATTTATATTTTATATTTGTCGATGTATCCGTAATGGCAGAATGCCAAATTACGAGTCCGAAATTCTCACTTATTTGGGTCTTTTGCCGAGAAAACGCACCTTATGGAGAAGCACTACCAATTTCGTCATACGCAGTTTCTGGGTGTGATGACAATTAGGCTTTTGTTGTTGATAATGACGACAGGGCCTATGTCCGATTATTATTATTATAATACTCATTAACTTGGTCCCACTGATTTAAGCGAAAAATCTTTTTTTTTTCCTACAGTTTTTTTAAAAGAAACATACCAACACTAAAATAATCAAATAATACAGTGTATTTACGTCAGGGGTTGTTTTTTATTTTTTTTATTTTTTGTTTCTTAACTTGAATTTCTTTTGTAGTATCCTGAGCCAAAATGTTGTATGTAGAGACACTGGTAAGTAGAGGCACCACTGTACTTGCCTTTGGAATTGAAACCCTACTTCTAATAACAGGTTCACTTTGTGGCCTTCTGAAACAAGGAACAATTGACTCCCAAGACTCAGAGCTGTTTTAACACTGATTATAATCAACCTTTAATCCCCTTTGAGCTGAGATAGACAGACAGACAAAGGCAGGATAAGCAGTTGAGATACGTGCCATAGTTCTACATGGGCCTCAAACATTCAAACACAAGTCAGACGTAAAAGTTGCTATGCCCTCACGTACGGAGCACCAGGATGGAGTTTGGGGGAAGGCGAGAAGAGGTGAGAGGAAGTGCGAACAGCTTGCTCCAGTGGGTGGCTAACTACTGTCCATTTGGAAAAAGCCAGATCTCCTCCTCTTGCCAAGGGCACCGCACACACAAATGAACGCAGCGCACACACTCAGGGATGTAAGACATGCTGTGTGGGGCGCTAAACAGACGATAACATTCAGCCATGTCTGTTGTCCCCTCCTCTTTTTATTCTCTTCCTTTTTCCCCTCTCTAATAGCCAGCAGCGGTAAATGGGATGCAGAGGCCAGATATTTAATGTAGCAGAGAGCTATGAAGCCTTTTAAGAAGCCGTCTTCTAACAGGGGGGTTTGAAAGTGGAGGCCTGACCTGCAGGCAAATATTTTTCAAGCAGATGACATAAGATTTTCACCAAACATGTTTTTTTTCTTTATCTAGTTTCAGCTTTCTGAGATTTTTCCCCCCGCTCCCTAACAAATGTGTCTGCCAGCCATGCGCATATGTCTCATTTTACTCGCTTACCGTTTGGAGTTCGTTTATTTTATTTTATCTTTGATTCATTATTATGATACGATAAAAGCTACTTGAGCATTTCAGCTGCCGAGGGGCCCTTATCGTTAACCTTGTGGAACGCGCGTAAGCGTGGGCGCCGCGCGCCGCATCGCTAATGGCCGACTTAAACTCCTCTCGCCTCCTCCTCCGCCTTCTGGCTTCATCTACATCTCTCCTTCAATCTGAGTCTCTTTGCGAGCACATCTCACTTTCTTATCTGTCTGTCTGATATCAGCTCAATGCTCTAATGGCCTCAATGATTTTCTCACATTTTCAACTGTGCACTCTGCCTCAGAGGTTCTAGGTTCAAATCGTGTGGCCTTTGCGTATTCTTCTGCTGCTTCTGCGGGTTTTCTCGCCATATTTTACCAGGTAGTCTCAACGGGAAATCCTTTTTGTTGGAGTCCCCCTGGAAAGTGTTATGACAAATATTTCCACAGTAGCCCCCCGTTTTTCGAAAGACAGTGCCACTGGCACCCCGTGGGTTTCTTTCTGTCACCTTTTATCTGTAGGCCAATTCCCGTGGGGTTCACATCACTTAGCCCACTGATTCACTGACGCAGAAACACACACACAAAGATGAATTGATTTGAACAGGCCAAATATGAAGAAAAAAAAATGTCTGCCCATGAAGGTGTTGATATAAAGCAGGGGTCTCAAACTTGCGGCCCGCGGGCCAACTGCGGCCCGCGGGACGATAATTTGCGGCCCCCGTCTTAATATGAAAGATCGATTTTTTTTTTTTTAATTTTTTTTAATTTTTTTTTTTTTTTTTTTTTTTTTTAACCCTTTCCCCATGATGGCGCCGTTTAAGTGGCAGCCAGTGGCAGTAGCTCTGTCCACTCATGTTTTTCTTGTTTTACAGCATGTTTTACATGAAAAATTAGAGGGAACATTGACATGCACCTGCTTGTGGCAGGTGTGATACTGGTGTGCCGATAGCGAGCAATGATGATGTCGTGACCGGATGATTCGCCTAAAGACGTTTCGCCGACGGACGTTTGACAGACGGACAGGTCGTACTAGTATTTGTTAGTTTAATGATTAAATACAAATACTAGTATTTGTATTTAATCATTAAACGCTGTTTTCAGCTGGATTTGACCGAATTTGAGAGCATTTTGAGCCGTTTGGCGAATGGACGTCTATAGACGTTTTTTTTGCCTCCATCGCGATATCATCCAGTATTTGTATTTAATCATTAAATGCTGTTTTAGGATGGATTTGACCCGATTGCTGTCATTTTACGGCTCGGTTCTGCTACATCTGCCTGCCCAAGAGTGCTTATTCCCGGACTGCCATTGAAGGTAGACGAACATTGATTTTTACTATAATTTGGACAACACCGGCGGCGGGCCGGATTAAAAATCCTAACGGGCCATATATGGCCCGCGGGCCGAGGTTGAAAAACTTGTACACACACGATCCGGCGGGGCGAGCGTTCGAATCCCGTTTCGGCGAAACCTCCGTTCGGCCGAATGAACGTTCGGTGGAACGTCCATTCGGCGACCTGCCCGTCTGTCAAACGTCCGTCGGCGAAACGTCTTTAGGCGAATCATCCGAGTACCGATGATGTCGCTCACACTGGTACTCAGTGCGCTCAGGGAGGTTGTCTTTCTGCTCAGACCAACAAAAAATTAGAGGGAACTTTGGTTCGGAGCTGAATGAACCAATCACGGTGAGGTATACGGCTCTGGAGGGCGGGACATCGGCCGGGCTGTCCAGTGCCTCGCTCACTCACTCATTCATTCCTCCAATCAGCTGGGCGGAGGAGAAGCCGTGAGGCCGATCACTCCGCTCGGCGCGCACACTCCTCCGCTGCTCTCAGCATAGAACTGAATGAGGCGCTATGATCCGTGATCCAGCCTGTGTCAGTGTCTGTAGCCATCTCCGCGATTGAAACGGAGAGCGAAAGTGCACATGCGCCACAAACCCGCGCGACTGAATGTGAAAGATCAACCCGAGACTCATTCCAAGTGGAAAAACATATTACAGAGCCCCAGAGATGTCTCTTTCAAAGCCTGCCGTGAAGAGAAAGGTCGGTGATGAGCACAGACAGTTTCAAGAAAAGTGGGGAGTGCAATATTTCTTTGTTGAACACAGGGGCACCCCGACGTGTCTCATTTACACTGAAAAAGTTGCGGTGCACAAGGAATACAATTTGAAACGTAATTGTACTATGAGACATGCTGAGGAGTACGAAAAATACCAGGGAGATGAGAGAGCCAACCAGGTTGCCAGTCTTAAAACACGTCTTCTGAGGCAACAGGATCTCTTCAAGAAGGCTACCAAAGACAGTAATGCAGCAGTCAAAGCTAGCTACGCCGTTTGTGAGTTGATTGATCCTGTGCTAAGTGATCCCAAATGGCTCATGGACTTGGTTTTTCTTGTTGATATCACACATGAGCTTAATGTACTGAACAAGAAGCTACAAGGCCAGGGGCAACTTGTCAGTGCTGCCTATGACAACGTGAGAGCATTCTGCACTAAACTTGTGTTATGGAAAGCCCAGCTCTCTCAGGCAAACCTTTGCCATTTCCCAGCATGCAAGGCTCTCGTGGATGCAGGCACACCATTCAGTGGTGAGAAGTATGTTGAGGCCATTTCGAAGCTACAGGAGGAATTTGATCACAGATTTGCAGACTTCAAGACACACAAAGCCACATTTCAAATTTTTGCGGACCCCTTCTCCTTTGATGTGCAAGATGCCCCTCCTGAGCTTCAAATGGAGCTCATTGACCTGCAGTGCAACTCTGCACTCAAAGCCAAGTTCAGGGAGGTGAGTGGAGAAGCAGACAAGCTTGGGCAATTTTTGAGAGAGTTGACCCCCAGCTTCCCTGAACTTTCCCGAAGGTTCAAGCGGACCATGTGCCTTTTTGGGAGCACATACTTGTGTGAGAAGCTCTTCTCCACCTTGAACTTCAATAAGTCCAAGTACAGGTCCAGACTTACTGATGAGCATCTTCAAGCTCTACTGAGGGTCTCCACTGCTTCCTCCCTCAAGCCAAATGTGACTATGTGAGAAGAAGCGCTGCCAGGTCTCTAGCAGCAAGGAGTAGGCAAAAGAAGCCGTGTTCAGAATATTTCATGTTCAATGTTCCATTCAAGTTCAGAAAGTTAAAGGTTAAAGAGCTGTTAATACAGACATTTGAAACGGAATAAAAATAATTCATTTTCTCTACTTAGCCAGCCAGTGTATATCTACTGTATGCTCATTAGTATTATTTGGTTTTATATTACTGATTGATTTATTTTTTATTCATCTTTAAGTTAATTTATTTAATTCATTATTTTTTGTTAAAAAATAAAGATATTTGATAACGTTGGAAAGTTTTATCAGTGCTTTTCTTGTGGAAATCCTGATGCGGCCCAGTCTCACCCAGACTCGGCCTCTAGCGGCCCCCAGGTAAATTGAGTTCGAGACCCCTGATATAAAGTGAGTTGTAATGCTAAATACATACTACGACTAATTCAAGACTGACCATCCAAAAAGGACACAATGTTCTGAATGGTCCAGATGAGTGACCGTGTTTTGATTGACAATATCCAAACCTAAACCCCAGTTTAGATGTCAAGTTTCACAAAGTCTTCATGCTAAATGTTTCGTTCAATGCGTTGTAATTGTCATGACTCGTACCTACAGCAGTGGATAACATTGGCGACCACAGCATAATCCAATAAACATCAATATTTACCACACATCTCTTTGTTATTTAGCTTTGTAGGAGGTCTGTGCTTTACTGGATGCTCTTATTCTTGAAGCACTATAGAGCCGTTCATGATGAATAGCCGGCCACTCCCAACGTCCATTAGCTTACATGCTATCTAGCGATTAATGTCCACACATTTGCGCAAACCTTTAATGATGGATGTGCTCTTTGCTCTCTTCCTTTATCTGGCGTTTTTGACACTTCCTGTTCACTCTGTTCCATTCTTTTCATCGTTACTATAAATTATCAGTTTCCATCCACTCACGTTTCCAATGACAGCTCCCGTTTCACTTTTTCCATCAGCCCATATCCCACCATTCCTTATGCCTTTCCCCTTTGCGGCCTACTATTCATCCCCGCATCTCCCAGGGTGCAAAGTGGCATCAGCGGCTTTGCGTATCTGAACTGCATTTGCAAACTATAAGAGGGTCAGCTGTCTATTTGCACTTTTAACGCCTTAACTCTACAAGATGGGCCATTTATTCTCGCGTTCTGCTTCCTCTTTCCTTCCCCCCACACCCCCTCGTGTCCACCTTGTGTGTCTATTGCGCTCGATCTCTCTCGAAGGACACTAAATGTTTTAACTCTCCATTCTATGGGCCATTCATTAAGTTAGTGTACTTTAATAAATAGTCTGACGTGTCACTGGCTAGTGAATTAGTGGCACTTAAAAAACCCCGCTGGCAGTTCACAGATAGCCAAAGCGTTTGGTATGCAGAGACCACTTTTACTCAGTGAACCAATTACAGCTTACCGTTGATGGATTGCATGTTATTAATATAACAATTTAGCACCAAACATAACACCCTGGATTGGTCACCAGCCAATCACAGGGCAAGTAAAAAGACTTGCTGTAGTATTCAGCCAAGGGGACTTCGGTGTTTTCAGCTTCTATTTATTCCCCCAAATGGTTTGATAGAAAATATGCTATAGACCAAGGGTGTCAGACTTGGGTTGGTTCGCGGGTCGCATTAACGTCAACTCGATTTTATGTGGGCCGGACTATTTTAGACATAATATTTAGATGTTTTTAATAAATGGATAAAAAGCCCTGAATATTCAGTTTTTTATAGATCTAAAACAGTGTTTATTTTAGCTTTTTTATATATATTTTATAAAATGATTTTTGAACTAAAAACACAGAAAAAAATGATTAAAAAATTATAATTATTGATTTAAAAGGGGGAAAATCAGGAAATTTAATATATATCTATACTCTTTATTTTAATTTGATCCTAAAACAGAAAGTCGGCACTCATGATTTACTTTCTCGGGCCGCACAAAATGATGCGGTGGGCCAGATTTGGCCCCCGGGCCGGCACTTTGACACCTAGTGCAAGGACTGAAGTCTTTTTTATGGACAAAGAGATTTTACTAAAGGAAAACCATGATCAAATATGTCTGTCGTTTTCGCAAACAGAGTATCCAGTCGCATCTGAGCGTAATTCGTACCAACCAAAAAATGAAGAGTGCTCTTTGGTCCACATTAGAATTGAATATTTTGTATTCAAACCGGCCCAAAAGGTGCACACCACAGACTTTTGGTCCGTGCTAAACGAGGGCAGGTGTCAATACAACTCAAGTCGCAGGCCAAACCAAACTGAAAAAAAAGTGTGGCTTATAGTGTACAAAATAGGCTAATTCATCGCTTGGGGGCGGGGTTTAAAAATGCAGCATATCAATCATTCAAAGTATAAAAGTATAAAATTGGCTTTAAAATACCATTGTGGCATGATAAAGTGCATACGCCTGTGTGTGCTCGTGCACGTGCGTGAGAGACGGGATGATTATGCGCATGTGTGTCGTCAAGAGAGGCAGGAGGTTAATTCAATCCTATAGACACGCAGCATGGAGGGGATTGGACAGCACAGCCCTGAGGGTGCCGCTGGCCCTAGCCCCAATAAGGGGCACACACTGTGCACACACAATATGGACGCTGTGACTTGAGGGTATGAAAGCCCAGGAAAAGCCAAATTGTTTTTATATCTACTTTCTGCTGCATTTCATTTAGAGTTGAGGTGTATGAATGATAAACATGGATTAGAATATATTCATTTATGTCAAGAAAACGATGCATAAAAGAGGGACGGAAATGGGAGCACATTTCGAAAATTGTGAGGGATTGGGGGCATAGCGAGGGGCCAGGAGAATGGAGGAGTGAATGAATGATGTTTGTGGGGCAAAGGATAGAGGTAAGGTTTGAAAGGCTTGAAGAGAGCAGGAACTTCTCAGCATAGCAACAAACACTTGATGTCTAACAGTAAAGAGTTCATGTCAGATTTTTGTTGGGCCAAAAAACATGATCATTTCGTAAAACAAAGACGAAGACAGAATCGGTGGCCATCTTGGATCTTTTTTTTTCTCACTAAAATACCCTTAACTTAATTCACCACAACGTTAAATAAACGTTAGATCATCTTATTTTACACATTAATGAAAAATTAACTAAAAAAGAAAAAAAGTGGAAACAAGTAGCCCAACAATGTTTCTTGCATCCAGCAATCCACTGTGGTGTGCTCCAATCAGCTCTCTTCAAATTGCTGTGGAGATCCAAAGAAACAAAAAAATTACAAGCCACATTACCATATGATGCTTAATGTTATTAGACCAGTAAACACAATTTAATCAAATGTAAGTCATACATAAGTAATTTAGAAAATGAGATGTTATTAATTGGGTGCTCATCTTCCAGTTTTAATCCGATTTGTGAGATAGCACTTCTCTGGAATTGAATGCGTCTGGCTGAATAAATTAGTGCATCAACGTATGATGAGAGGAAACATTCTCTCCAAATGTCTTGAGAGCAGGCCATAAGCGATATCTTTCAATGCCCTCCATGTATCTTCTTATTTTTCCATCCGCCTGCCCATCCCCAGCAAAAATATCCATCCAGCATGCCGTCCATTTACCCAACTGCATCCATACCCATCCTTACATTTGTAACCATACTTTCGTTATACACGAAAGAGATGCAGCAAAAAAAGACAGTGCACTACAATGATAAACAGCCTCTCATGTCATGGAAACCTGGCTTTCTCGCATCTCGAAATTTTTCTCGTATCTAGAGCGAATTATTTGCTCGAAATTTTCCTCGAATCTCGAGCATCTCGTAGGTAGAGCTGCTCGTATGTAGAGGTACCACTGTATTCATTTGTCCACCCATGTAATCCATTCCTATGGACCATTTAGTCCATGGTTCATGTTTAGCGCGAATTGTCCACATGTCCAACTGGTATTCATAAAACCCATTAAAATGAAATGAGAATTGTACTCATAAATCAACTTCCCATACATCCATCCTTCCAGCTCTCTTCCATGCATTCCTTCATTTGCCCAATGACCACACACCCTCCCTAAAATACATCTATTCATAGTTAAAAGTATTCATTATCCACGAAACTATCCGGTGAGCATTCTCCGGCGATCCCTCCTACCAGTTAACCGTGGATCCACCCATGTAGCACTTTTCTTTCCCTCCAGTCATCCATCTGTGCAACAGTCTACCATTCTTCATATCTGGAATATTGATTTCTCTAATTATATTTCTCATAATTGCTTTTGGCTAATATTTCAGATCAAGTGTGTAGTGACGTTCCGTTCCGCCTGTCTCCCGCACGCACCTTCCATTTTTCTTTCCACCATCAATCAATTTTCACTCACCCTAACTTCCTCATCCCTCCATCCCCATCTGCCTTTTTCTCCACCACTTCCCCAGCCCCCCATCACCCCATTCCTTTCCTACTCCCCTCCCATTGCTCCTCTCTGCCTGCTATTGATTAGACGGCGAACCTCTAATCTCCTTAAGGTCATTAGGAACACTTAATTAAAACCTAGTTAGGATGCCTTTGTTCAACCAAAGCAAATTGCAGCTGCTCAAATAAGATTAGTATGATAACAAAACTTGTTAGTATGGCAAAATATTAGCGAGAAAGACTAGGTTTAATGTTGTTGTTGCTGGATGCATGGACAACACCACGTTGTATTTTTGCTCATTTATTACACAGCCTCGCTAGCAAGATGCTCATTTCTGATTAATGCAAAGGTCTCCAAACCGGTCCTCGAGGGCCGCTGTGGGTGCAGGTTTTTGTTCCAACCGATCCAACACAAACAGTTTAACCAATGAGGTTTCTGCTGAAAAAAAGAAGCACCTGACTGCAATCCACTGATTCCACTTCTAGGATACCAGATTGGTGGAAAGGTTTCCTCTTACCGGTTGGAACGGAAACTTGCACCCACTGCGGCCCTTTCTGGAATAGTTTGGGGACCACTGGATTAATGGAACCATCAGACATAATTGTCTAACCCAGGGGTTGCCAAACCGGTCCTTGTGGGCCGCTGTGGGTGCAGGTTTTTGGTCCAACCAATCCAGCACAGACACTTTGACCAATGAGATTTCTGCAGAAAACAAGAAGCCCCCGACTGCAATCTGCTGATTGCACTTGTAGGACACCAGATTGGTGAAAAGGTGTACTTTCGATGAGTTGGAATGAAAACCCGCACCCGCTGCGGCCCTTTGTGGAATACTTTGGACAGCCCTGGTCTAACCACTTTGCGGACATCGGATGACCCAGCCAATCAGGAGAAAGAGGCGGGAGCTTCAGACGTAACCAGGAAATAACTTTGTGCTTCTATTATACAACGAGTGCAAGCATTTCTTGTAGATAGGTCAATTTCTCAAAATTGTTGGGATTATACTTAATTTACTCATTAAAAGAAGAAAAAGATTGTCACGAAAAGCTGGCCGGAAAATTATGTTTCTGCTGCATTTTTGAAGGGGTTCAATTATCTTTTTCCATTAAGAGAGCCTCTCATAATGAGCCTGTCACGTATTTTGTAGACCTCAGATTCAAAGGTGGAAGGAATGTGCTGTTTGCATAATTAAATACTTGGGCAACCATATTTCACATTAAAGTATTATACTAAGTCTTGTCTATTCCCTTGGAAGGAAAAAGTATTGTAGTTTTTGGACTATAAGGCACCCACCAAATTTTACAAGAAAGCTGTATTAAATGCAGCCAACTCCGGTCCAGGAGAGCCGTAATCCGGTTTGTTTTCCATATCTCCCTCTTCTACCACAGCTGAATCAAATGATCAACTCATCAGCAAGCTGTCCAGTAGCTTGATGCCGATCCTGATGATTTGATTCAGCTGGGTTGGTTGAGGGAGATATGGAAAACAGACCAGATGGGATCTCTCAGAGACCGGAGTTGGACACCCTTGTTCTTCGGACTCTCACAGTTTAAAATGTTTGCTCTTTGCGTCTAACTTGTTCACCACCCCTGGTGATGAAAGGTTTCCCCCACCAAAGTGGCAAATTCTGACCGTTGCCTAGTAACAGCCGTAGCGTCTGTCCCCTCGCTCTTGAGAGCCCCTTGTATGATGACAGCATCATCCTGCACAGGTGGGGGCGTGGTCAAAACATCGTGGAATAAGTCGTCTACTCGTACTCGCGAGTTCTTCGTTTTCCTCTCACTGGTGTTCCGTTACTTGGATCGGAGTAGTTTGTTGTGACTTCCTCGTTACTTGAGCAGATGGCGACTGGCTGCTAACAGCTAATCTTCTTAAAGGAGCGACCGCGTGCGTCGCATGTTGTCAATGAAAATCGCACCGATACAAACAGAAGTCGGGGGGAGAACGTTGATCGAAGGACCACTGTGACATTAGCGAACTAAATTGCTAATTAAGATCGAACCCCGTCGAATCAACAAGTTGGGAGTTTTTCCTCAGCATCTGAATGTGAAGACTCGCACCGCAGCAACAGGTGAGCCCGCAGCAATTAAACCTCGGCGTTTCTTCCTGTATATCTCATTATTTGCAGCAAATTTGCCACTGCATATAGCAACAGATAGCCACCGTTATTAGATACACTGTGTCCATCCTCTCCAAGGCGTATTATTGTTCGCAGGTCCAAGTAATTCAACACTTGAGCCCGATTGCTCCGCTGGCCTCCTTTTGTGTGTGGGTGTGTGTGTCAAAATGTGAAATTGAAGCTGATAAGCATTGCAATGAAGAGAGATTTTGGCCTAAGCCTCAATTTCCAGCCAAGCAATGCGAAAAAAAGCTGTGGAGTTGTATGAGAACCTGGAGGCCACATGCCAGGAGGAAACAGGGCATGTTTAATTCAATGGGGAATGGAGAAAAGGGGGGGAAAGTGATGTTGCAGTATCAGTTGAGCCCTGCCTCCATCAAGCTGTACATGATAGTGTCGGCTTTGGCCCGGGAATAGCCTTGCATGGCATTTGGCTTGCCTCAGATTTGTCTCATTTTGGATTTCGCTCTGACCACATTTCTCCGCTGCTCTCTTTCCCTCCACAGGTTGTGAAATCCTACCTATCACGCAGAGGCTTTGGTCGTCCGTGTGTGCGGCAGACTGAGGCAGTGAAACCGAGACCTAAGCTTTGCACCTTCACCCTTGGGGGCACTGGCCTGTAAAAAAAAAAATCCCTGTTACGCTACCAGTATGATTCCAGGCCAGTTATCAATTATTCAAGCACTGAAGGAAGGCTTCCAGAGCATCTCCAAATTCTGGAACATCCTACCAGCCTGTGGAATGTTCCAAAAACTCTTTTAGAAACTCTTTGTATCGTCTTTTACGGCCCTAAACATGCCAGCAAAGCGAAGAGAATCATGGTTATGATAAAAACGCAAGCTCAATTATGGACTGACCATCACTGGAAAGTTACAAAAGTTCAAACGCAAACTGCTGGTATTCCTTTAATAGGAGAAGCAATCTGGCAGGACAAGAAAGAGAGCAAAAACTGTGAAAGTCCAATGAAAACTCATTCAGAAGATGTCAAGGCATGCTTAAAAATAATGTGGGTGATGAGGTGGCAACACATTTTGCTGTGCATGTGTGTCCTTTTCATCGCTCTCTGTCAACCTGCTTCATCACAGGTAAGAACAACCTTTCCACCTTTTTATGCACTCGTTGGTTTCCGTGCATGCACAAAAAAGCCAGTCATCCCCATTATCATGATTTGGTCATATAATTAACAACAATACATTGATCAGGAATTCAATCTGTAATGTTTTATGGTACAACTATCCATGAAAAATAACTGTTTTCTAAAAGGGAAAAAATAAACAATGCTTGTTTTGTAGACAATGTCAAGAATATTGTCTGCTTTGCAAAGTATGAGATCATTTCTGTGCATAATTTCTGAAAATAAATATAGCAACACCACTTAATGCCAAATAAGTGTCTGTCTTAACATAAACATTTTCAAAGTGGAACATTTCACAAGCTTTTGATTGGATTTTCTTTCATCAAATGTCAAATATGCAATGAAAAATGAGCTGTTTTTCCTCCCAAATGTTTCAGTTTACTTTTAGACTTTTTTAATGGCAGTATTTGATACTGCTATAATATTTCTCATCTCATTTTCTAACACATTTTTGTGTAAGTGAGCATTCACTTGGTGTGATTGTTAAGACAAGCCATCCACCGGAAGAGTTCAATATACATTAGTTAACGCACAGTCCGTTAAATTACGTAACCCACTAGATTGTCATTATTGTATCCAAGTGTGTCGGGTTACTGCTGATAGGACATGAGGTCCAGATTAAATGGGAATGGTCACACTTGTTCAATCCTTTGTTATTATTACAGGGACATTTCCCACCAATGGAGAACATTGCTGCTTTCAAACCCGTGTCAACCTCCTCAGCTCGTTCTACCTGTGGGGTTCCGGATCGGAGCGTCTACTGCCAGACGCCTTTTTCACAGGCTGAGCTTTTCATGTGCCAGAAGGCCTCCTGCAACCAGGAGTGCCCCTATAGATCCTCTACGCCACCTTATGCCCCACTATTACTGCCTGCATACAGGTAATAGGATATTTAAAACTACCTGTCTGTGACTAAAACCAGAATATTCATTATGTATAATTACTCACTGGCAAGGCATGCCGACGCAATTTAGCATTTTCACATTATTTTTCGAGAAGCATTATGGCCATTAAATTAGATTAGAATACATTAGATTAGATTAGATGAACTTTATTTCATCCCGTATTCAGGAAATTCCCTTGGTTGCAGTAGCAAGGCAATAGCAAGCACAGACACAGAAGACATTGTAGACCTAGGTAAAATGTATACATATAAACAGTTTTTTTATAACCCAGTATTAACCAATTGGTCATTTTTCCTTCTCGCTAGGGGCGCTTGTGTTACAGAGGACTCTAAAGACACTCATCCTATTCGCCATCAGATATCAGCGTTGGACAGTTTGTCCACCTCTATGTCAAGTAGAGGTTCACCTGTATCTGGTAGTGTTGTGTTTCCTCAAGGCCAGCAGGAATGTCTGCTGTCACCCCCCTCTCAAAAACTGGGCCTTTCAGGATCGCTCACACTGGCGTTATGGATCAAACCAAGCTCCCTTGGAGAAATGTGAGTTTGGAATTTTCTGTTTTTTAATGGGGTTTTTTACTACATACTTTACTGTTCAAATGTTAAGGGTTGTTCATGAAAAGGCACACTTTTATTTATCAAAGGCGTGGCAAAATGAATAGAAACATCAAGTCAAATTTTCAAAAATCGTAAGTGATAAGACCAAAGACCGAAGCATGGAAGATGAATAAAAGGCACAAGCAGAGCAGAATGTGGTCTTTATTGCGTGGCGCCGACACGTTTAATCGTTTAACCGTGTGACGCAAGAACACACTTCCGCTTAGCCCGCCATGATGTGTTTGACAAAGTCGGTGTAGTTGACGTGGCCGTTGGCGTCCTCCTGGCCGGCCATCAGGCGGTCCACCTCGTCCTCAGTCATCTTCTCTCCCAGGGTGGAAAGCACGTGACGCAGCTCGGCCCCCATGACAGTACCGTTGCCCTCCTTGTCGAAGACCCTCAGGCCCTCTACAAAGTCCTCAAAATGGCCACGGTCTTGTGCGCCGGCCACGTGCCGCAGCATGGGCAGGAAGGCCTCAAAGTCCAGCAGCTTGGAGTGCATCTCCTCCGCCTTGGGCCGGCCCAGCAGCTTTAGGACCTCCTCGTTGGTGGGATTGTGACCCAGTGCCCGCATCACGTCGCCACACTGCGCGTAGGTGATCTTCATTTCGCCTGCCGGCGTCTCGTCAAACAGCGCGAAGGCTTCGCGAAACTCCTCCGTCTGCTCCGCGCTGAACTCAACCGCCACAACTTTCGGGTCGAGCTCTGGAACGCTGGCTGGCGGTGCGGTGGCGGGTGCGGGTGCGGCGGGTGCGGCGGCGCTCTCTTCCTTCTTGGGCTCCGCCGCTTTCTTGCTTTCCAAGGGCTTCTTCGCTTCCACTTTCTTGGGGGCCATGTCGACAACAGGCGAGCGAATGGCGCCCCGGGGTCCAGAGCTGCTCTTATAGGCGGCTCTGTGCATGCTGCCATGACCCAAGATGGAGAACCACAGGAATAGAAACACTCGGCTGTGATAAGGTCTGTCTCTGACGACCTTCACATCCACGGTTGCCAGATTGGAAAGAGAGGACCCGGCCCACTCGCGCTGTAAAGACCAGCCCAAATTCCGACCTCGTGTTCAAGATAATATGTTTCCCTTTTAGAGTCCTATGTGTATTTATTGCATTTTATGAACAGATTTGCAAATAACCCAAATGGGTGGGAACCTGACTAATCTGGCAACACTGTCATCTCACCTCTGTAAGTCAGTCCAAGGGAGATAAAGCGTGCAAGTCAGGAATGTGTCCTCAAAGGGCTCGCTTAGGCTATTGTTAATATTGATGAGACACATTGTAAATGTTGAATGTGTTTTTTTTTCAACAGGTAACATATGTTGCACTTGTAAATGATGTTCAATGGTCATTTGCGTTAAACTCTCCTTAAGGTGAAGATAATATCTCTCATTACTCTTTGAGTCTTTGTTTGTGAATTTGTCTCTGTGGCCATTCAGAAAGCAAATACGTAGGTTCGGATTGTTTTGCTTTCTGAACATGACACCTGTACCTGGCTTTCTCTGTCTCCCCCTTTCTAATGTTGTGGTCAGGCCACAGTCTTTTGTAGTTGATACAACCATGAGTGCCATCAAAGAATCTAGATGAAAAGAGGTCTCTCTCCTGACCTCTGTCCATCTTCCTTTTGTTTCTCTGCCGCTGTGATTTCATAGGCTAGACAGATCCAGCCACCTGTTCTTACTCAATAATAGGGAAATATACAAAACAAAAATCCAAATAAGTTATTTAAGAAACAAAAACTTAAGCTAAACAGAGCTATTAACATTTTTGTTGGAACTAGTGCTGAATTCTCATGAAGTATGACGATGAAGCGGATTATAGTATCGTTTCGCTCAAATTTTTAAATTCAAGTAAAATCCCGGTTGGTACATTTGTAACTTGATTTTATACCCCGTACTTCATTCCTTATGGAGACGTACCTGTCCAGACATTTAACACAGATGCTCTTGTCTCATTCATCCATCACTGATTTATACGCACGGCGTCCTCGGGTTCATAAAAATCGTGATTTGCCATAAAATGTCACTGATAGTGGTTAATATGACACGTGGAGCATGTTCGCCTGCACAAGTCTGCAACCCGTGTAGCTCCAGAAACCTAGCAGTCATGTAAAATATTAATATTACATGTATAAATGTCAAAATGAGAGACTGCATCTCGTGGTACTTGACTCAACATGAGTTTTTAGATTCAACTCATCTTCCTGAGAATCCTTCAGCCATTTTCCTGATGGTGAAACATCCACCACATGTCATTCCTTACTGATGTTTGCCTTTGTGTTTGTCATTCTCAGGACGCTGCTCGAGAAAAAGTCAAAGGACCAGTTAGTTTTTTCTGTGACCGTCTCGGAACAAATTGTCAGTATGAAGTACTCTCAGGACACAACTTCAACTCCGATGACTGTCAACTTCAGAACAGAGGGACGACTTGTGACGGACAGGTGGACACACATTGTTTTACAGGTAAGAACACAAGCTCACACTCATCCAGACTCATTGTACTTTACATTAGGCTTCATTACTATAAGATGATTTGTTTAAAGATGATCCAATGTGTTTTGAAGGATTTGCTTGAAGCTAATATGGCCCAAAACATTTACCATATTTATTCGAGTATAACGTGCACCCGTGTATAACGCGGACCCATAAGTTCTGACTAAAAATGGGTATAATTTTTTTTCTTCCACTTTTTCTCAATTCACACCAAGGATTGCACCGCTGAACATATGTCACCATGACAAAACATTTATGAAGCAACATATGGTACGGAAACCTGGTAAAATAAGATACCAGTATGAACACACTGATAGAACGGGTTCTTGCGTGCCATCTGGCGGACAAAGACAGGTTTTACGTCTCCCATTATAACGGCTGCGCAGGGCAGTTTTTCACCGGGATTTGGTCACAAAAGCGAAGAACTCATACATAACGCGCACCCGAATTTTGCTTTAGAATTTTGTGCGGTATACTCGAATAAATACGGGAAATATTTATTCTGCTGCTTTTGTCAGCAGACACAAAAGCAATCCACTTCCATTGGCAGCTGTAAATGCCTATGACATGGATCAACGGGACAAACAATCGCCCCATTATTTCTTGTAATGTGGGGAACATTACCAAAATTAAAGGGACAATTGGGTTTCTCAGCTGTTCAGTCCGTTTAAAGGTCGTACTGAACAAAACATCTCAATCTTGTTTGTAAAACATTTTGCCTAGAATTACCACCGTTCAAACAATATGAATTAAAAATAACCATAAGGATTTTTTTAAAATACAGTCAGGTGGATACAATGACTAGAAATAGCAAAGCCATCATCTTCTAAGAACAAAAACAGTCTTTCTTTAGTTTTATGCTTGAGAGGAAGCATGTTCAAACCCGTGACAGGCTCTCACGGTGTGTTAGTGTTTGGTTGAAGAGGATCGTTTTACAGATTGCTCTCCTGGACAATCTCCCTCTTTCAGCAACTCTGAATAAGATGAAAGCTGCTGTGGGGAAAACATGTTCTGTTAATGTTGGGTTTTGGTTGTAACATGTGGTTTGATAAGAATGGTGTGGCTTATTTATTGAGTCCAATATAATGTTAACAATAATCACATTACCGAAGCCAGTCACATTTATGCCAGCGAGGAGCGCTGCCAACATGGACATGAATGTTTTGGGTGACTAGCTTTACAAAATGGTGCCAAAAGTTCTTCTGAATTCAGCCTTAATGCTCATCAGATCCATTTACAAGAGGGTTGATTATTAAATGATCACCTTTCACTGCCATTGACTTCGATAAACGTTTAAGGCATTTGACTTGGAGCCCTCCCAATCAAAATGAATTTTATGTTCGTGGCCGTCAATTGCAGGGAATAAGTATTTATTTAACCAGTATTTGACTGAATTATGTGGTCAACAGTATTTGTATATTTTATGATCAGATCAGCCTTCAGGTGTCTGTGCATTTTTAACAGATCTACAGGCATGTGGTAGTGTAATTTCATAGCCAATTTGCTGCCAGTGTTATGTCTTGGAGGTGTTTAAAAATGGTGCATGTGTATTCCTGTGGATCGGTCTGCCTTTTGTTTAATGCCGCGGTGATGTGATCGGCTTTGACCATTCCGAGGGGTAACATAATCATCCTTGACATTTCAACACCATTCACATGCTGCCATTCTGCGTACACACATATCCCCACTAATTCACACTCGCGCAGTAACTTGCAGTTCAGTGATAATTTGTAGCGGTGTGTCAGCCATGATTCAGATATTTCCCTATGAAGGAGATGGGTAATTTAGAAACATTCCCATACTCGCGCGTAACATACACGCACACACACACTCTCACACACCAGTCATCTGTCGGTTTGAAAAGATCAAAACACCAAAAAGACAGTCTAAAGGAATATGGGTTTCCAAGTGCCGGGAGCAATTCACACACTCACACACGATCACATGTGTACACTCAGGGCCAGGAGCAAGGTGCTGTAGGGAGGCTGCTGTTCCCAAGGTAGTTGTCCCATCTGATTATGATAACAATGTACAGAGTAGCAGAGGAAAAAAGTAGCCGGGAGGGGACTGTAAGAAGAATGGGGAGGTGTAGGAAGAGTAGTGTAGTCCTAGTTCATTTGAACAATGTACCAGGATTTTGGAAAGGTAGCGACACGTGTATGTTCAAAGTACGAAGGCTGACCCCTTATGCAGTGCTAGGTTACTGGAGCAAAGACTGGAGGACATACTGAAGTACCTAATCTTTTTCAAAATGCTGTTTTGAAGCTCATTTTCCCTGAAAAATATTGGAATTAAGGAGAATTTTGGTCTCTTAACTGCATCCTCAAAACAACCTTCGCACATTTACCTCATAGTTAGCACATTCATATCATATTTATTCATTCATCCTCTCGACTGCTTATCTTCACGAGAGTCCGCAGCGGTTTTGAGCCATTCCCAGCAAGAATGGGCAGGAGGTGGGATACAACCTGAACTCTAACCCAGCCAATCACAGGACACAATGATTAAAACAACCATTTATACTCTCACTCATATCTAGAAATGATTGTGGGGCATTCAATCAGCCTACCATGCACGTTTTTGGGCTGTGGAGGGAAACCAGAGTCATTTACCCAATATATCATTTTAAAATGAACAGCAATATTAAGTAGGATACACATGCCTTCAACCATGTTTTCCTGTTTCACAATTTTCTTGGTTATTGAGGTGGTTAATAAGCTCCTCGGTGACTGAGCCCTCGGGGTGGATGAGATCTGCCTGGAGTTTCTCCGGATGTTGTTGGGTTGTCTTGGTTGACACGCCTCTGCAACATCGGGTGGACATCGGGGACATTGCTTCTGGATTGGCATACCGGAGGGTGTGTTCCAATTATAAAGGCATCACCCTCCTCTGCCTCTCTGGGAAGGTCTATTCAGGGGTACTGGAGAGGAGGCTCCTTGGGGAAGTCCAATCTCGGATTCCGCCGGCGCAGTGTGGTGTTCCCATGGAGCAGTGGATCAGCTCTATACTTTCAGGAGGGTTCTTGAGGGGTCACGGGAGTTCGCCCGACCAGTCTGTGTGTTTTCTAGACTTGGAAGTGTTCAACCGTGTCCCCCGGGGTGTCCTATGGGTGGTGCTCCAGGAGTATGGGGTGAGCATGGCTGACTTCACTATAATCTGCGCCACCTCAAAAAACCCTCCATGTGTGCATTCTTCCATTTGCCTTTTTTTAATTGTTTTTTTTTTCTCAGTGTGCCCCCTCATTGCTTCCTAACAGGGGAAAAGCCTTCTAGACTAATGGTCTTTATTAAAAGGTTGGCATGTCACCTTATAGTATATGCCCTCACTGGCTTTTTTCCTCTCTGCTTCTTTCCTTTTCTCTTCCCCAGCCTCATCTATCTCTTCAAAGACCCTCACCCCGCCGCCGACCACCCCTTCATTGTCTCTTTTCCTCCACCTTCTTCGTCCTTCCCCTCTCTCTCTCATTTTCTTTATCCTCACACCCTGCCCACTCCCCCCTCCATCTCCCTGGGGACAATTTTCTTTTCTTAAATAAACTGTCATAGCTAGTGTTAAAATATGGGCCTTACATAGGGCGAGCGCGACGAGGCAAAGGCAAGGGGCCCAGGGCTGGTATAAAACATGGATAATATGCTGTGAGAGGTAATTGTGTCTTTTAGCACTGAGATGAGTAGAACAAATGTGTCTCACCCTCTCTTTCCTTTTCTCTTTTTATTCCTTTAGCTCCTCACCTCCGCTTCCTATCTCTTGCCTTGCACACTGCACACAACCTAATACGATAGAGTGAATATTGGCTGTACATCAGCGCTGCAAACAGTTCATAGTCAGGGGGTGGGGGCTGTTGCAAGAGAGAACATCGGAGAGTGAAAAACAAGAAACGGAAAGGCAATAAAAGGAGAGAGGATGAGGAGAGAGGAGTAGGAAAGGTGACAATGTGCCTGGAGTTTCCAAAGTGAAGACAATGCAATTGTTATAATCACATTGGACTTTTTAATTGTGCCCTGAGCTTTGTCAAATGATATTAAGTTCATTATGATTAGCTCCATTGTAATGCCATTAAGATGAGATCATTCTGTGTTATTATAGAATTATACAGTGGGCTTCAGGGCATGTGTTTGTCATCTTGCATCTTGCTTTTTGCTGATCGCTCGGCTGCAGCATATTGAAAAACGTCCATTTTTAACATCCGGGGTTTGATTAACTATCAATTTGTGCAAATTTGATGTACTAGAAAGTTGCATGCATAGATCGGAGTCAGTCAAGGAGTCAAGGCCATCACCAATTGCATTGCAAAACTGCATCTGGCTCACTTCCGCACTCTGCCAAATCATGCTTTGCTGGTGTTGTCACGAGTTTTAAATGCAAACTTTGGAAGGGGTGGTCACATAAAGCCAGTTCCGATTTAATCAAGACTGGTTAAATCCAACAAAACACACTTTATAAGGTTGAAGGCTTACTCCAAATTAGAAATCCTATTTTATTGTAACTCTGCAATTTCACTAACTTCAGTTTGTGCTTACGGGGCACTCTCAGAATGCTCATGGTAAAAACCATCAGAGCTACCTAAAATACAAAAATCTCTTCTAAATACTGTATTACACTTCACCACTTTTACATATATTGCCAACAGTGTGCTCATTATTTGGGATCTCAAGGGCCTTAAATGTCCTAGCACTCGGGTCAAATAAGTACATGCCTACCACAATGTCAAAATGTGTTAATGTACTCGCCACCTACCAAGTAAGTGCAGGCCAGGCATTTAAAACTTGGGACACCTCCTTTTCAGAATTTATAGTCGTTAGCGATCAGACATCATGAATGTGATGACACACTTAACCCAGAAGATGATGGGGAGTTTCTTTTTTAATGCACTGCTCTCTTATTGCGACAGAGCACACACAAGGCGATTATACCCTTTAAAAATAGATGTTTTTACTTGAGAAATTAACTGTTTAATGGAGACAAGCCAGCAGAAAATGTTCACTTTTTTATTTTTATTTTTTAAAGTTTGCCTTCCACTTTACAGTGCAGGGCCCAACATTCAGATTTGAGCAGTTGTAATAAATATTTACAATTTAAAAGAAGCTACATCTATGCATTTTTCTTATTGTTTGTGTGCCCTATTGGTTTGATGAAAACAAAGTCATACTTAGCCATTTACCGGCCAACATTGTAATGTTTATCGGAGCCTATTTGTATTTCTCCAAATAAATTAAACGTCATACCAAGAGTGTAGACTCATTGACCCACATGTATCGGTAATTTTCTTAAATGTATGGCCAAAAGGGCATGGTTGTATGCGGTTGTTGTTCTGCTTTGCCTACACTTAAATCTTATTTTTAGCAGACCTTTCATTCCAACATCCCTGATTCATCCCCCTTCTTTTATCTCACTTGCTCGCTCCTTCTTATTGACAGTTTCCTTGGCTGTGTTAGTATTTGTCTTATCAGTGAGTGGCTTGTCACTCATTCGGTCACTGGGTAGTACAGCCTCAGGGGGAGCTGAAAGAAAGCGAATCGAGTTTGCGCTAGGATGTTTTGAAGGGAAGATTTGATGTTTGAGCAGAACAAAAACCTGCAGGTGTATGGGGGAAAAGAACGATCACGTCGAGTGACAGAATTAATCAATGTACGCACGGCTTTTAACTTTCGGAGTCCTTTTCCTGTCTTTAAACAGGCCAAGTGTTGACCAATAAAAGGTTTCCAATATTGAAGAATGAATTTTGACCACGGTCGGTGCTTTTCTTTATACATCCACACGGTTGCTTTGTTTGTGGTGTCTGCAGAGCAAAGCTGGCCTGTTTTGTATGTAGTGTTCTCATCCGCCTCTTGATTCTGTAGCTCTCTGCTATCAAGTGAGCTTAGAGGAAGCACTGTGGTCCACACTGTTTACTGAGCCACTGCTTGGCAGAAGTGTAAAAAGGGAGAAGAGCTTGAGTCCAAATGCTCCTCTACAGATCACTAAAGCTTTCCTCTCACCGTTTACCTTCCCTCGCTTTTACAAAGACTTAGGTGCTTACCAGGTTTTTTTTTGTCTTCTTTTAACACAAAGAAAGGCTGTTTTAAACTGCAATAACGTATCCTTTCAGATCAAAACTGAAGGAGATAATGATGGGGGAAAAGGTGAACTAAAAAAATATATTTATTGACAGTTACCGTTAATTTATTTTACCATTTAATCTAAAATAATTCAATGGAGTATAATATTGCATAATAATGTATTAAAAGTAAACAAAAGGAGAAGAGTGTAGATGTTTATCTTGTTTGGAAACAAAAGAGATCATATGCTACAAATAACGACAAGAGTAGATCATATTGAATTTGATAGATTGATTTGTTTTGCTTAGTTTTTATCCTGGACTAAAAGTCCACATTTCATTTGAGACTAGTTATCAACACTTCAGAAAGCTGGAACTTCCTTCTTTCTCAAAGAGTTTTAAATTACTCGGGTGGAGAGGTAAAGGAAAAGGAGTGCAGCAAAAAGTAAGTCTTTATGAAAGCTAACAAAGAGGACTTGGCTGTGTTTCCGAAAGGCGCGTGGCAGCTAAGGAGGATGAAGCGCTTCACTATTCATTTACATCAGCCTTGACAACCACCTCACATCTCTCCAAGAGCCACACGGCTCGGGCTTAAAGATTCTTAAAGTGGGCCCTTCTTCTGGTTCCCTCTCTGACTTTCCTTTTACCCCTCCTCGCCTTCCTCTCTTACTCCCGTTCTCCTGCACTCTCATGTGCTTGCCAGTCTTCAATCAGCCATCATGAAAGTGTCTGTCTGCACGTCTTAACCATCCTCTGAGAGGCAGGCACTTGTCTGGGACTGCCTTCATCCCCTAAAGGCGTTTTTTTTTTAACTTGGACGTATTTCCCTTCTCACACACCTTTTCAACTTCCCTAAAGAGTCAAAACAAATGAGTGACAGGGCAGAGAGGCATTGATGACGGTGAAAAGTTGTGAGGAGAGAGATGATGCTTTCAAATATATCGTTTCATTTTTGCCATTAAGTTACTGAGGGAAATCAGAAATGATGATATACTGATGGGAATTAGTCAAACGACCGTGATGAGAAAAGCCGGAAAGACCAGAGACCAAATAGAAACATGAAAAAAGAGGAAAAGGGAGGGAAAGAGTCTTTAAGAATCACGATTATCAGTATCCACACAGTGTTTCCCCAAAACAGGATTTGGAAAGGGAGCAAAAGCACTCTTTTTTTTTAATGGAGGTATCTCCCTCCCCTCTGGGTTTGATCTGAAAGGGAGCTGCCGCTGCTTTGACGATGTTGTCGGCCGTGCCATTTTCCATATTCATGGTGCAGATCGGCAAAGGACAGAGGCAAGAGATTTTTGGTCAAACAGAAAGCTCATTTGCGCTGGTTTAGCCCAAGGCTTTCCTACTACTGGGGAAATGAGTTGGAAGATTAGTCGTATGTATAATTCACTCACTCACACACACACACAGGGTCACACAAAGATACGCCAAAAATGTATGCACACTTGTAGAGATTGATGCACACTTCAAATACACACAGACACGCTGTGACGAAATGAAATTGCAATGTGGCTACTGCTGCATATCTTTTGATCTAAATTTTGTGCTTAAAGTTAGAGGTAGTCACGTGTTAAACTATTCAGTCCAGTAATAAAAGTCCCGAACGATGTTCCTTCTTGATTGACACTATCAGAAAGACATAATTAAATTAGACAAAGTCCTTTTAGGTTGCACATGGCTTTGTTTGGCAAATATTTCAGAGACTTTTGTGATAAACTTATTCTGATATAACTCACAATGCGTTTGAAAGCTTTAAACTGTATTTATTGTGCACCTCTTTGTTCTGGACATGTTTGTGCCTTGGATTCTGTGACTGTAAAACGCTCTGTCATATGAAGACATTTCCGATGCCCATCTCTAATTCATAACCATAATTTACTTTCAGGTCCATGACAAACATGCTAGCCTTTTTCTGAATGGGCTTGAGGAGGATGGAACACCTTTTGACACCCAGTATCTTGTCAGCAGATTGTACGACATCAATGAGGACAGCACCATGAGGGTGGGACTCAGCTCAGAAGGTAAATGTGATGCAAACATTAGCAAACAGGTCTCGATGATTACTAGCTAATAACTAGACATACAGTTATGATGAACATATGAACCTGCCATCCAGTTATATCAAAAAGTTGATGTGAAATGAACAGAATGGAATTTTTTTGCAGCAGATGAAAAAAAAACTATCTTTTCCTGTTTCCTAATATGATGTCAACGATTACTCCACATTTATGCTCCCATCTTTTCAACGGCACTTTAGTGATTGATTGGTGGTGCCTGCGAGCCATCTCTGAGTCAATAGGAGAGAAATTGAGAGAAAAATGATATCCGTTCATCTCTAGAGTGATAAACGAGTGTTTTTCTTCTCGTTTATCAGACATTGATCCCTGGTTCACTGCAGGTAGCATCTGATAAGTTGAAGATCACATCAGAGGTTGTGATCAATACAAGTGATTGGCTCTGTGGCGTGTTTGTATGTGTGGCTGATCGTCAAACCCTTAGGGCTGTGTCTGGAATTTTGATCAGTGAATTGATTGTGCAACTGCTGATCAGATGTATTGATCAACAACTACGTCTGTTGTTGGTGGGAGAGTTTTATGGTTGATGAGTAGCAGTACAAGGGTTATGTATCATGGTTTGGTCCAATGCCTCCTTCCAATATATTTTTTTAATTCACTAATAAAAGGACACGTAACAAGGTAAGAACCCAAAAAGAGAAATATAGTAGAAAATGATGCTTGTCAGAAAAAAAAGAATCTTTCAATTTGAGAAACACACGTTTCTGTTATCTACTGTGAACACCTCTAAATACACGTACTCCGAAAACAAACAAAAAAATCACTTAGAAAATGCAACGGATGACTGAAACGAAGAATTTGGAAGACAGAGACCTACACACAGGAGGGAGAATTAAAGCTTATACCTTGCATCATCCCAGTAACAATAGGCAGAGTGCTTTACAGCAGCAGCCATAATCCCATTTCCACACACTAAATAAATCCTCAGCCAAAGCCTCGGGCTGCACAACCACACACTGTTCGAACACACTTAGATCCCATAACACTCTCACACTATCATTCAGTTTTTGACACACACAACTACTTCGGCGCACACACCCGGTCGCACGATGTGCTTGAGCCAAATGCAGCAAAGCTCACCCCTCAAATGCAAATACGCTCACACAGAAGCGTGCACATGCATAGGCTAACGTTTGGAGTTAGCTGGAATACACACAGTAAAGCTTCTAAACACACTCCCTCTCAGACAAAGCTAGACATGGCAGGGGTTCTGTCAACGCTTAGAGACGTTATCCTTTTTCTAAGAGTTGTTGTCAAACTAGACACAACTTTGTTGGACAGTACAAAACACCAAGGCTCTCTTTGGATCAACATCGATGCCGGTGTGTGTTTTTGCCCTTTCATGTTGAAGCCAGCATTGTCACATTTTGGAGGATTGTGTTTGGGAGTGTGTTCAGGTACGGGTTTGATGGTGCCTCTTGTCTTGAGTCCAGTCATTTCCTCGCATACCTTTTTTCTCTCTGCATCAGTCAGCAGCACACATCATCATAGGTTCTGATTATGTGACTAATTCCTACCAGTTTCTTATGGCTGAAGCAAATTTCAAGCTTTAGAGCTTTTGATGTGTTTCTGAGCTTTATGGAGCTGGTGATAAAGAATTTAAACACCTTTCTCAATTGTAACGCGCAAATATTACTTGTTTAAATGTTGACAAATCTACCAGTGCTTTGGTTTGGCTGCTAAATTTTTCACACAAATGGATCTAGGTTTTAGAGAACTTGAGGCTCAGGAAAATCCCTGCTAGAACTTGGCAGCCTTTTCTACTCCATAGATTCCATACTGATTGACACCAAAAATATTGAGCTACCTACACCCCCCCCCCCTTTTTTTCTTAACTTATCTAACTCATTAGTAAATCTGACCGCTGTGTGTCTAATTGTTGTGGTGTGGAAGTTGTGAATTTTTTGTTTTTTTTTTGTTACAAGAACTGTTGCATTCCAGAAGGTGAGGGTGACAGAAGATGGAAAATTTGGGTCTACAATAAGAAATGTTAGTCTAACTAGATTTGCGTGAAATCAGAATGCTTGACAATTTTACCAGGCTAATAGAAGGGCTTTAAAAAGCCTTGGTGCTCTTTAGTGCAATTGAATGCAAACCATGTGTGATCTATGTCAGCTCTGGATCATGAAGCAAGCTAAAATGAGCTGATGTCTGGGCAGACTTCAGTTGCTGTTATCAAGAAACCGATGAGATAATCTACTAAACACTGTCAAATCCTCTCACTCGTCTTCAGTACAAGACCATTAACACTTTTCCGGTGTTCTTTTCATCTCTCCAGGGTCCAATCAGTTTATGGGGCGGATGCAGGACTTTAGATTTTATCCGAGCACTTTGACCAACAGGTGAGGTGGATAGACTCTTGTCAATGGAGACTTTTGGGAATGAATAGAAGGCTGCCTCGAGTAGGAAAGTGAATAATATATTATATGGCCTGGGCTGTGGCAGAGGATAAATTGTTTGGAATGATAAACATTTAATGGAAAGAAGGAAAGACCTAATCCTTGCATCTTAAAATCCATACTGACTTAAGAAAGTCAATAAAAGACAATTACAGGATTGTTTCTTTTGGCAATGATGCACACAGTTAGGACTTAAATCGGTGTTTAAAGATTCTATTCACAAATAAATACTGACATTTGTGGTCATTAATAAATGAACTTGCATTGTACTTAATGTATTGTAATCCTTGCTTCGTTATACTTCGATTAGGATAGTTGGGGAAAAGAGTGACTTTACCATAATCATTTAAATCATGCCATCAACAAGGATCTCCATTGCATCGGCTATACTTTTTTATTCAACAGGGAGATAGTGGAGATTTATTTAGGTCTCCTGCCACAGCTCCATTCCCAGTCGGAGTGTCGCTGCCCTGCCACTCATCCCAGAGTGCATCCTTTGGTAGAACGGTACATCAAAAAAGCCCACTTTAGTTTGTTTTACATTTGTGTTCTTAGCTAAAATGCTACATTTCCTCTTGCTGTTTTCAGATATTGTATTCCCAATGCTGTTGAGGACACCACCAATGACCGAGTCCTAAGACTAAACCTCAATGCACATCCTCTTGCATACATCAACGATAAGGACATGGGCACCTTGTGGAGATCTAAACTTATGATGACTCAGGAATTGGACAAAAGGTTCACTATTACAGTAGATCTGGAAAATGGACAGTATCAAGTAAGTAGTAGATATAGTGTTGACTTCATGCAACATTGGTATGTTCTTCACTTTGTTGGGTCTCGTATTACATAATACGATTTTGCATGCCAACAGTTGGTAAATAAGATTAAGAATTTCATATTTATCTTATTCTAACAATCTTTTTGTCTAAGGTGTTCTATGTCATAATTCAGTTTGGTGGCCCATTGCCCGAGTCACTTTTGATCCAAAGGCAAATACTCCCTAATCAAGAGAACAGCACCAACGCAGAGCATCCCTGGTTTGACTGGCAATACATGGCTAGAGATTGCAGCGTGTTTAAGATGCAGAACAATGGGCCACTGCTGACCCCAGACTCGGTCAATTGTCTCCAACTGCCCAGGTATTTAGCGATGACCATGCATGCATTCAATTTCCATGTCCCTTATACTCACGAGGGTCGCAGAGGTCCTGGAGCCTATCATAGCTAACTACAGACAGTAGACGGACATTTTAACAACTCTTTCATCGTGCCGTATAGGTATGAAGCTCTGCAGTTAAATATTGTTTAAAATTCTATTTTACAGTGCTTTTTTCCATTGAACAAATTCATTACCTGCGGCAAAACGTCTAAAAAGAACTGGTATTTCTAAAAGTAACTTTATTACATGAAGGAACATTCAACATCTGGAGGCACACCTTTTTCTGGCTCTCTACCAGTGACTATTTTTTCAACAGCCTACAGTACAGTTGCCAGTTCCAGGCCCTCCCTTGATACCAGATACACCAAACTTGGAACGCCGTCTAGCGCAACTGCACTGTTTCTTGCAGGCTACATTTTGGCAGGGCTGCCAATATCATGGCCTCAGTTGGCAGAAGATAGATTGGCGAGGATTGCCTCCCTGCATGAGATCAGAAACCGTGTGCTCATCGCTCTTTTTTTGTTTTTATGTTTGACTGACAGATGATATTACGTACCACAGTGTCTAGAATATTTGCATGTATTTGTTAATTTGGCATGAGAGCAGTTAGACCTTAGGTTGGCAACACTATAAAGCATTTTCTGACCTTAGTGGCTGATAATCATATCAATAACGGAGAGCTTTGTTTGATCCTGGAAGATTTGTTTCTTATCTTGTGAGATTTATTTAATCCAGCAGGAGACCGTGTGCCCTGTGAGTTCTCTCAAGTGTTTGTAAAGATGAATGGGAGCACATTGTTTTAAGTGATCATAACACCGTGCTCTTTTCCTAGGGATCCCCTTTGCCTCATGTCTGCACGTGAAGATGAAAGTATTATTGTTTCGATAACAGATGAACACTTCAGACAAATCAGTCCATTATTTAATTTGTATTATTTTGCTTTTGTCATATTGTAGCGAAACACCCTACTCTGGAGGTAACATTACAGTCAGCCTGCTGAGCCCTGAGCCAAATAAGAGGCCAGGCTACAACGATTTCTATAATACCCCGATCCTTCAGAAGATGGTACATGCCACTCGTGTCCGTATACATCTTGGAGGACAATACCACACCAGGGCAGCTGAGGTGGACCACCGACATAGACACTATTCTATCAAAGAAATAACTATCAGTGGCAGGTGGGTATTTGACATCCTCTGAATATTCTCACTGAAAAAAAATTGCTTATGTGATAGATTAAGCCTTTAAAATGCCACAAGCTTAATCATTAAAGTTAAACATGGCTTATCACACCAATGAACCTTAGATTATGCAAGTTTTACATGTTTTTTTCTCGACTAAGACATTTTGTATCAGAAAGAAAATTCCAACCGGTTTAATGTGAGCTTTTCTGAGAGTAACTTTCAATACATTTCTCTATTAGACAACATTCATTTTGTGAGTGGTAATTATAGGATTATACAGGAGAATTATTTCTTACTGCAATTCGACTCAGAAAAATAACACAAAAGTAGGAGGTAAAAACATTAACAGAAGAACAAAAGCAAGAAAGATAGAAAATCACCTGAATGTCTGAATGAATAATTAAATTGTTCTGTCTGAGTGCATGCACGTTTGCGTGCGTGTGTGTTTGTGTGTGTGTGCGCGTGTGTGTTAGTGTCTGCTATTACATGTTATGTTGCTCTGATCATTTTCAGGATGACATTTATAAATGATGAATGGGAACTTCCTAATGGCTCTTCTATCATTCCATGAACGTCCCGGTCAAAGCATAAACTTAGAAGCAGGAATAGGCTTTTCATCCATTTGCTTATTTACAACTGTAAGAATTATTAGTGGTTTTGTAAAGTTGCGGTGCAGGTCATTCTAATCATTGTCCTACTTCTTCCCATGAAAACAGATGCGAGTGTAATGGCCATGCAGATCACTGTGATACCAGTTTATTCCCCTACCGCTGCCTGTGTGTGCCTGAAACCCACACTGAGGGAAACAATGTGAGTAACAAACCTTTTAACAATGAATTAGAAAAAATAGCATACATACATTTATCCTGTGACTGAAGTTTTTGAATGTCCCCTTAAGAGTTGTAAGATTTTTAAAAGCACCTGTGGAAATATTCTAGAATGTACCACAATATTTGTACTTGATAATGGCTCATATTATGCACATAAATAGCATATACACAGAGCACATAGATGGCCATCATCTACTAGTAGCAGTTCAACACTCAACAATCACAACAATCGCCCCTCCCAGTCAAACTGGATTGGACTTCTTGCGCTGTAAATGGCAGCCAAATGAGTTAATATTTCATATGGCTTGGCCAAACTACTAATCTGAACTACAAGGTAGCCCAGGACAAAGATGACTTTGACCCTCCCCCCTGCCTCGAAGTCTCATTCATACACGTGTGTTTTACATGTTTTTTTCCAGCTAGTAAGAGTTCTCAAAAAGCATTGCTTTAGTTGTGAGTGAAACGTCAAACATTCCTGCTTGATCCTTTCAAACATCATGCTCTGTGTCTGTAGACAAAAATGCAATTTGTCACATAACACATGCATTTAATTCAACATTTGTCAATTACATTTATTCATCCTGACTAATATGCATGAAAAATCTCAGCTACGGTGTCTTTTTCCCAACCTTTGTTATCTCCTTTGCCACTCACCCCATAACCCCCCCACCATCTCCAACCTCTCCCTTTGTCGACTGCTCTGTCTCATGCCGTCTCTCCTGGGTCTCCGTTGAAATAATGTCTTAAATCGAGTAGAACAATGACATTCCCTCAGCATGCATCTCTAATCAGATGTCTTTCTTTCTGTTTGTCTTTTGCTCCATTTCACTGTCTTTTTCCTTAGCGGTCCTCAATTCTCATTCCGTCTTGTAAGCATTTTATTCATTTGAATCAGTCTCTCTGCTGTCCCAGGCGTGGACGCGTTATCCAAAGAATTTGCTTTCAGTCTATTATCGTTAACATACTAGTTAATCTTTGAATATATATTTCTTGAGCTACAGTATCTTTTTTGATGGGTGAAAACACTAAATCACTTTTAAAATCTCCCCAGTTGGACCTGAGTATAAGTCGCACTACCCAAAGAATCCATAATGAAAAGGAAAAACTCAATTTTAAGTTGCATTTTTTAATTTATCAAAAACCAAGAACAAACATATTAGTCACATTTGTGTCCAAGTCATCGGCCCAAACAAACTACGAACAAAATGTGACCTCTATTCTGGAAAATACATAAAGTATATATAAAAATGTATGCCTGCTTGGACTTTCAAACAAGACGACTAAATGTCCCAATTGATGCATCGCGATATTTCTATTCTCACGTCTCCACAAGTCTCCATTGTAACCTTAAATACTTTCATGTGGAAAAAAACGTATTTGCATAGGTGATCCAAGTGCGTTTCTGCCATTGAAACTTGCGGTGAGAGACATTAGCATGTGCACGTTTGTCTGTATGCATGTGTGTATGTGCTGGTCTGTCCCTGTGCATGTTTCTCTCAAAGCCTTTACGTGTCATCCCTCAAAGTGAATATTCAAGACCTTTCGTCTACCTCTGTAATAAAAGGCTGTGGGGAATATTAGCGTTTAATATTGCATGTATTCTGTTGACTTGAATCGGCCCCGCACCATGACGGATGTTCAACTAATCTGCAGAATTTCCACAGTGACATTAAAGTGACAGAAATGCTCAGACATGTGTCAAGATGATCAACGGGGGCCTCGGAAGACTCACACTTATAACTCCTAGAAGCTCAAACCTGTTCCCCAAGCCCCCTCTTACTCCCTCTTCCTCACTGTGTCTTTTGATGCTTTCTTATGTGCGCTCGGAGTCACACTTAATCTGTCACTCCATCCCTTCACATCTGATGGATTTAGTCATGTCTGAAAACTATATCATGTATTGTATTTCATATAGCACCTTTCCATCCTATACAATGGACCTGATTTCCTAAGTTACCTAATAGCTACTGAAAAGCTCCAAATGTACTTGTTCTAAAGCAGGGGTCTCGAACTCAATTTACCTGGGGGCCGCTAGAGGCCGAGTCTGGGTGAGACTGGGCCGCATCAGGATTTCCACAAGAAAAGCACTGATAAAACTTTCCAACGTTATCAAATATCTTTATTTTTTAACAAAAAATAATGAATTAAATAAATTAACTTAAAGATGAATAAAAAATAAATCAATCAGTAATATAAAACCAAATAATACTAATGAGCATACAGTAGATATACACTGGCTGGCTAAGTAGAGAAAATGAATTATTTTTATTCCGTTTCAAATGTCTGTATTAACAGCTCTTTAACCTTTAAATTTCTGAACTTGAATGGAACATTGAACATGAAATATTCTGAACACGGCTTCTTTTGCCTACTCCTTGCTGCTAGAGACCTGGCAGCGCTTCTTCTCACATAGTCACATTTGGCTTGAGGGAGGAAGCAGTGGAGACCCTCAGTAGAGCTTGAAGATGCTCATCAGTAAGTCTGGACCTGTACTTGGACTTATTGAAGTTCAAGGTGGAGAAGAGCTTCTCACACAAGTATGTGCACCCAAAAAGGCACATGGTCCGCTTGAACCTTCGGGAAAGTTCAGGGAAGCTGGGGGTCAACTCTCTCAAAAATTGCCCAAGCTTGTCTGCTTCTCCACTCACCTCCCTGAACTTGGCTTTGAGTGCAGAGTTGCACTGCAGGTCAATGAGCTCCATTTGAAGCTCAGGAGGGGCATCTTGCACATCAAAGGAGAAGGGGTCCGCAAAAATTTGAAATGTGGCTTTGTGTGTCTTGAAGTCTGCAAATCTGTGATCAAATTCCTCCTGTAGCTTCGAAATGGCCTCAACATACTTCTCACCACTGAATGGTGTGCCTGCATCCACGAGAGCCTTGCATGCTGGGAAATGGCAAAGGTTTGTCTGAGAGAGCTGGGCTTTCCATAACACAAGTTTAGTGCAGAATGCTCTCACGTTGTCATAGGCAGCACTGACAAGTTGCCCCTGGCCTTGTAGCTTCTTGTTCAGTACATTAAGCTCATGTGTGATATCAACAAGAAAAGCCAAGTCCATGAGCCATTTGGGATCACTTAGCACAGGATCAATCAACTCACAAACGGCGTAGCTAGCTTTGACTGCTGCATTACTGTCTTTGGTAGCCTTCTTGAAGAGATCCTGTTGCCTCAGAAGACGTGTTTTAAGACTGGCAACCTGGTTGGCTCTCTCATCTCCCTGGTATTTTTCGTACTCCTCAGCATGTCTCATAGTACAATTACGTTTCAAATTGTATTCCTTGTGCACCGCAACTTTTTCAGTGTAAATGAGACACGTCGGGGTGCCCCTGTGTTCAACAAAGAAATATTGCACTCCCCACTTTTCTTGAAACTGTCTGTGCTCATCACCGACCTTTCTCTTCACGGCAGGCTTTTAAAGAGACATCTCTGGGGCTCTGTAATATGTTTTTCCACTTGGAATGAGTCTCGGGTTGATCTTTCACATTCAGTCGCGCGGGTTTGTGGCGCATGTGCACTTTCGCTCTCCGTTTCAATCGCGGAGATGGCTACAGACACTGACACAGGCTGGATCACGGATCATAGCGCCTCATTCAGTTCTATGCTGAGAGCAGCGGAGGAGTGTGCGCGCCGAGCGGAGTGATCGGCCTCACGGCTTCTCCTCCGCCCAGCTGATTGGAGGAATGAATGAGTGAGTGAGCGAGGCACTGGACAGCCCGGCCGATGTCCCGCCCTCCAGAGCCGTATACCTCACCGTGATTGGTTCATTCAGCTCCGAACCAAAGTTCCCTCTAATTTTTTGTTGGTCTGAGCAGAAAGACAACCTCCCTGAGCGCACTGAGTACCAGTGTGAGCGACATCATCGGTACTCGGATGATTCGCCTAAAGACGTTTCGCCGACGGACGTTTGACAGACGGGCAGGTCGCCGAATGGACGTTCCACCGAACGTTCATTCGGCCGAACGGAGGTTTCGCCGAAACGGGATTCGAACGCTCGCCCCGCCGGATCGTGTGTGTACAAGTTTTTCAACCTCGGCCCGCGGGCCATATTCGGCCTGTTAGGATTTTTAATCCGGCCCGCCGCCGGTGTTGTCCAAAGGAGAGGAGTCTACGGTCCTTTGGAGTGTGCAGGACACTGCTGAGGACTTTCTACGACACTGTGGTGGCCTCTGCAGTGTTTTATGCAGTGCTTTGTTGGGGATGCGGGAGCACGGAGAGGGACAGGAACAGGCTGAATAAGCTGGTCAGGAGGGCCAGCTCTGTTCTGGGCTGTCCTTTGGACTCTGTGGAGGAAGTGGGAGAGCGGAGGATGCTGACCAGGATGATGTCCATCATGGACAGCACCTCCCACCCCCTGCATGAGTCTGTGGAGTCCCTCCGAAGCTCCTTTAGCAATAGACTGCGGCACCCTCATTGCAGGAAGGAGCGCTTCCGCAGATCCTTCCTCCCATCAGCTGTCAGGCTCTTTAACAAAAAAATGGCTGTGTGTTAAGACCTACCGTATGCATGCATGTACATTTATGTGTATGTATGTATGTATATATGTCCTAAGCAACACGCTTACTTAATTATATATTTATTCATGTATTTATTTCTTGACCTACTTATTACCTATCTATTTATGTCTAAAATGCCTTTCCTATTCCTGCATCCTCACCCTCTTGCCACTGGAACAACGAATTTTCCCGAATACGGGATGAATAAAGTTATCCAATCCAATCCAATCCAATCCAATTATAGTAAAAATCAATGTTCGTCTACCATCAATGGCAGTCCGGGAATAAGCACTCTTGGGCAGGCAGATGTAGCAGAACCGAGCCGTAAAATGACAGCAATCGGGTCAAATCCATCCTAAAACAGCATTTAATGATTAAATACAAATACTGGATGATATCGCGATGGAGGCAAAAAAACGTCTATAGACGTCCATTCGCCAAACGGCTCAAAATGCTCTCAAATTCGGTCAAATCCAGCTGAAAACAGCGTTTAATGATTAAATACAAATACTAGTATTTGTATTTAATCATTAAACTAACAAATACTAGTACGACCTGTCCGTCTGTCAAACGTCCGTCGGCGAAACGTCTTTAGGCGAATCATCCGGTCACGACATCATCATTGCTCGCTATCGGCACACCAGTATCACACCTGCCACAAGCAGGTGCATGTCAATGTTCCCTCTAATTTTTCATGTAAAACATGCTGTAAAACAAGAAAAACATGAGTGGACAGAGCTACTGCCACTGGCTGCCACTTAAACGGCGCCATCATGGGGAAAGGGGTAAAAAAAAAAAAATCAAAAAAATTAAAAAAAAAAAAAAAAAAAAAAATCAAAAAAAAAAAAAATCGATCTTTCATATTAAGACGGGGGCCGCAAATTATCGTCCCGCGGGCCGCAGTTGGCCCGCGGGCCGCAAGTTTGAGACCCCTGTTCTAAAGGATTCCGTGTATTAAGGAGTTGGGCATTTATAGATCCGCAATAACAAGATAAATCAAGTTATATCTTTGTTTTACCATAGCTTAGATTTTTATGTATTCTGTTGATTTCAACTTGCCACTTGCTATTTTTGCCTCCCGGGGTGACGGATATTGATAGGCAGTGACGTTAAGAAGGGCTGGCCAACATCTCTGCTGCAAACATCTGCTTCAACAGCAGATTTGCACCTAGGCAGGGGTTAACCGGGTTAACTTCAAGATACGCACAAGACGAGTGTGCGCACACAAACACAAATGCACATACACATGCACTCCTGGGGCACGACCTTTCTAGTGAGAGCGTGAAATTGGTCATGGCTTTTAGGATAAGATGAGTTGCCCCAACAGATTATCACACACACGCTCCCACAAGCACATACATGGTTGCTTGTGACAGGCCATCTGAATGTCCACACATCTATTTGAGCAGGCTTCTAACTCAGCAGGTTTTTTGCAGAATGCTCACCGGGTAAATACGATTTATTTTCCTTTCCTAGATTTTGGCTTGACTGGAATCTTTTATCTTCATGATACCATCTTTCCACCCAGTTAAAATGTTGGGTTATTAAAAAGATTCTCTAAAGTACTAATCAACATCCAGAGAACATAAGTAAATTAATTTTAAAACCTAAGATCGATGACCTGTTGTGCATGAATACATTTGCTTGGTGTTGACATTTATTGAAAAACAAAAGTTTTATTTTTAATAAAAAGTGAACCACGCAGTTCGCGATCAAGAAGCATGCAAATGAGGTTAAGTAAACTAGAACGTAAGTATGAACTAAGCACCTGTATACAATATATTTCAAGAGCCTTTCTCAAAATTATAACTTACACTGAGACGTGTTTAATATGTGAGGAGTTTGCATGTTCTTGTGTGGGTTTTGCACAGGTACTTCGGTTTCCTCCCATATCTAAAAAAATTCTTAATTTCCCCTAGTGATGAAAGTAAGTGCGAATGGTTATGTCTCCTTGTGCCCGGCGATTGGCTGGCCACCAACTCAGGGTATCCTCTGCCTGCTGCCCAAGGTTGGCTGGGATAGGCTCCAGCACCCTCGCGACCGTTGTGAGGATAAGCGGTACGGAAAATGAGTGAATGAATCTATCCGTGCATTGTTTGTCTGTGCCGCTCAGCATTCAGCAACAGAATTGCTATTTTTTTCTGCATTGGACTGACTAAATGACAAAAAAAACCTTGTGTCATTTTTATATGGCCTATTATTTTGGGGGAAGAAAGAGTGCCTTCAAAATCATTTGATATGAAGAGAATGGCATGTGCACTCTTAACTCCCAAACAGCAATCCCTCAACTGATTAGCAGGCTGTGAGAGGTAGGGTAATGTAATTCTGAATAAAAGGAAAGGATCCTCCCCCAATGTCATTTGCTATGGTAATATTTCCCACTCACATTCTCCATGGAGCTATAAGTTGGGAGACACCAGAGAGACCAGGAGGATATAAAAAATCTATTTAATAGGGGATGTACGATCTTAGACTTTTTTGTAGTCGACTAAGATTTGGTGTCTTTTGGAGAGAATGAGTTGACTTGATGTTGGCTAATCATGTTTTTTTCCTACTTTTCACATCAAGTTTTTGCCAAAAAGACACGCAACTTCTACGTTATACTTTCTGGCAGCCCATTTCTTACGGAAATTCCTTGGATGTTTTCCCACAATTATTTATACTTTTTTATTCCGATTTTGGATATACTCTGTCAACGTGTTTTTCCCCACAGTAACAAGGGGATTTCTTTAGTGGATGTATTAATATTTTCATCATTTTCTCCTTTTACACTTTGCAAAACAACCTTACTTACCTTTTTTATTTACCTGATTTCAGTACACTCCAGTTCACTCCTCTGCATTATACATAAAGCGGGCCCACCCTATCCAAATTTTCCTTACCTCTCCTCCCCTCATTTGCCTCCTCTGGTGTCATACCTAATAGGCCCAGTGGAAGTCTGCATGTGTCACATAAGGGAGGAACTCCTGTGTTTTTAATAAATTTTTAATCCCCCCATTTGATGCCCCCCTTGTCCACTATAATTTGTACTGACTGCTGAACAAAATCAAAGGCCTTGTACTTGCTGTTTCTTGGTGGTGCTACTACATCCTACAATAGAAAAATGTGCTTTTTAAAATGCACCCCCCCCACACATACACACACACCACTTTGTGCTCCACACATACCTCGCTATGTTTATTTTGACATGAAAGTGACTGAAAATGTGCTTGCTGTTGTAAGTCATTCCTCATTATATTCTGATGTCCCTGCTCTATAGAAATTAGTATTTTGTGTGTTAATGCACGAACGTCCCATTATTAATTGTACAATATCTCATCGTTATCTATTCACTTTTGCATTCTTCACAGTTTTGTCATGCATACTAGTTTTTTGGGTGGTTTTTGTGTGTGTAGGGGTGGGGTGGTTATTTCATTATTAGCAATGTTTATTTCATGCTTTTCGTTTGTGGCTTGTGTATTGATGAACACATTCTTAAAATGTTTGATGTATTTAAAGTCTGTCAAACCGGTGTTCGCTATGTTTTTATTTCAGGCTTTTCGTTTGTGGCTTGTGTATTGATGAACGCATTCTTACAATGTGTGTTTGATGTATTTCAAACCTGCTCCAAAATTACAGAATTTGCAGATAGACTATAAAAAAGATGACATTTATTTTTAGTATAAAGATCCTTGAGACCTATGCAATTATCGCAGTTAGTGCGGCTACTTTTGAGAATGAAAATGACTGTTATTCCTTAAGTATCAATGCCTTAGATTAAAGTGAATAGAAATCTATCTTTATTTTTTTTAATGACTTGATGGTTTAATTCAAATATCCAGCATTTTGTATTTTGTGTCCAGTGCCAGCGTTGTGCACCCCTCTTCAATGACAAACCCTTCCGACCAGGTGATCAACTTCAGCCAATGAACTGCCGGCCCTGCCAATGCCATGGCCATGCCAACTCCTGCCACTATGATGCGCAGGCTGATGACCAACCTACAAAACAGTATCTTGGGGGCGGAGGGGTCTGTGACAACTGCACACACAATACAATGGGTACTGGATGACTGTTATCAATTCTTACCAATTAATTGGACATGGAAATATATTGTTTTCAATACTACTTTAAAAAGTTAGATGTAGATTGCATTTCTATCACAAACCTTCCAACTGAGAAATTTAAAGGCAAATGGGTTATAGTCTAAATCCCTAAAGTCTTTCTAGCAAGTCACTTGATTTTCACTCCGTGCTTTTACATATTTTTGTCCCTGTCTTGGTTAGGGAGGAACTGTGAGCTCTGTGTAAATGGCTTTTACCGATTGGTGCAGTCAGATCCTGTGTCACTCCATGTTTGCCAGCCCTGCAACTGTCACATTACTGGAACAGTCAATGGTAGCACTGAGTGTTTGCAGGTAACACCTTTTTTCGACAGTTGTCACTAGTGGTATTCCAATCCAATACTTGGTATTGGACAACAATACGGCTATTTTTGGAGTATTGGACAGTATCAAATTAGACTGGATTCCAGTAGTTGTTTGTGTTCAATGGCTTTATGCTTTTAAATGTGTTCATTTTTAGGGAATTGTACTCATTAAGAAGCACACACTACCGTATTTTGCCGTTTAATATACCCGGGTAAAATAAATGATTTTTGCTTTTTTGAGCCTCCCGTTTGTGCGCCATTTAATATACACCTGCCGTTTAATATACCCGGGTTAATTAAATGGGGGGTATATTAAAGAGCAAAATACGGTATATCAGTTTCATTTTTGAAACGGTTTACATTACAAGTAACAAAATAATAAATAATGAAAAATAAAAAATAAAATCAAACCACTAGGCAAACTTGTCCACTGAGTGGGATTATTTCATTTTAGAAACTGGTGATGGTAATAGAGCATCAACTTTTCAAACAGCATTTTTGAGGAGGTACCAGCATGGCTCATTTTAATTAAAAAAAACATGTTATCATTTACTGGTTACATTATTTTTGGCATTATTTTGCACAAAACATAGATTGAAAATGATAAGTCCTGACAAAAATGAACATCAGGGCCCTTAGTTCTCAAGAGGAAAATGTGTTTCAGAGTAAGAGAGACACAATATGTGATTTTTATTTTTTGGCCCATGCTGCATGTCATCACCAACGATCCCTGCATTTCACACCTCTAGATTGGAGGCCAGTGCCAGTGCAAATCTGCTGTCACAGGTCGGCGCTGTTCAGACTGCTCACCTGGCTGGTACGGACTTGATGCTTCCAATCCAGAAGGCTGCACTCGCTGTAACTGCAGTGGCATGGGCACCATCAGTTCCTCTGCAGGAAAGGTTGTCAGGTGCGACCGGCATACAGGACAGTGCCAGTGCAAAGCCCATGTGACAGGTACATCTTTTTCCAAGAACATTCCACACCCCTTACAGTGAAATTATGCAGCCCATGCTTATTGCAATCGAAGATTACAAAACCAGATAAAGGCAATTTAGGGGATAAATTGTTATTCTGGTTTGAAGCTAAGCTGTCTTGTCTTCATTGTTGTGTAAGTGGACTTTTTTCTGGATACCTCTTAAACTGTTGGTCGGGTTTATTGACAACTAAATAGGCAACAACAACAGTCGACCTTGCTGCGCTCTCAAAATTACCTTGCATTAGTTTTCACAAATGCGCTTTAGAAAATGGATGCATCAAAGTCTGAATAGTGCATTGAACTGATTTACCTATTGCGCTTTAATAGAAGATGACTGAAATGTCAATTAATACATCTTTCCGAGCTGTCATTTCCCTACACGTGCGAGCAAACTAAAGTAGATACAGTGTGTGTGTGTGCCCTTACTATTGGCATGTGTGTAACCCTTTCATCAACACACACATCCATAGCCCAAAGTATTATGCCAGCCAAAATAAACAGGCTTTTTCCGCTGGCATTGCTTGCAGCCGTTGCGCGTCTCTTTGTGATAAATGGTTTCACTCTCTCCCCTGTGTGTCTTTGAAGAACGCGCTTTTATGAAATGCAAAACCGGCCAGCGCTCCTCAAGTCAACGCATCGTGGTTATTGCTAAGCTTCGCTTTCAGGGGCCTTTCGCTAGTGTGTGTGTGTTTAGAAGCGTTTGTTTAAAGTTGTTAATGTGTGTAATGTCTAAGTGTATGTGAAAGAGGGTTGTGAGTGGATGTGCCCATGCAATTTAGTTTTTGCTGAGCTAGATCCATTTTTTTGTATGATTTTTTTTTTTCTTTTCGTGCCCATGTGTGGATGTGAATGCATTCCATCAAGGACTAAGCTGCTATTTAATTCTCTAATTCAATGCCAAGTTGATTAAAACAAACTGCTGCAGCCCCTTGTATTTACCCCCCCTCGCCGTCCCTTTCTTCTGTCCTTGTTTGTTTGCTCGCTCCCACAGGTATTTTTCAGAAATGAGATTTGATTATGGCAATTTATTACCGCCAAGCTGATACTTTGAGCAGAGCGATGGCAGGGACGCTTCGTGCAAACGCACACACTCTTAGCGTGGTGCCAAGGTGCAGTGTGTACATAATAGTGTTTGAAATGGTGATGCATGAGCCTGTTAACCAGCTGGCTACTGATAAAAGGGCTGGGTCATATAATGAAAATACACGCACGCATGCAAAACTAGAAGTGGTTAGGCAGTGTGCTTCTCTTAAAACATAGATCATGTTCTTGTTTTTTTACTGAGTAAGCGTCCTTGCTTTTTTCTGATTATTATGTCCGTTGTCCTGTTCCAGTCTTCCCTTGAGAAACACTTGAGCATAACGCCAAAATAAGATCCATGGACACTGACTTAATGGTTTTGTGATATAGAGTTCCAGTCTTAAGTTCTGTAATTATATTGTCGTTTTATTGTTAAGGTCTGGTGCCATGCAGTATAGTACGATACAATTCTTTACATTACCACGGCACACATAGACATACACACAAATGTTTAGTGTGCCTGTACTGCTATGAAATATGATCTATGGTGAGAAATACTCATATCTATAAAGTCATTAAAGTGGGAGCACTGGGGGTAATGCCAAGTGTCTGCCACACACTTAGCAGAACAACACACACACACACACACACACACACACACACACACACACACGCACACACACACTTGTGGGTGTATGCAATTTCACTAAGATACAATGTGCACGCACACACACCACATACAGTATGAACACAGGCTCCTTCATAAACGGCTGTGGGAACTGTATTGCCCCCAGGCAGCCATTTAGGGACAGATTGCCTGTCATGGAGTACGTATGGCATATTCAAATAAGTCCAGCTCACTCACACCACATATCACACTTTAACTAGCCCACTTGTGTGGTTGTGCTAAAACCTTCCCTAGTATGATTCAGCTCTCTGTTATTAGGTGCTTATTTGCAAAATCTAAAAAAAAAACAAAGGACCACTTTTGAATTATGAATGCTGTGTTGACATTTTATATTATCTAGTACTTCCAAACTACTAATATTCACTCTGTGTTCCGGTGTGTTGTTATTAGGGATGAAACTCAATTAAAAAAATATCTTTTGCAATCAATTACAGGCTCTATAATTACGTTAGATAACAATTAAACAATAAGTAAAAAGGGCAATTTCAAGACATTTAAATGTTAAAAAGACAGAAAAATAGCATGACGAGCACATTTTTTCTTTTACAAATGATTGCTTTAGACAACTTTAAATACATTAATTCATTTTGGAAAATAATTCCATCTACACAATAAATAATACTGTTTGCAAAAGTTTTGGAATATAAGTAAATTAGATTGTCTCTAAATATCAGAATGACCTCACCCATTATTGTTTCAACACAAAAGTAGGAGTAGATTGTAATTGAGTGTATTTTTAGGCTCCTCCATCCATCTCTGTATTCTTCCGTCACCTTGCCTTTCCCCCCTTCATTCTTTGTAGTTCCTTAATTTATTTATTTTCCTGTTCAGTGAAATTAAGTGTTTGGCCTTAGGTAAGTGATCCATCATATGTAAAAGGCCTGGCCCTAATGATGGCAGTTTTATACACTCAACCACCATTTCTCTTGGCCGCACACTCACGCATTTATGTATGCACAAGTGATTCAGATCAGAGAGCGACTCTGCTACTTTTGTGCATGAGGTTTACAATATACTGTTTAATGCATTTTTGTGTTTCATAGTTAGTCTTGCTGTCATCATTTTACTCCTTCCTTCTGCTCTCACAGGCCTGTCTTGCGACCGTTGTGAATTTGGTTATTGGAACCTATCCAATGCAGACGGCTGCATCCCGTGCGACTGCGACCCCTCGGGATCTCTCAGTCCATTTTGTGAGCCTGAGGGGGGGCAGTGTGAGTGTAAACCTGGGGTGGGAGGACAGCGTTGTGATTCATGTGGCCCGGGTTTAACTGGTTTGAGGCTGGAGGGAACCTGCACCCACTGCAATTGCTCAGAAGAAGGAACAGTAGCTGGGACAGACTGTGATACAAACACAGGCCAGTGTTTATGCAAGGCAAGTTTTTTTATGGTTTATTTTGGAAAAACTCACAGTTAAGAACTGTTTTAATAATATCGTGTTAATATCAAGGACATTTTAAGATTAGAGCCAACAAAGTACTTTTTTTCCATTTGTATCATTCACATTTTCCCATGTCCATGCTCTTTGCTGATATCAGTCACAACATGACAAATAGCCCAAGACAGCTTTGCAGTCAGCAGGATAAGAGATAAGACTGTGAACAGCCTTATCGTTGTGTGATGGTTGCCACACATGATGACATGTTGTTACTGTCTTTACGTGAGATTCCATCTTTTTGTTTCTCCCTTTTCAGAAACATGCGGAAGGCCATCTTTGTGACTCTTGTGGTCATGGTTACCACACCTTGGAGCGCCGAAACTCCTTGGGCTGTCTTCCGTGCTCATGTGACATCACTGGCACTGTGCCGGAAGGAGTATGTGATAAGCTGACTGGGAAGTGCCCGTGTAGAGAGGGGGTGGAGGGGATGCAGTGTACTAACTGTGCCCCCAACTACTTTAACACAAGTTCAGGTATGCAAAGTAACAAAAGTCTAATATTACTTTTTCCAGTAAAAGAGAAAGGATTTTACAGGTGACCCTTGTTTTGCTGTGTCCTTATCAAATGGGTAATTCTTAGGGTGTATACCATGCACATGTGACCCGAGAGGAACAGTGGCTGGCTCCGTGTGCGACAGCAGTACAGGGCAATGTGTGTGCACGCCAACACGTCATGGAAAAAACTGCAGTGCATGCCGGCCTGGTGGGTTTTGTTTGGATGCGAAAGGGATGCATATGTCTTTGTATTCAAATTATAATGTTTGGCTTTGTCTGTCTTCAGGGTTTTTCCTTTCTCCAGATCAGAGCATGTGCGTGGAATGTGATTGCCATCCCATGGGGGCAGTACAACGCAAGTGTGAAAGTCAAACTGGGCGGTGTATATGCGCCCACCCCTCGGTGGGAGGCCGACGCTGTGACCGCTGTCAGGAGACCTTCTTTGGATTCAACCCTGGCCTGGGAAGGTAACTTGAATAAATTAGAAATACGTTCTCTATTTCTGGTTTGTAAGGTAGGGTGTAGTATAGTCTTTCTGAGGATGGCGTATTCCAATAAAACACTCAACCAGTAGCTGGTGCATGAGTATACATGTATGAATGTGTGAGATGGTTGACCCGATGATCACCGACTGCCCAGTTCCACTAAGGGTAACACCACACCGGTGACCTAGACACATACTTGATAGAGTTAGCCACACATACCCCCGCCCTCCAGTCTCTCACGCACACACACAAACACACCCACGCGCACACGCACGGTCTAGTTTGTGTGAAACCATTTTCACAGTTATTGATGTTGGGAAACTGACAGTGTTTAAGTTAGCACTTTTCACGACACAGCTGGCCTGTCAAAAAGGAAGTGAGCATTTATCATGCAATAGCCTAAAAATCATCCACAAAACCAGGTATTTTTGAAGCACATATGGAAGGCATGAGGAAGTGACAGCACTGCAAAAGCACCAAAACAATTACCACAAAGTGACTATATGAACACACTCCAATTTCCACTCCCCACAATAATAAAGCAAAGAGTAGCAGATTTTACAATCCTGAGAATTATGTTGGGGTTGTGAAATTCTGAAAATACCCAACAACTGCACTTATATGCTGATATTAATTAACCCAAATGCCAACAACATAAAACTAGTGGGCGAATTTTGCTTACTGACGATAGATGTCATCGGTGGACAAGATCACGAACCCCCCCAGAATCAAATCAAATCAGCCCCTATCGACGAACTAACTGATCGACCGGTCCACCTTTACTGTATAATAACTGGGCGTTCATAGTCATCTAATATTATCCCCTGATGACACCCAAGACAAGTGTCCTATAATGTTACTCTTCATACATGCACACTTTGATCTTGTTCACTTTGTTTGCATTTCACCATCTCACTGTTCATCCAGATGCCACCCGTGTGCTTGTGACCCAGTGGGCAGTCTGAGTTTCTCCTGTAATTCCGACTCAGGAGTGTGTGAGTGTAAGATGCTGGTTACTGGGGACAAATGCGATACATGTCAACATGGTGCAAGCCATTTACGCGCCGAGAACGTCTATGGCTGCAGTAAAGGTCTGGTTTCCAATATATACGCACCTACACACACATTTCAGACTGTTTGTCACAGTCACTGGTTGTTGTCTTGTCTATTAAATTTGATCCAATGCTCTTTTCGTGTCCTTGCAGCTCCATCTCAGCAACCTGCCCCTCTAGCTTTTGCTCTCAGCTTTTCTTCCATTAATCTGACTTGGCATCAGCCTGACTCCCCAAACTCAAACATACTCAACTACACTCTCATGAGGAACTCGCAGCCTGTGCACAGCATACAGCGTAGCTATCCTTTCAGTAAGTGTGCACACTGGATTGCACCATTCTCTACTTTCCATCATTTCTAAAGCCCTTTGCCCACCTCTCTCATATCTTCTTTCTTAAGGCCCTGAATCGTACCCTGACACTGGTTTGTCTCCATACACCAACTATTCCTACTGGCTTATTACGGCTAACATAGCCGGTGAGACAATCAGCACGACCGCTCACTACCAAACTTTAGGCGCACCACCTGAATTGGATCAGCTCCATTTAAGCCTTGTGGGACGACCTGGCTCTACCAGTGCTAGCTTTAACTGGAGCGCACCACCAAATAAGACCGGCCCGGTGAAGAGGTAAGATGCTTTCAAGAGGAGTTTTGCAGATGGTCCAAATTAGAAGAGGGTTGAAGCCTCTTTTGTTTGTTGGTTTGTTTCCCACAGGTTTGTGTTGTCCTCGACGGAATCTTCCAGCGGGGCAGAGCCTGTCATCCACTACACAGGATTATCGACTGAAGCCATGGCAAGTGGCCTAAAAGCTTTCACCCAGTACACAGTCACTCTTGAGGTGAATCCGAATACAACTACTGTTTTTATTTTTTAAAAAGGAATTTCAGGGCTTTATGAAAGATGTTTGACTTAATTGAGATTCTTCCCTTTCTCTTGAAAAGGCATGTTCATCTGGAGGCTGCACTTCCACTTTACCTTTGTCACTCCTGACAGCTGCCGCCCCCCCACAAAACCAATCCCCACCCAAGGTCACTGCTACTGGACCTCACACCCTTTTTGCTTCATGGGAGCCTCCCTCTCAGCCAAACGGTGAGTCATTTGTACGAAACTACAAAACTGTAAAGTTTCACGACGCCACTGTACTGTTGTGATGCTATACCGGTGACAAAATCACTCTATAAACCGAGAGACTCTTAAAGTGTCTTTAACCTGAGGTAGAGTCCACTACGGATGAGCGTGATAAAACATTTGGTATTGTGGTCGTTTACTCATTCACACCAACATGTTTTTGATGTGTAGTCTTAAGGCTATAAGGTTTGGATGAATTTAACAACTCGCCAGCAAAGTGAAGTCATTCTAACATTTTGAAATAACTAGTCCAAGCCTAAATAGAAATAATGTTCACAAACATGTTGACCTGTTGACAGCGAAAAGCACACAAATTCCAGGTTATTGCCAGCAATAGAAAAGAGTAGTAAACTAGGATTCTCCAATATAATCAATAATGCCATTTTATCTAAAAATGTAATCTCGATCCAGAACATTGATTGACGCCATCATTATTGATATCATTTTAAATACGGCAACTTTGTTACGTGTCAGTGAGTGTTATCGGCTTAAGAATTATGCAACCATGGCTAAAAGGTCTGGAAAAATCTGTCAGGGATGGTTAAGTATTCAGCAATAAAGTGTCTAGACAGGTTCAGGGTGCGGTGCAGTTATCCACAGGCTGCTTTTGAAGAGAAATAAAGTTCACGTTCATGCAACGTTGCGCTCAACATGCTCCCCACCTACTTCACATCTGCTCTGCTCTGTTATAGGCTTGTTACAGCTTCAAGTCTTAACCAGATGATGCAAAGTATCTTTCTCTACTGCATGCTATAAATCAATCCCTCATAATCAAGGCGAATTTTGTGATTATATTATGCCAGAGTTTGTCATGCTCTATGTTTAGGCGTGATACAATTACATGATATAAATTCCCAGAGCACCAAGTGGCAGCTTGTCCAACACTTTATGAACATCTCTTGTGTTTACGATGGATCACTTTTAATCTACTGCACGTCACTTTTTAACCGCTTTCCCTACAGGAGTTATCACAAGGTATGAGCTTTTTTTACGGGGGCCGCTGAAGCCTCACAGCCTGTCACCTCCGACCGGAGGGAAAAAAGTATTTGTCAGCACTGGATGGCTGGATCCAACTATTCCGTCTCAAGCACCTCTCAGCAATAGAAGCACAGTTTTGCCCCCTGAGAGCAGCACCATTGTGGCGAGTCTGCAGGCCTTTTCCCACTATCAGCTGAGAGTCGTTAGTGTCAATATGGCAGGAAATGTCACATCAGGGTGGACCACCACGCACACAATGGAGGGAGGTCTGTAAACTTGTTTTTCTTCATGTGCTTTATCCAATTAACATAAAAAAAACGCTACAGGAATACATTTGTAGTGTAGCTCTTAATCTGTCATTCAGTAATTATCGAAGTTGGTCTTTAGTAGCATTTTCTATTTCAGTACACTAGTAATGAAATGGAACATATTGTGTAAAAGCTCACTAGGAAAAACGAACCAATTTCAGAGGATGCAATAAAATCTGATTTTTATTTAAAAATAACACAGCAGACTGTTAGGCATAATGTGAGTGGGAACGGAGGAAATGAGGGAAGAAATGAAAAGTGTGTATGTGTATGCAATGTGCATGTGTGCTTTCTTAGGGGGGTGCTCATTAAAGTATTTGAATTTCAAAGAGATGATATGGCTCATTAAGACTAAGCGATTGCCACCAAAATCACTCTGAGCTATATGTCTGGGTAATAAGCATATGATAACATCATTTAAATCTTGGGTGTGTGTCAATGAGTTGCATACGCGTATACAAGCGACGCTATGTTAACAAAAACACATTGTGAACGCTTGTTTAACACTGGTATCAATAGTACAGATCAACCTGGGCTAAAGCCGCTGAAGAAGTAAGCTAATGGACCAATATTTTTAGTTCCAGAGTTGATGGCCCCTCCAGAAGTGACAGCAGTGTCCTCAACCAGTCTTAAGGTCACATGGAGTACTTCTGAAGGTCAAGGGGTCATCGCCAGAGGGCAGGTCATAGAATATCGTGTCAATTTGCTGGTTGAACAGACAAACAACACCTATTCTCCTCCAGTTATCAGCCAGGTTAGTGTTTTACATGTACTATATGTAAGGATGCAAAGCTCTCTTTTGCTGCATTAATCTAATTGTCATATGTTTTCCTCAGGTACTGCAACGTTTTGGACCCTCGGACCAGCCCCTTTATATAGCAAAGGGGTTGAAGCCTTACCATGTGTACAACTTCACCGTGACAGTCTGCACTAAGAAAGGCTGCATCACCAGCCCTGGACGATCTGGTCGGACCCAAGCAGCAGGTAACACTGAAGCCTGGTAGCTTTCATTTGAACTCTTTATACGCCACTCATTTTACATTTCACGCATTGGCTGACATTGGCAACAGTGGATGTTCAATCCATTGTGATTTGGACATAAGCTTGCCACGTAAGCTTTTGGCAATAGAAAATCGTGCTTTGTTATCATATCAATGTTGCATTTCAATCAGAAAAGACAGAGACTAACACAGTACACATTGGCAATCATCATATGAACATATAGCATGCACAGCATATTATTTATGTATGCTTCACAAAATGAATGAATGATAGACAGAATCAATTGCGTATTGTTCTTTTCCATTTTTTTTCGTAAAATTTTTGCAGAATGTTATAACAACTTCCTTCTTGGAGGAAATGAAACACGGTAACCGAGAAACATGAATCATTCTAATTTGCATATAATACTATGTGTATGTGTGTGTGTATGTGTTTTATTTTTACTTAACATTGATCCATCCACATAGTTTTCCATCTGTTCACTTGTGGACACCACTCCTTCCTCATCTTACTCCCCATTATACTTTCTCGTTGTTTTGTTTATCGTTTTGGGTGAGTAGACAATGGATAGTTGATGCAGGAACAAACAAGCTTTCATGTCTAAATACTAGCTCGGGATTTCAGCTTTTGAACGTAGTCTTAACAGCTACATCTGTCGACATAGCAATGTTTTCAGTCCATTCAATTCTTAAAAAGTCCTTCCTGCGCTTATGAGGATGAATGGTCCCTCGTATTGTAATCGTTGGACTTTTTAAATGTATTTTTAATGGCTACATCTGTTGACACAGCCACAATGTTTGTTTTAAGCGATTCCAAAGACTTCTCTTGACTGTAATACTGTACAATACAATATGGCTTATTGTACCCAGTTGACTTTTTGAATGTATTTTTAACAGCCACATCTGTTGCCTCCATTTTGTTTCATCCAACGCCAAAGATGTCCCTCGTTTCAACCCTAAGAAATGATAGCGACATATGCCGTTTTTCCTTCTATTTTTTTTTCAAAAAGGATTTGCATAGCATGCATTGCACGGTATCAATTTATTCTTAGTAGTATAAAACTGCAATAATGAGACTTCTCCGGAAATGTCAATAATAAGATGATTGAAATGTAAAAATTCACGTGGTTGAAGTGGGTTATTACAATTTTTATCAAATCTTATATTACAGCTGATAAATGTTCAGAATATTTTTAGGTTCAGTGTATGCAGAAAGTATCATTTTAAATATCCATCATTCAAGGCATAACCTATTCAACACAGCTGGAAATAAACAAGCTTTTCGAGTGGGAATTGATTCCCATTAGAGATGTTTTAATATGATTGGTTAATCCTCAATTGTTAGATGGTATGTACCACACTACCTAAGTTGTTAATAATCTATTTTTTGTATGGCAACCTTTTGCTTCTGTCCAGCATTTCTTTCAATTGCAGATCCACCTAAATAAATGCAACTTAGTGATTTCCACTAAAGGTGGAGTGAAGAAATTCTACAAACCACATTAAGTGGTACATTAAGCGATACTGCTAGTAAGGTGCACTTGAGTGTGTTACTGATGCACTAATAAATCTAGCATACATATGACCGAGCCATTAGAGGCTGTTACCATCTGTTGGAAGTGAGCAGGCAGCATCTGCAAAACCAGCGGAGCTACAAGCAAGCACGACCAAACATTAGCGTGCACACTGAGACAGATGCAAACTGTCCATATGTGTTTAAGTATTTGCAATTGTTTCCATGTGCGCGTCTCCCCGGGAAGTTATCGATCACAACGTAAAGTGAGTGGCTAATCAGGGGCTGATGGTGATGTTTTATGTATTCTACATCCATAAAGACTTGTTGTACAAGTCGCATACACACATGGGAACTTGCACACGTACACACACACTGTAGCACCACTCAACAGAACAGGGACTTTATTGATTTACGCATAATTGACCTAAAGCCCTTCTTGAGGAGAGAAATATGCATGGCAGGGGGTGACCATGTCAATAAGTTGTATTCGTGGTGGAACTGTACACTTAAGAGCCTGTTAAGACATGTCAGTCGCTGCAAAAACAGAAAAGTCCAACGTGCACTTTGGCTCCTGGGAGCTGCTCCATGATTTAGCTGCTTCATTACAATCTCAGCAGCTAAAATTAACCTTTCTGCGGGACTGTTAACCTTGTGTGCGTATGGATGTACGTTTGAAGCGATGCCGATAAGGTAGCGGGATGTGTCATTGAATAAAACACATACTTTGGTGAATTAACAAGCCAAGCACCTGAAGGCAGCCCACCAGTCAGTAACACTGCACTAAAACTTGAGCTCTGATGGAAAACAGGTATTGGCTATTTTATTTTTCAAATAGAATTGTAGCCTATAACTATACTAATTATATTTTCTTTTTGAAAACTGTGCACTCCCTGTTAAAGTCTGAAACAAAAACAAGTGCCATGCCACCCCTGAATGATTTCGTTAAAGACTGCAAAACAACTGTTGGACAGTGAAATTCAGTATTTAGTCTTCAGATTGTCTCATTCTCATCTCATTTCCCCCTAATGTCTAAATGCCAGTAGATTGTCAGCACCATTTTTTTTTTTTCATATGTTCATTGCAGAATACAACAATATGCTTGCATGTGTGTGTGTTTGAGGCAGACAATGTTCTTAATGTCATCATAGCTCAATTTCAATAGACTGGTAAACTATTGATTGGCAGTAATTTATGGTTTGATGTGCTAAGATGAGAAGCTGTCGCTCCCCTTTTAAGAGCTCTATTAGAAGTCACACTGAAGATCGTCACACGTGTGTCACTGAGTTAATTTACGCCCACCGGAACCCATTTAGACCATTAGAGGGGAGACACACACTCCGAGAAACAGAAGAATGGAGCGACACTTAGCGTACACACAAGTGTACACTACTATTCCCTCACTTAAATATATTACCGCTCAGCGTGACAGCCATTCTTAGCGTGATTTATTTATAATAACTATTGAAGTTGTGACTCCAGTAGCACATGGTGTGTTTCAAAGGGATATTTAATTCAACATCGAAAGTGAGGGAAGGAAATTAAATTGGCCTTTCACTAGATGAAATGGTCACATTCGCTGAGATGGTATGTTGACAAATGCAGCAGGTTTTAAGGAAAACAAGACAATTTTATACTGTTTGAAATAATGACGTTTTTTGTGTATGAATTAAATTATTAGTTAATCAACATGACTGGAATACCTTTCTCAACCCTAAATATGGCTTCCCAGCAGGGATAACATATTAAACATAATGATATGAAATAAATTTCTTTCATTATATTACAGAGTCTCACGGCCTTCTAAGACATTTAGGGATCATTTGTCCACGTTTAAGTTACCAATAACGACTCTCACAAATCCTCAGGAACAATGGCGAGGATAAACCAAATGCTTTCACAGAACCCAAGATTAAGTGAGCAATGTACGGGTAGGAAAATTCTTTGGGTGACCCCAAACCTTTCAACGTTAGGAATTCTTCCATGAATGAAAACAGTTTAGTTCCAGTCCAATGCCTCCTAAAACAAATTTCATTTTACATCACAGCATTTAGTCATTTTATTCTAATTGAACATCATTTTATTAAGTCTGTTAAACATGTGCCGTTTCAGAAAGAGGAAAAATAACAGGTAATTTGGTCTCCGTTACTGCATTTTACTACTACTACTTTTTTTCCCCTCAGCTCCAAAGGGACTTTCCCCACCTCGACTGTTCCCAGTGAATGAAAGCACTATTCAGATAGAATGGGATACCCCGGCTCAACTCAATGGACCGCACCCGATATACCAGGTATGCAAATGCGTCAAGATTGTCAATTACTGCGGGCGTGTACCTCAATTATGGGAAATAGTCTAGCGTGCCAAAAGGGTAGATGTTTTCGTCCTTATACATAGCGTGACATCCAAGGTAAGTCTTGTGGGAATTTCAATCCATCCAGCACAAACATGCACTTAAGAATTGAGCTTGAACTATTCCCAATGATCATTAAAGGTGGAGGTCACGATGGCCTCATGAACTATGTTACTGTAGTCCCATAACTCGATCATTCATGATCTGATTATACGATGAAAGTTGTATATTTAGTCCTAGTATTGCTGAGGTTGTAATCATTCACTAAAGTTATCCTGCCGCAATGAAAACATAAATGGGTTGTTCTCTGTGACCTTCAACATGCTGATTTGCCATTAAGATTCTAAATAGATTGGTATTGTTGTCACTTGATTTCACTGATAGATTCTGGAAAATAGCTGTCCTCTGACGGGTAGTTCTTTGCGATAGCTTGCTGTCTTTGGTGGCCATGTTGAACTTCATCAATTGATGGTGATGCATACCTGCACACCAATAGACATGGTCGATGAAAGCTTTTAAGGTGGAAAAACTTCATACTCTGCCTAACCACGATTAGTCTTTTAATACACAGTACATGGATATTCCCTGAAGTTGACCCTAGCACGATTTTTTACCTGGTACCTGAATATTACTTGTGCTTTAAAATCCACTCGTTCTGTCTTCTTTCAAAGTCCGCTGCAAATTATTGCTTAACCACATACAGTACTGTAGATGACTTGGTATATGTAAACCTTGTCAAAGACTCAGTGGGGAGAAAAAAAGATTTTGATGGCAAGGGACTTTAATGTGTTTTTACTTCTAGGTGGAGAGGACTGACGTGTCTCTTTCTGACCCCCGAGGTCCTTTCATCAGAGGCACCAGATTCTCTGGAAACAGTTACTACCAGTTTCCCAGCAACACCCTGCCCGTTAACACTGACTTCACTGGTAAGAAAGAATATTCAAAATCTTGCCATATACTGATAATGTATATTTCTTACAAAGTTCAAATTACAAAATTGCATTATACATGATTTACCTCCCAAATGAAAACATATTTAGCTGCATGAAAGTAAAAAATAAAGCTTTAAATCCGATATTGGAAGATCAGAATGTTTATAATATATTATTTATGTAAAATCTACCACTGTGATGGCAGTGTAAAGAGATGGATCAGATCCATCCTATCAATGGGGCAAATACGCAAGTGCGTCTCCACAAACAACAGAAATAATACATGTACACATACATCAAGGCAAATACAATAAGTCTTCAATATAATAACAAACCAGCCGCTTGCAAATATTGTGGCAGAATTAATGTAACGGCACATCCACTACAGATGTTTGTGATGCTCTCATTGTCTAAGTTTTTATGCACCAACACACAGCACAGCATATGTGGCACTTTGCTTAAATTGTGATAATGGATAAATGATACAATGCTTTGCGTAGAGTGGTGCAAAATATTTCCCTCTTCATAGTGGAGTATAACAGAAAATATTTCAGAAGCACTAACAAACTTCTAACTCAGTTACTACCAAAGGATGTGTAGTAAAGAAGGAAAACTGGTAGATGCACTGGCGCTACTGTTTTTTTTTCTTTTCCGACTAATTACTCTGCATTATTACAGTCTTCTCGTCACAATCCTTTAAGATGACTTCTGCAGTCATCTTAAAGGACAATTATCTTTCTGTTTACCGGCATCATTAGAGGGTTGAGCTACTCAGCCAAACATGTTCTGCTTCATCTGAGAACATCACCCAGTCTGACGCTCATAATTAATGAGTCCTGATACTAATCAGTGCGATTTGAGCGGCAAAAGTGCCGTGCTGTGCCAGCCGAAGATTCACTACTGTTTATACTGTATATCACTACTTTGCCCCTTTTTTTTAAGTAACATAAAATTATTGTACTTGCAGTACTTCAAGCCCAGCCCATTTCAACAGAACCTTTTACAGTACATCGCGTTGTTTTACTTTGCATTTGATTTTAACCACCCACTTTGATCACAAAGTCAAGTTATTCTCTCTAAGTAGAACCTTTTCTATGCCATTCTTTTTCTTCATAAAAGGTAATGGATCAGACAATAACTTTCTGGCCGGATCTATTCTGTGCCATCAATGTGTCAGCAGTCCTCAAACCATCGCCCTCTTACAACCATCAATACTAATAGCATCATCTACAGACAATTATTCCCATAGAAGCGCACAGAACAGCGAACAAATCAAAGCCAAATTGGATTATGAATGTAATGCAGTGTAATGCCCCCTCGAGAGTCAATTGATCACAGAGGAGAGAGTCGTCAATCGTTGATGCCTTGCGGAAAGCAAAGCAACTCTTTGCACTCACAACTGTCACATTTGGATTTAAATGCTGTATTTTATTTATTTTTTTCCATCGTTTTTATACTCCTAACCCGTGACGTCCTCTTTGGATTGTTCCCCACTTTTACAACATCAACACTTTTGTTTTACTTTTATTATTCACTTATTTTATGACCTTTTCCTAAACATGCATATTAAGAGTGCATCTTTAAGTAGGGTCACTTGCATGCAAGCTAACACTTGGCTAAAAATACGTACTCATTTTATTTTATGCGTTTGAACCCCCACTTTGACCATCTTTTATGGCCACCAAATGATTTCGTTTTTTCCTACTAGGTTGTTTTTCATAAGCTATTATTGTGATAGGACTACATGCTTCCATAAAATGAGTGCGTTCAATTGTGATTAACGATGCTCCTTAATCCTGAATGAAGATGGGATACCTAAGGTCAGTCTGTACCACACTGAATCTTACTTTAGCTAAAACAGGATTATAAGTATAGGCAATTAGTGCACTGATATGAATACCCGCTAAGTGCTTGTTTCCATAAATGCATGTTAGTCCATTCATCTTTTCTATGATGCATCTCTACATAAAAGTCCCATGGTGTACTTTTATCGCGGAAGGAATATATGTGGAATACATTACACTGAGCGAAATAATGGATTTAAATGGGCACTGGCTAAAACAGATTATGCGGTGCTCTCTCATTTGTATTTCTTCAGTATTTGAGCCTGAAAGGGCTGATTATAATGCATCCTCATATTTCAGCTAATCCAGATGTATTTCTTCAGCCTTCATTAAATGAAGAGAAATGAAACATCACAAACATTGGTTAGGCAAAAAAAAATAGGAAGAATGGATGCTGGAACAAATAGACTTGGATCATTTCCAGTCACGTTTAATCCAGTACAGTCTTGCAGCACCATTGGAGTGACTGAGCAGGAAAGAGGGAAATGTTAAATGATACAAATTATTTTTCCCTAATTAATGTGATTGATTGCAAGGCATTGATGTTGAGAGAAGAGGGGGAGAAATGTGTGAAAGGAAAGTTTGCACAGACATCATTAGTTTTTCCCCATTTAAAGATTAATCAGAAGAGGCTGGGCTCTTTAATTCTGTCATTTGTATATTTAATGGGCTGCAGCAGAATCTATGGGTGTAATTAGCTAGCTGCCGCGCTCTCATTAATACGCCAAGCTCTGATTAATGCCGGCAGACCGCTAACATGACTAGAGTTATTCAGGTTATGTTGGCTAGATGATTGTTGTACACAACCTCGTCCGTTTACTGAGACAAACATTTTACAACGTAGGAAACAATGTAGACAGATAAAAGAACTGAATGGATATTGCCGTAGATTATTCTAAAATAGTATATCACTATATCCATATTAAGACTAGATATTAGTGAAGGATTATATAATGCATATCATATATACATTAACTATTTGTAACCCCCGCAAAAAACGGCAACTATAGTCTAGCACCCTTAAACACGTCGCTTCCGAATGATTTTGACAAGACTGCGATGAGTCTTTTCCAATTAGCGGAATCCCCGTTGAAGATGCTTCATCTGATTTGTGTGTGTGTGTGTGTGTAGCGTAGACTCCTGTCACAATGCATGCTCACTCAGGTCTGTTTGTTGATGGCTCCAAAGTGGTTGTCAGCGTGAAGTAGCACAAGTCCTGGGGGGGAATCCCAGGGAAGTAATGCTGAGCATGACCAGAGTGTTACTTAGCTGCTGTACATTTGGACAAAACACCCTCCTGAACATGTGTTGACAGTCTATTTCTACCCATCTAGCAGATATGCACAAGATAACTTGAAAGAAAGTGTAACTGGTCTGCATAAATCAGTAGAAATGTCTAGTTTTTCTGGGTGAGAGTTGTTTGATGACATTAACAATTTGTAAAGTTTTTTTTGTGAAATGACTAGTGCAAAAGCATTCATCAATTTATGAACTAAGCAATTTCATTAGGAGGTCATTAGTACTTTCTTACCAGTAATGACCTCTCTGGGATCTGCAATGCATTTATTTATTACTAGTAAGAGAAAACAAGATGGATGGATGGATGTTGAACAGGACTGCAACTGAAACGTTTAAAATGTTTATTGAAATGTAAAAATTGGACATCAGCAATATGAATGGCAGACATGAGGGAGAGAGAAGCTAAGGAGATAAAGATGAACATTGCTGAAGGTTAAAAGCAAGGGGAAGAGATCAAGAGAATGTCGGAGAGAAGGTTAAAGGGGGGTAATGTAATGTCAGGTATCTGTCTTGACTTCACTCTTCATTGCATTGACAAGGTCACCAATGTAAAAGACACATGCCTTCTTGATGTACACAATGCATGTCCAAATGCAGGGAAATTTCCATCACGTCTTCAGTGCCATGTGAGCAATTTATAGACGTAGTTATAAAACATTCAAGACAAAAACAAGTCAGAAAGAACATTGCGTTGTCAGCCGTTTTTTGTTTTGTTTTTTTTATCTCAAGAAGGTGAGAAAAAATTGTCTTCTTTTTGGCAGGGCACATTACTAAAATATTTGTTCTTGTCATTTTCATAAGGTGTAATTGGTAGATCAGATTACAAATCACACTATTGACACTAAGTGACTGCAACAATATTAATTAAAACTTTAAAATCAGGTATATAAGTGTTATAAAACCTAATGGTGCGACCAGTTAGAATCTGCATGTTGGCATTCAGAAAAGTGTGAAAAGGATTTATCTGGAAATGCTTCATCTGCATTCATCTTGATGAGTCCATTTAACTGACTTTCCTGCATGTTAAGTGAATTTCACTCTTAATTATTTTGCTAAAAACGGCTTCTGATGAACCCTGAACTTTTTACGTTCAACTCCTCAGCTCTTCTTCCCACACTTCTGTTCCCAACAGAGGGCTGATGCACACATGCTCACAGACAGACTCATGAATCTGTAGATCTGGTAGTGGATTAAGATTCAATCTTGGATCCATTGGAACATGACAGCAAAGCATGTTGGAGGAAGTCTTGTGTGAATGTTTCTTAAAGAAGAATCAGGAACATTTTACAATTACATTTTTATATTATGTAAGGGTTTGCATTTCATTTTAAAAATGAATAAAATGTTATCTATAAAAACAACAACATAAATTAAAAGCACAAAAGGCAAGTCTAAAGTTGGTTTTGTAGTTGTTACAATTTTATATGCTGTCATTGATACCAATAGACCTCCAATAATAAAGTTACTATAACTGAAAACACAAAAAAGGCAAAGTTTGTTCCGAAGCAATGGCACTTGTTGGCTTTTCCGTGCAAGCTGTGAAGGAGACGAGATGGAGGAAAAGTAATGTTATGCATTTGAGGTAGGGAGAAGAAGCCAACTATCTTTGGAGGATTTCGGTTTTGCAGATAAAAGCAAGAGATTACAAGTGAGATCTGTTAAAATAGTGGAATCAAGTCTGTCCTCTGAGGCTCGTCCTCTGAGCTTCTTGTTTTCCCAAAGTATCTTAGTGGTAAGATTATGCTCGACAGTTGGCTTATAGAGAAAATGAAGTCAGCTTAGAAGTATGGTGTAATTGGGATATCATCAATTTGACACAGACCTGACAAGGAATATAAATGAATGTGTTGTGAGTAAAATACACTGTGTAGTAGATAATTGTTTATTTAAATTGTCTTAATTTAGTTGTAATACACTTTTAGATAGCTGTAGATGCTTCAATATGGTTCAATTATTGCAGTATAAAATGGCAGTTTTGTACTAGACTTTCAATTGCTATTATAATTGAACTCATACTGTGTTCATTATTATTTTTGCTTCAGGTATTGAATTAAGTTTCAAGACTCACTCCCCAGATGGCTTGCTGCTCTGTGCCATGTCACCTGGAAAGCAGGAAGAATTTCTGGCTATACAAATTGAAAATGGACGTCCCTACTTTCTGTTTGACCCTCAGGTATGTGTACTCTTTAGCAATATCTGGAAAACGGCAGTATAAGAGACTGGAGTGTCTTTTAAAATTCATGTTCATTTGTGCATTTTATTTTTTGTATTTGCTCTTACCTGAATTAATCTTTTATTTAATCTGCTGTCTGAAACATCTTGAGAAATGAGAATATGTTCACTATTGCTTTGTGTGGATGAAGAAAAGAAAGTTAAATAAATAACCCTTATGACAGAGGCAATTTTTGTATCTATATAAAAATCACCTGCATAATTTGATGAGATCTAATCAGACATTCAGCTTTTACTAAACAATAGTAACAAAGGTCAAACCAATGAGAAGTCTTAATGCAACATTTTATTTATCATTTTTATCAGAATTTGCACTGCACTCCATCATTATCAAAACAAATTGAGACTGCTCCCAAAATTCTTCAAAACTGAAACATAGCAAGTCTTATGACTCACTGTGTGCATTTAGTTTAACATAAATCTAAAAAGAATTGCTCATTTACCATACTTACCTCACCTTCAACAGGCTCTTTCCCCCCATACACACCTCTACTTCACTCTTCTGTCTTTTCCTCTCTCCCCTCCTCTCATCTTATAAATGTGATCTGTAGCCTGCTCATTGCGTTCTGTCAGAAAGATGGAGCGAGAGGGGGGAAAAAACTTTAAAAGTGTGTCAACGTTTGAATTGGACTGCAATTAACTCATTCCCTGCAGTCACCATGCGTGAATACCAATTGCAAGCTAATTAAGCTTTGCACCCTTGCGTGCGCGCACACACACAGCCTTTTCCCCTTATCCATTCTTACAGACACATGTAGAGGGGTTGAAGAGTCAATGACTTGGATGATGAAAGCAATGATAGCAGATGATTGCACGTATTTCCATGCGGTCACCATCTAATTAGGCTCTCAAACAAAAACATAATGCACATACATTAGAGTAGTGTCAATATCCATGCAAAACGTGCAGCCCAATATCACGATCAAATTGTTGCTAAACACTGTGCTATATCCTATTCTCTGACTGATTAAGTAACTGTGTGTCTTTTGCAACTCGGCTGACTTTTTTGTTTAGGCTAGTTGGAGATAATTAACAGCGGGAGTAGTGCCACGGTTTATTGGTGTTCCCCTGCATACATCCAACCCGGCCCATTACTTCTCCCTATTAGCCTGTTGCGCCAGCCTAATGGGATTACTTGTGCACGGGGTGTAATTTTGCATGAAACAGTGATGGGCTTATGAAGTGTCTACATGACAACACGGCATACTATTAAGTATAAAATACCGGTATCAGAATTTGCACAAGCAGAAAAGCACTGCTGAAGGAATTTCAAACAATGTCACACACTTGTGTAGCTGAGGTTTAGGGATGGATGTGTGTGCGTTCCCCTTGTGTGTGCTGTCCGTGTGATTATTGAATGCGTTTGGCCTATTGTGTGCCTCATGGTTTCCCTTCCTTCGTGTGATCAGGTGTGTGTTTTGTAATCAACCCCTGTCTGTCTATTTAAACCCTGTGTTTTTGTGAGTCTTTGTTGGATCGTCTGCTTTGTTTGCATAATGCTAAGTTGCAATTTCATGTTCCAAGCTACTCATTTTCCTGTGTCTTCCACGGCAAGTTGGTTTTGTTATTTATTTCTAAGTCTTTGTTATTTTCTTGAGTCACCTCCTGCCTCAGTCATTAAAGTTTTTGTTAGAGCACTCCACGCACTCTTGATTGCTTCCCTGAATTTGGGTCCTACTCTACGTTTCACGCTCGACACCACACAAGATGCAACACACGCAATTGGGCGATCAACAACTCCATTTACTGTGGGTGAATTAATAAAATTAGCCTTTTATGGTACAATCAAGTGTTTTCTGACTAAAAGGTGCACTTTTTCCAAAGGCTGGCTGAGCCTACAACGTATATACAGGGTGGTGTTCTTCATGATGAGATTTGAAGTTTCAAGCGGTTACGCATCAGTTGTTGGTTAGAAATTTCAGCCATTACATCGGCAATCACACAGCATTTTGTCTGGAGTTGATTGATGGTTCAGAATGACTTATCAAGGGTACAAATACTGGCTGGCACTTATTAAGTAGTTGTTAATTATTAAATTGGCCTGAGTTTGGTCTGGTTGCGTGTGTCCCAGTAAGGGGAAATTAGAGTGAGATAGAGAACCGCCAACCCCATTGTCTTCTTAAGAAGAGCCATCTAGCGTTGGCCGTAAAGATGCCAAAAGCTGATATACTTTGGCATTCATACACTTATTGATCCCATCATTAAATCTTCATCACTGTTTGTGTGGGCCAGTGTGCTGTCAGCGTGTTCTTCTGGGCGTTAACCGATCTGGCGCTCATGTTTTACTACATTACTTGTCTCTTACTTGCTAAAAGCTGATCACAACAATGATGTCAGATTTAATGGAGACAACCCTCTTCAGACACACTGGAGAAGGTTTATACACAATGTTTTTACACTAAAGAAAATTGATTGTAAGGTGATTATACACTATTTTCTTAAACTGGTGTCACAAATGATGAACAAAATTGATTTAGTCCAGTTTGGAATTTTGACTATATGCCACTCATAATGTTTGCAAACGTGTTTTGTTGTGGCTGAAATGATTGATTTGGCTTCTGGTTTACACGGGGAACCATCTACATTATACAGAGTTCTTTAACTGGTTAACTTCTTTTTCAGTAATTGGACAGTGCATTTATTGGAGTTATTGTGTTTAGCGAATTATCCAATTCATGCTATGTCTTATATTAATGCTGAGTTACATCTTGTTGCGCATTTAAGCAGCCCATTTGGCAGCCCTGTAGGTATTCTTGTATTCAAATGTTTCTTACCCTCATAAAATGTTGTGCTATGAGCTTGCCGACTCAGAGCTTCCTACCATGCCAGTGTTATGGACCTTTACAAAAAGACTCTCCTGAGTGTTTTTCTGTAGTTAGGTTACACATTAATTAATGGACTACACATCTAAAAGTGTCGCATTTTATCCTCTTTTCTGGTTTATGCAGGGTGCCGTGGTGGCCATTAGTGCACAAGGGGACGGGGGTCGTCTCTACAATGATGGAAAATGGCACCACATCATAGCAAGGAGGCAAGGGGCCGTGGGAACAATCGTTGTGAACAATCAATACAGAGGTAACTCGTTCATACTGAACGCTGCGCTGCGTCTCTGGCCTGCTTGTGTGGGTGTGTAACTGTTAATGCTAGTCTTGGTAAATATAAGATTGTTAATGTAAATAGCGTAGGAGGTCGAAGTAATTATGTCTGTCTGATTCATTTTGTGTAAATTTCCCATTTGTTGAGGTATTAACAGGTTAATCCCAGCTACTCCTTGAGGAACTGGGGAGGAAACTACTCACACACATTTATACTTACTTCTACTGTTCCTTTCACTTTTTCATCTAAGTAATTAACATTACAGATAGTGTTGTTCTAAGAAATTAAAAGTGTAATTTTAATTAAGGCGCAAATTTCCAAGGTAGCTCACACCCACGCAATATTAACTCAACGTATTCTTAACTCATCAATTGTTAACATTGATGTTAAAAGCTTGTATGATACATATTTTACTATTGTTGTGCAACATCTACCATCATATCACTCACTAATGCTTTATAGTTACAATAATATAATCACAATGAAGCCATTTACCAATATACATTTAATGAAAAATTACACAATAACCCCTTTCGTCTAACCTTGGACCTCCACAAGTAGCCTCCTATCCTTGCACTGACAAAACAACTGTACTATACCAGGTAGTTCTTCAGCTTCCAGTGGCAGCACTATAATTGGTGAGAATACAGGAGTGTTTATCGGAGGACTGCCCGAAAATTTCATTCTACGACGGAAAGATTCAGGTGAGTTAAAACACACCCCGTCTGGCATGTTGAATTTTAACAGCATATTTCAGGTGTAAAACCAGTAGTGTAAATGAATGATCACAATAAAATAAAAATTAAGATAAAGATTTTTCTCTCTCTCGCTCTGCCCATCAGGGGCTGCCCAGTTGACGCGACAGGGTTTTTCTGGTTGCTTGAGAGATGTGCATTTCAAGATGACTGACAGCCCCTTGGAGGAGTGGAGATCTCTGAACTGGACTAAAGCCACGAATAAAATGTCAGTCTATGAAAGCTGGGAGGGCTGCCCGTTTCATACTGTGGAAGGAGCCCATTTTCTGGGTCATGGTAGGACAATGTTGATTGTTGTTGATATTCATCGTTCAGATTTGTAGCTTCGGTGATTTTATTGCACCCTTCATTTTAATACTTGGGAAGCGAAGATTTGCAGTGCAGTATATTAAAAAGGGATAACTGTTGCTTTTAATTCACTACTGAATTTTGCATTTATATCGTTCAACGATTATTTAGTGTATAGTATACACGGTATTTTCCGGATTACAAGTCAATTTTTTTCCATCGTTTGGCTGGGCCTGTGACTTATGGTTATACTATATATGATTTTTTTGCCCTCTTCATTGTGTATTATTTGGTTGGTGCGACTTATAATATACAGTACTAACATTTCCATGTTATTTTCGGTCATATGTAGGTTACCTGGAGTTGAATGGAGATGTGTTTATTGGAGGAAACAACTTTGAAATCACAATGGAGTTTAGAACAGACCACCTGAACACACTTTTGTTCTTTGCATACCACACACAGATGGATGATTTTATCCTGGTCAGTTGTGCCTCATCGAAATAGATTATATCATTAAAAAGCTCTCAACTTTGAAATATTTCTTCTGTAAATGTGTATTTTTAGGTGGAGCTTAAGGCCGGCCTCCTCTCATTTGTTCTCTCCGCTGACAGTCACGAGACAGAGCTAAGCATGTGGGCGGGGCTAAGCTACTGCGACGGAGACTGGAAGAAGCTCTCTCTGGCAAAGCGCGGCTCGCACATCTCAGCTGCTGTCGATGACTGGGCAGAGCAGACGAAAAGCACGCAGGCAGTGGGAAGGCTTAGGATTGACTCACCATTATACCTGGGTGGGGTGCCTATTCAACTCACACACAAGGCTCTGGACATCCATAGCCACAGACATGGTGAGAATTTATGTTAGTATTCACCAAAGAAGAAGGCAAATTAGATTATATTAGCTGCATTGATGGCAATAGTAGTCACTTTTGGTAATAAAACATATTTAAATAAACTGGTAATTTATTTAAAGACTTCATATGTGGACATAACATATTTACTCCTGTAGGCCACAATATTAGCATTTGCTATACAAGTGAGGTCTAAAATGATGCCAAATTTTAATTTGTATTTTATTGTTGTTAATAATAAATATTTTCTCATGAATGAAGGCAATTACAAATGTACTGAATCACAATTTATAAAAATATTGTCTTCATAATTAAAATTAATAAAAATATAAATTTCAAAAATACGTTGGTTGACTTTGAACACAGGAGACAACCAAGTAATTAAAACTGAGAGGACTACCTGTGAATGCTTCTCTTTTAGTGCCATTGATGGGACTAGACCTGTACTTTAAAAAATTTTTTTTAGTGATTATTCGCTCCCATCCTCTCTCAGTGTAAACAGATTGGATATTAAGCGGAGCCAATTCGTTAAATATGTCATGCTATGGTGAAGGTTTACTCCGAATGTATGAACCCTGATCCAATTTCCCTCTCTCTTTCAATTGTTTTCTTCCTCCCTCACAGGCTTTGGTGGTTGCATAAGAGGCCTCACCATTCAAAGTGATGAAACAAACCCTCTTGTCAGTCAACGTATTAATCTGTTTGTCGCCTTTGGACGCTCTGTTAGAGTCTACCTCGATGGCTGTCCTAACGGTGAAAGTCGTTACAACTGCAGGGGCAATGATTCCGTGTTGGCCTTCACCGGTAGAGCGACACACGCCTTTGATTACAGTCTGCAGCCATTCACTGGTAAGAATTGCAAATCAACTTTTTCATCAACTCTTTCGGTCTGACCTGTAGACTGCACGAGATGAGTGTATTTGGTTAGGATGATGTCATAGTTTCTTCACAATTACTAGAGTCACCCCTGTGAAATCTAAGTTACTGCGGGGAACAGTGAATGCATGTTTCATGCATACAGCAAGGTCACCAACTCTTTTGATAGATGTCTTTTATTTTCATTTCATACATGTATTACATGTAAACAAATAAACTCAATACGAGAAATGCAGTAGGCACTCCAGATAAATGTTGTAGCTTTATAGGTTAGCTGGGGGGGGCGCCACTGAAAAAACATAGCTGAACATCAGGCTTTTTCAGCATGACATTGCTCTATAAACATTACTGAGAGTGGAGATTTACGTGGCTTTCACAGACAGGCCTATGCAGACACATATACACACGTATACACGTTCTCCAAAATTACACTTGACCTTGCAGGAGCTGTAGGCGGAGCACTGCACTTTTGACTTTGCTGTGTTTTAAAATTGAAAATGCAAATTTGTGGAACAAAGTCGAGGTAAATGAATATAAGGCTCACTAAGAATGCTGCAGGCCGCCTGATGGTGTAGACCACATGTATCAAACCGATTCCGCCGAGGGCCGGAGTGGGTCCTGGTCTTTGTTCCAACCGATCCAGTGCTGACATTTTAACCAATCAGGTGTCTTCTAAAATAAGTAGCACCTGACTTTAATTAACTGATTACACTTGCAAAAGGTATCCTCTTGTTGAGTTGGAATGAAAACCTGCACCCACTGCGGCCCTTTGAGGACCAGTTTGACCCCCCTGGACTGTAGACTGTAGAGGTTCATTCGCCTGACTTCGGTGTGGGTAGGAGCGGGCTCCACTCCCACTGGTGGCGGCGGGTGAATTAATAAGAATGATGCTCAATTCTGTCCAGTCATGCAACACGAAAGGGACCGGCTTAATTTGTTTAGTTTTTTTTTCGGCAGAGGGCCTTATAAATGTCATCACAGCAATTTTTAATCAAATATGTGGCACTTTTTCTGTCATTTTTCATTAATATTTGGATGTGATGATTGGGATCAAGGTAGAAAGTATCAAATTGTTCAATAAATATTATTTATCCTGGCATCGACTAACTCTTAAACATCTAAAAGCTTTTCCCTGTCTTGTAAAGAGCATTATTAAGACAGGCTTTTCAATTTTCTCCTTAGATGCCAAGTCGTATGTTGTTTGCTATTGTGATGTTTTTATGAGTAACTTAGAAACATTTCTGCCTCCTGGATGAAAGATGATCAAGTCAAAGCTGTTTTTTTAATCAACACTTTTCAGGTACTCCTCACTTTAAACTGTTCTTTGCTAGGTCCAGCAGTTTAATGATTTTTTTGCTCCGTTTGATCAATTTTGTCCCTGTCTATAAGAAAATTAGATCAGGGTTCATCATTGTACTAATCTGTCAGCACTCACATCATCCATTAAACACCAACAAGCCAATTCACTTAGGATCCATACAGTATAGTACCATAATAATGTATCCATCATATTTGGCACATGATGTACTATGCTTTGGTTGATTCTCTTTTTATTTTTTTTCTTCCTTCGCATCATTCATAAGTGTATATATCACAATCCAAACTTTATATGTAAAAGCATCTTTTCTGATTAAATGTGCTAAATAGTTTGCATACTGCCAACATTTTTAAACTGTACTTACATCTTTGAATGCACTTTGATTAGAATATACTTTTTTTTATATCGCCCAGCTCCACTCTAGACTATAGTTATAGACAGTGATAGTGAAATATACCCTAAAATACTAGTGTTGTTTTTTTGTGTTGTCTTATCCTAAACATTTCTTGTCTTGTGTGTTCAAACACTAGAATACTTGTATAGGATCATAGCTTTGGGCACAGGAGGCTGGGCGGCCTCACCTTGGCAAAGAGGACGCAGCCACGGTAAAGGTAAAACATATTTTCATGTCAATAAGCAACATATTTATACTTGAAGCAAAAAAAAAACATTAAAGGCCCGCTGCAATTTGAAGCAAACAGGAACTACTCCCACCTGTTGCAGTTCCCGTTTTGTTCTCAAGAGATTTTGGATGAAAAAGCACTACATCTTGTACAGTATGTGAGACTCATCCCGTGCAAGTGATATTACACGGGCCTGACGCTATGAGAGATTGATAAAGCCACTATAAAGGGCATCCCAGTAAAAGGCTGTTAACCCAGAATGGCCCGGGTTCTCCCTTGTGTAATATAAAGCTGCTCATTAGTATTGAACGATACACTGGTAGGTCTGCTGTGCTGTGACCACAGAGAGAAATGGAGGGGAGGGAGGAAGGAAGTGCTAATAAATACATTAAGAACCCTGGGAAGATGGGGGAATGGAGGATTGAGAGGCAAAGGTGAGAGCTTATGGAGGGTGGACAGCTCCAATGAAAATGGAAGAAAAAGCAACAAAATGAAAGAGTAATCATGCTAGCAGACAATGTGTCAAAGAAGGTTTGGCATGGTGAGGAAATTTCACCTAGGGTTTGAAAGTAGGTTTATTTTCAATCAAGAGTTGGGGTTTGGACGTCGGGTTCAAAACAAGTTTTAGGGTTTCAAATTAGGGTTTCAATCAAGTTTTAGGGTTTGAAGCCCATGTTCATACGGAGTCGGAAAGTGAAGTGGATGAGCGAGGTTTGACGCTAGACGGTCCATTCTCAGTGCTTGGCATGTCCGGAAAAAGAAGCCTGGGAAGGAGGGAGGTTGATTACTGTGAAATATAGCCCAGAATGAATGGGTGGTTGTATTAAATCAGCGCTGAAAAAGTTACTACTCTCATAAATACTATTTATGCTAATGGGAGGAATGATTTAGTAGGCCTATTAAACCATGTAAAGATGGGGGTAGCTTTTGCTTTAACCTCATGTACTTCCAACCTGTTGTTTTGCCTTTTTTATATTTATTTTACACTTTAGTTGCTTAACCTACCTTCACCGTAGTGTTTTGCTTTGTGTGGTAGATATTGTCTATGGAAGTTTTATTTTTCAAGTAAAACTCTTTGGTGACATTTTTCATCATCTCCTATAATCAAATCAGTTTTCCCTCCCGTCTTAGTACCGAGCTCCGTTCCAGCACCCTCCGCAGTGCAGATTCTGAATGGCTTCAGTGCCAAGGTGAGCTGGGCTCCACCCTCTGCCGATGTCAGAGGTGTGATTGACAGCTATGTGTTGAAAGCCTACCTAAGCGCGCAACCAGAGATGCCGCCTGTCAAAGCCGTATACCTGGCGAATGAAGATTTCACAGGTAAGAAAATGATAAACCATATATGAAATAGTTCATGAATTATATATCTAATGACTGATTCTTAGGCATCTGCACATGTTCTTTTCTCAACTTTTGTCGTATTGGGGCCGACAGTAAAACCAGATCATTGTTGTCCTTTTCACTCATTGCCATTGACAAACACAGACACCCACCCTTGGTCCCATGCAAGCCCGTTAATGTCTCCCTGGCGACCCCCCAGCATTTGCAGACCGTCTTCATTTGGAGCAAGACACTCAAGTCGATCCCAATGATGTCATACGTTGGCACCGTTTCTTTCGACTCTCTCTCTCATTTTTCCATCTTTTCCTCGCTTCATCTTCAGAACTGACGATGATGATGAAGCTGTCCTCTCTTGCCATTCGTCCCCCGTCTCAGCCACACTTTCATGTCTCCAGGCAAATATGAAGATGAGCTCGGTCGTCCTAGTCATTCTCGGCGTCTCCCGAACGGCTGCCTGTCCCCTCCCCTCACTCTTTGCCAGACATAATGTCCAACCGTGATAAGGCTTCTCGTTAATTTACGACGGCCCCAGCACCTGACTGTGGAATCACACCATCGGCTCAAAAACACAAAACGCAAATGAAGGTGTAATGGCAGTGGAGTGGGGCCCTGGCCTCTAATTGAATTAAAAGACATGGGCGGCACAGAGAGAGGGAGATCGGATGAGCGAGACTATATCAGACAAGTAGAGGTTGACAGAGGATGGAGGGGGGCATAACAGTGAAAAAGTGGATGGGGATGAAAAAAAAAACAATAAAAAGGACACTCCACTTGCCAACAGCAGTACTTCTACTTAGCAACAGCGTCACAGTTAGCGCTGACGACCAAAGTATTGTACTTTTTGACATCAGCCTCAAGAAAATGACGGAAACACACACAGACATGGGGACAGTGTAATAGTACATGAAGTAATTTGTTTAGTTTTTTTTTTGCTGTTGATACCTAGTTTTGTCTATAAATTATACCTTTGCTAAGGTATTATGCCGACATAAAATCAATGAATCTCATCTATTCAATTCCCTTTTATTATGACAAATAGTTCAAAGGCATTATTCCTGTCTTCCAGGTGTTTTATCTGGTCTCACTCCAGCAACTCAATATGTGGTCACTTTAAGTGCTTGTGTTGCAATGGGATGCACAGAGAGTACACACAATGCTGACATAACGGATGGAAAATCAGCCTTCAAAACCCCAGAGGAAGGTACAAGTGAGACAAACTCACATCAGCACATGGAACAATAAGGCAATGGGATGTATTTTAGATATTCACACATAAAATACAATCAATACCCTCTGCTTCATTAAATGTCCTGCAAACAACTGTAGCTAGATGAAACATCTCCATATGAGCGCAAATGCTGCAAGCGGGAGCTCTGTTATTGTTTACTTCTGTGTTTTGAAATGTTACCCCGCCCAGCCCATTTTGGCCAATGATTGAGCGATGTTTGCACATGTATAGGTGTGTGTCAAATTCATGGGTCGCTTTCAAAAATTGCAGGAAGGAACTGCACCAAAAAGTCGGAACATTCGAAAGCAAATTATGGACTTTCTGCGGTGAATACACCCTGAGACATGATACACTGGTCTTCTTAGAAATATAGGCATTTGCACTTACAAAGGGAAAGAATAAGAGCAGTGAGAGAAGAAAGAGTGACAGATCCAAATGATATAAAGAGGAGAAGGCAAATAAGGACAAATTGAAGGGCTGGAGTAGGACTCGAGTGGTACAAATTATTTTTTTCTTTCATGAATTAGCATCTACATTAATCTGTGAGGGTTTAACATGCCTTGTTGGGGGGGGGGGGTAATGTGACAGTCAGGGTCAGCATAGACCTCGCAAAAATCAATTTGAAGTAAAAGCGAGAAAAAAAAAGATTACTATTGATTCACACTGACCCTTGAGTTAAGATACTAGACTGTGATATTGTACAGTGTTAGGAAGAGACTGAACAACTCCAAAAGTACAAGATCACAAAATCATTTAAAACACTTCCTCTATATCAGTTTTCAATATTTTTCATTTGTAACGATTAGGCTCTAAGTACATAGAATGTGTGTTAATAAGAGGCAGACATGAGGTGTCTTCCCACAACCTCTGCATCTTCTTGTGAAAAACAAGTACCTCAAGATCTGTTTGTAAACATGTTGTTTCATCATCTGTCTCAAATTGAAGGGGAAAATGTGTAGTTTAGTCTCTTTTTTCCCCTCATATTTTTTGCCGTTATTAGATTGTCGTAACCTTCGGGTTTATGAATATGTTGTTATTTCTATTTTCATCTTCAGCTCCTGATGGAGTGTCTGCTCCATCTACACTCTCCTTACCCTCATCTCTTTTTGTCACCTGGAAACCACCTGCATGGTAATACATACACCACAAAACGCTGCACTTAGAGCAATGGAACACACATTTTTTGTCATTTCATGTTTTCGATTATTTAATTTCAATATATCAACTGTTATCTGGATCTTTAATAAAATCAAAGGGATTCTGGTTAATACGTATATTAAAAAAGAGCAATAACATTCCTACATATTTTTATTGAAGGTGGTAATTACAGAAACCCTCTAACAGTACGTTAAATGCTATATGCAGAATAGCTTCCTTTTTTTTACTTTTGGTTCATTTTCCCAAATGTATGAAGAATAATTTTATTGCATATAAAAGCCAATATAAAACAGAATTAACTACTGAATTATGTTCTTATAGAGCCCTCATCTCACTTTTTTTTTACACTGGTAGGCCCAATGGAGTTATTAAACAGTACCGGCTCTATCAAAATAACCAAATGGTCTACAATGGAAAGGAGAGACGGCACAACATTACTGGTAAGCAGTGAGCAATAATACACGATGGAGCTTTAATGTAAAGAAAAAAAAAAGAAAATGGATGAGTGACAGAAAGTGGTAATTTGCATTTGAAAGAGCAGAACGAGCATATCCGTTTTTATCATGGGAATTATAGCACTTTAAAATACACACACTTGAAACCGCAACAGCGCAGAAACAAAGGATACTACAAAATGGCACATTTGCCAACACACAATTTGCCTTGAAAATGTTCACTAAAGAGACTTGAAGAGGGTACAAAAGACATGCTACCCTCCTGAGAGTTAAAAATAAAGTAAGTTCTATTACGCAGAAAGTATGCAAACACATTGAAGCCATCTCGAATGTATCCTCTCATAGTGATGCGTTTAACACAGAAGAAATTATCCACAAATTTCAAAATAAATGAATACATTCACATTCTTACATCATATGACTGCGCAGTGTGTATTTAGGTCAATATAGGCAAGAGATGTATTACTCATGCCAGTTTAATCATGTGTCTGATGTTCACGCTGATTGAAGGATTATGGACGTAGTAATTATACAGTATGGCAAAGAAGGACAACCGGATTTCCTGTGACACCCGGAGAAACAATTGTTAAGGAAACGGGGACTATTTGGGAACATTTTGGTTAAAAATATTCTTATATATCGAATAATTTTGATTATTGTCATCAATTTTGGTGAGAATACTTTCACTCATTGGACACTTTATTATGAATATGTGCAAATGACACATGGAAAATGTTTCAATAAAGATGATTTTTTATGATTATCTGTTTGTTAATAAAATTGCTATTCAATTCAGTACTGGAAAATGTGGGTGTGTTAGCCAAGAAACAAATTATCACTTGTAATTTAAAGATTGCTTGGTCAATTGATTTTGGTTCAGTAGGCAAATATTTTTTTCTCATACTGTGTCAAAGTACTACTTTTTTTCCAAACGTGTACCAAAGCAGTTTCTTGACTGTGTCTAGTTGCAAATGAGACTGACTCTTGTAGTCCGAAATACTAATATTTTGGGTAATGGATCAACGGGGGCCCTTGACATACTGCAGTTGTTCTTTTTCATTTTTAACATGTACAATTCTTACAAAATATGACAAATACAATTTGGTTATTGTTTTCATAATATCTAATCATCTTTTAACCAAAAAAAAACCAAATAAACTAAAAAAAGCCGATTTACAACCACAATTTAAGTTTTGCGTGTTAATGATGGTGGCTGTGTTAGTCTGAAGGCAGACATTCATTGTTTTTTTTTCTAGCTAATGTTATAGCCATGAATATAGATTTCTGCTCAGCCTTGAATATTTTTCCGTGAACTAATGCCATCATCTTGTATTTCATGCTGTCAATTCAGGACTTGGCATCTATACGGCACACGTCCTGCTGCTGTCTGCGTGCACTGCTGCAGGATGCACCAATAGTTCAAAGGTCACAAAGTTGACCTCTCAGCTCCCACCCGGGTCGCTACGGGCGCCCACCTTGACCTTGCTCGACTCACGGACCATTCTGGTGGAGTAAGCATTCACTCTTGTTGACACATTCTCAAAATTATATATTATACCACACAAAAATGGTATATCTTAGACTGTATTAGTGCATCCATACTATATACTGCAGAAAAAGGGAAAGGGCAGCAGAGCTCTGGTGACCTTCTAAAGTTGTGTTTACCATGCAGAATATTCACTTGACACGCTGACTTGACCTTTCCTCTCTGGAGGTAGGAAGATAAATGTCTTACACCTTTTACTGTCCTGGCCATTTGAAAATGCCGCTGGACATTGTGTCGCTGTTTGCGAGTGTGTGTGTTCGAGAGGATGTGTGCGTGCGCAAACACAAGCCATATTTACCGTAATAACCTTAGGTGTTTTAAAAATAATAATAATACTAAAACATTTGTGTCATACATTGCCCAAAATGTCATATTCATATACTTTTGACGTGTGGACATCACGTTTGTGGTTGTCAAAGACCTCAATGTTAAATTTTGGACTACAAGGCCTTGCCTGGCGTCCACTTATGATGTGGACATCATTTTTCTCAGAAACTACATTATGTAAACATTTTTTTACACTCTTCAGGTCCCAATTAGCCTAAATATCAAAGAGAAAATAAAAACGCATGCGTTGCAAGAGTTTGGGTCTTAGGAGGTTTATATAATCATTATTTCCATGAATAAATAAAATGTTACAAAAATATTTCTGTCTTTAAAGAGGTGTCGACTTAAGAAACAATTTAAAAATATTTTATCCTTGACAGTACCGCCATCTGTTCAAAAGTCTAACGTAATTTTGCCATGAGTATTCAAAATGTTTTCAGCTATAAATTCTCAAGCTGTGGGAAGGCGTGTGTATTGCCTTGTTAGCACACTGGCAACAGGCGAAGGTCGAAAGATCACCTGTGGTCAATATCTTCCTATTGTGTCTATGAGAAAGGCTGAGGAGGACAGAATTGCGCAGCATCTATGAGAAAAATGAAGAAAGGTGCGATTAATTGAGAGCTTGACTGGGGAGGATAAAACGAGGATGCAAATGGGAGGAAGTGAGGGTGAGAGACTGTGAGAAAGGTTGAGGGAGGCGCCGGGATAAGGGGGAAGCAATATCAGCAGATTTATCCTCTGCCCTCAGCTCACAATGCCTGAAACAAATACATTTTTACACTCACATACATGCAGCTATTTTGAATATTCTTACTCTACGTGTATGCTTGTCTTCGTGGAAGGATGTGATTTGGAATTGTTAGATAAGGCAACATTCAAATTATTCATTCGTTCAGGCAGGGGACACCCCGAATTGGTGGCCGGCCAATCGGAGGGCACCCGGAGAAACACAACCGTTCACGCTCGTACCGAGGGGCAATTTAGAGTGTTCAACCAGCCTACCATGCATGTTTTTGGGATGTGGGAGAAAACTGGAGTACCCGGAGAAAACCCACACAAGCCCAAACATGCAAACTCCACACAGCGAGGACCGACCTCGGATCGAACCCTCGACCGCAGAGCTGTGAGGACCATGTGCTAACCACCTCGCTGCTAGCTCTCCTAGTCTCTTGCCATCAATAGAGTTAATACTTAAAAATGTAAAGGAAGGGACGTCTCTCGCCGTCAATAGCAGCTAGGAGAGTTCATACTCAAAATTGTAAACACAATGCCAATCCTCTAGAACATGTGTCAAAGTGGCGGCCCGGGGGCCGAATCTGGCCCGCCGCATCATTTTGTGTGGCCCGGGAAAGTAAATCATGAGTGCCGACTTTCTGTTTTAGGATCAAATTAAAATGAAGAGTATAGCTGTATATTAAATTTCCTGATTTTCCCCCTTTTAAATCAATAATTGTAATTTTTTAAATCATTTTTTCTGTGTTTTTAGTTCAAAAATCATTTTGTAAAATCTAAAAATATATATAAAAAAGCTAAAATAAACATTGTTTTAGATCTATAAAAACTGAATATTCAGGGATTTTAAACCAGTTCTTTTAATCCATTTATATTAAAAAAATCTAAATATTATATCTAAAATGGTCCGGCCCACGTGAAATCAAGTTGACGTTAAAGCGGCCCGCGAACCAACCCGAGTCTGACACCCTTGCTCTAGAAATATCATGATCAGGCCCAATTTCCGATCACAAAACTCTTTACAATCAGTAGTTTTCCAAGACCGTTTGTACAATCAATTAAACTCCAAATTGTTCCACCTTGCTTTTGATTGAGCTATTCGAAAATGCCCATACATCACTGTGCCAATCGGCAGCGTATAAATCTCATAAAGATGGTGATAGATTAGTCAGCGTGGCTAATTCTGTGCTAACACACGCTCATCAGTCATCCCACCACCTGCATTTAAAAGAAGAAACCGAGAAAGGTTTTCATCTTATTTTAAAATCGCCGCCCCTCGATAACAACCCAAAGGGAGTTGGCCTTGTCAGTGCTTTACACGAATTTTAGGGCTATTTATATTATAACATGATAGATTATTTGCTGGCTGCATTCTCCTCACAACAGTAGGAATTTATAACAATCTTCAGAAACGGGCATAAAGAGAAAAATCGAGCATTTTGAATACATTTGCTATAGAAGTCTATTTTGCACTTTTCAAAGGTACAGTGCAAACAGATGCTGCTTTTTTTTAGCAGGATACAACACAACAAAGGCTACCCAAATGGATACAATTCCTATTTGGGATATGAAAATATCAACTTAGAAAAAAAATCAGTTACATAATTGAATAGATTTTAGTACTTTATTTTTTTTTCCCCTTGGGTTACATCCATTCTTTGTTTTGAGCTCATTATAATTACATCGACTGATACTTTTCAGAGGAACTTTCTTTGTGTTAGAGATATAATACGAGTAGTGCAACTATATAGAAAAACAAAAGGTTTATTTTGATTAAAAAGTGAACCACATTAATCCAGTCAGTGTCTCATTAACAATAACATTGTATCAAAATCAGCATGCAATATTTTAGCAAAAACAAAAAACAAAGCTCTGAGCATGTGTTGTTTTGTTTTTATTTTAACCTTTAATGTCAATATCCGTCCTACTGGTAGTACCAGTCTTTATAAATATGTCGTTTCCTCTCCATCCCCAGGTGGACTCGACCCTCTCGTGTCAATGGCGTTCTTAATTCATATTCCATCTTCGTATCGGAGGGCGGGGCAAAGCACGCCGTGGTCCACAACAGTTCAGTACTTGTTGAAGAGCACACGCTCCGCAACCTTACTCCTGGCACGGCCTACAACGTCACCGTGGTTGTGAGTCTGTTGCACCTTCTTTTGGTTCTTTATTTTCTGGCTTCCCCTGACATATATGTTCATCTCAGGCTTGCACAGGTGGGGGCTGTACCCAAAGCCCCTCGGCCCAGGTTGTTACTGAAGAAAGCACTCCAGAGGATGTCCCGGCACCCCTGGTCACCCCTTTATCCCCACATGCACTAAATGTCAGCTGGACAGCTCCCGCTACACCAAATGGTAAGGACATATCCCTGATATTCCATTCAATAGTTTAAATAAGGAATTGTGGAGGGGGAAAAATATTTCTTAAAATGAGAAACATCTGCATGACTCCATAAGGCTCACAGAATGAAATTCAGTGTGTGTACATTTCATGAGAACACTCAAGCACAGTATAAAACTGCCATGTTCTTCAGGTAGAATGCACAGAGGGTCAAAATGAGGGGCATCTGTTAAATGTGATGCATAAGAATGTGCAACAGGGTTGAAGTAAGGAAAGTGAAAAGGGGAGAGGATTGTGAAAAAAGACCACCGTACAGTGTGAGGAAGGAAATGGGCGCAAGGAGCTGCCTATCTTTGCTTCCTTAAGTGGAGGAAAAGTGCTCCCTTTTGACTGAGAAGAGAACTGCAGGCTGGAAGCACGTCCCTATCAGCCTTTCCTTTTTTCCACCTCTCTTTGTTACTTTTTAACTCCGTCCAATCTCCATGTAGCCTACTGCGAAAATTTATGTCATACACTTCATGCATTTTAGATTACAATTGAATGCACGTTTGACTTGAATGTATAATTTTTTTTTTAATGGAGAAAATCTAATTTACATTTTCAATGCAAAATTCAAAATATCCATATTTATCTTAGCACATAAGGCGAGAGGTGGAAGTACTCTATGAACTATGAGCTGTTTTTTCAACTTCCTCCATATTTTTTTGGGGGGGCATTTGTTTATTTATGAGAAGCATTCCATTATGTCGTTTCTACAATGCCCGTTTTGTCGCCTTAAGGGTGACCACAACAAGACACTCCATTCAACTTGATTTTTATAGTGCTTTTCCATCGCTACCAAAGCACAGAATACAATAACACACAATAACAGTAACACACACGTTGGTGTTACACTGTTTTGATATCAGGTGCTCTTACCTAAACCCACTATTTTTATTTTCTTATTTTATATATATTTTTTAATCTGGGGTTTAGATTGACATTAGCAGGTTATGAAGCACATGCCAGGAATTGAACCCGAGCCGGTAGCAGCGCAGACTAGCAGGATTGCACAATAACCGACTTGAATTACTTTCCCAAAAGTTCCTGAAGAGTTTATTGATGAATCCCCTAATACGTATAATGGGTGCCCAAAAAAATATGTGCAATATTTACTTTTCTTAGCCACCCGATGGTGCAGTGGTTCCTCTGCCTGACTTTAGTGCAGGCAGTCTGGGTTCGATTTCAACTCGGTGGTAGTATGATTGTGAGTGTGAGTGGTTGTCTGTCTCTCTGTGTACCTTATGGCTGACTGGCGACCAGTCTATGGTGTAGTCTGCCTTCGCCCGAAGTCACCTGGGACAGGCCCCAGCGACCTTTACAAGGATGCAATGTACGGAAGATGAATGAATGAATTTACTTCTCTTCACATGTTGACAAAATGACAGTAATATTTGTTAGGTATATGTCACTGTCAAACCAAAAGGCTTAATGAAAAAAGTATTATTTTTGGCATAATGTAAAGAGCACGAACATACTGTGCTGACTTTTTATTGGACCGCAATACAAAAGCATTAAAGTTTAAATTTGATTGTAATCCACATTAGTGGTGTGGAAAGGATCTGCTCTGTTGTTAAAGTTATTTTGTAGCTTCATCTAACACCACTTAGAAGGCAATATTCTGCCATGTTTAACAGTCAAGTGACTATTTTTGGTCAGTGGATCCCCCTAGTCAAAATGAATTGGACATCTAGCCCTGTCAATGGCAGCCAATGAATTAAACAGATCCCCTATAAAGGGTCAGTGATGACCTGACAACAGTGGGATAACAAACCCAAATGAATTGAGGGGGCAAAAAAACCTTGAGGATTTGCCAGCCAATTTCACACTCCCCAACATACATGACTACCACATATTATCAACTGTTATTTCCACGCTCGTTAAAGGATGTCATTCCACATGGCACGTGTGCGCGGTGCCAATTGTGTGTGTTTTACGCTTAATGCCACATGAGTGCATTTTGCTCCATAAAGCCTATGATGTGTGCGCATATTATCCAGGGTAAATGACTTAAAGCTTTCCTCATCTGATGACTGAAATGTATAACAAGGGAGACACTTAATCATGATTACCTGATTGCTTTATGCTTAATAAGCTTTGAGTTTTTGACTTAAGAAAGGCAGAGGGGCACATCGCCCTTTTCTCCATTCTCTTTTTTTCCCCCCTCCGTCAAGAAAATGACAATGACAATGGTGATGGGTTACAGAGGAGTGAGATTTTTGTATTATTTTCCTTGCTCGTCCTGCCTCTCTCTCTCCTCCTTCTCCCCAATTCCGCAGGGATTTGTGGGGGATAATCCTCTCGGGGATTAGGTCGGGGCAACACGCAGACAAAGAGGGGAAATAAGCCTGTTATGCATTCGCTGCTTCATTTCCCAACCTGTCTTTATTACAGCCTATACTGATATGGGCTTATTCGCACGCGCACCTGTCCGCACACACAAACACACACGCATACATGCGATGGGCCACATTAAGAGCTCCCCTGATGTAACTGGTGTCCACGGGGTTTTTGTGTCTTCATTTTCCTGATAGGTGTGTGTATCTGTATTGAGCAATAATAAAACCCACACATGATTAAAGCAGAATAGACTCTTAGTTCTTACCGCTGATCTTTTGAGCCCCCCAGTATGCATTTTTATTAAGGAAAAGTACATTTGGGTGCCATTTCCTTTTTTATTAGGTGGAGGTAATGTAATGTAATTATTGGGCTGGCGTGTGTGCACGTGCATGGGCTGTTGCTGTTTGCGTCTGTGTATGCACTGTATGCAGAGCATCTTTGTGCGCACACGCACTTCTTGACACCCATTTTTTGTGTGTGCTGTGGGTCTCTCTCGGGATATCCTTTAATGCCTTTGGTAGTGTTAACACTGTTTTTCATCATTGCAACACACAGGTCTGAAGGCCCCACTTTCACTTTTTACTTAATATATAAGCCGAAAGTCCATCTCTACATCAGCGATCCAAAATTTTACACTTGGAGTTTCACCTGTAAAGACTGTATCGTATGTTAGTTCATTTTGAATTTTTCTTCACCGTAAAACTGAATTCCCTCACGTTTTTGGGATAACATTCAGAATACAGTGTTTTTAGTTTCAACAAATACTAGGGTAAATGTTCATAATTATTTATGACATCACCCAGTACTCTATAAATAACCTTCATTAGAAAGATGTTTGCTCAAAAGGTTTAAGTATGCACATTTCTTGGAACTCTGATATTTTGAAATTCTGTGCCTTTTCCACATTAAAATTGGTGTTTTATGTCCCTTTAACTTTAATTGCTTATGTTTTAGTCATTTGAAAGGACAATTAGGAAAAGGTTTGTGGATGTGCATTGGTTATTTTACATTGTTTTGCCGGCTGAATGGACAGAAATCTCATAAGAAATGCTTCTAATAAGTCTTTCCAGTTAGTGGAAGTTGTTACAATTAAAAATGGGTAGCAAACCTTTTTCCATTTCCTGAGCAGCTGTGCTAATATGTTTGTCCAACTACAAAAAAATCAGTATGTAACCTTTGCTTGAGATATCATTTTGTATTTCCTGCATTTTAAAATGAAATGCTATTTCTTTTAGGCATCTTAACCAGTTTTGGCCTTTGGATGAATGGTGTTCTTATTTCAAACACCAGTTCCTCTCAGAGCTTTTTGGTGGTGAAGGAGCTATCCCCGTGGAGCAAACACATACTCAGGCTGCAGGCCTGCACAGCACGTGGTTGTGGCAAGGGACCAATGGTGAGTGATTTTATTGGTTACACATTCACAAATGTTCATGTATCAGTTAGTTTAATAGTTAACTCTCCAAAGCCTAAACCACTAAATAATTGACTGCAAATTAAATGTCTTTAAATTATATGCCTTAAATGGTCCTTCAATAAGGAGACTACAACATTTCAAATATAATTTGTCATAGATTCGTATCATCTTTATCAGATAGATTTTTTTTATAAGGGGAAAAAAATCACATTTATATAGTAACAAATAGCTTGGCCATATAAAGGAAATAGTGTTTTTGTTTGGCAATTTTCCCCAAAAGACGGAATGCAAAGCAAAAAATAAAAAGAAGAATATACATATAGGTATAATTGCAAGCATTACAAAAGTATGAATTGGTGTGCATGTGAATGCTGTCAGGTGTCATAAAGGTAATCAATTCTCTCCGCTCAATAATGAGGGTCGGCGTGACGACGGTGACATTTGCTAGGAAATGTCACTCCTTGCTCAATGACGCCTCTGACGCCAGACCGTATTTTGGAGCATTTTTCCAATAAGGATGCCGTATTTAGTCAAAGATGCCAAAAACAGCTGACACAGAGGAACAAGGAAAGTGGCTGAGCGGAGGGATTGAAAAATGCATTGTGTTGGTGGCAAAAATAAGAGAAAAAGGGAAAATTTGGAACCTACCGTCATAGAAATTAAGGGGAGCCACGTTTATGTTAACACAATTGTCATATGCATATCCTTTTACCTCTTTTCAATGCCATTGTCAGTGATTGCCGTCTAATCATTGTGGTTCTTTTCATCCTTCTGTCGTGAATTGTAATGCGTTTGTCATGAGTAGGCATCCAATACATTTGAACTGGGGGGCCTCGAAGCAAACGAATGACTGTCCATTTGCTTTCAACCTTCCACACTCTAATTGGTTTGATGTCTGTAGACGTCAATGGGAGTCAATGGATTTATGCTTAAAAATTGGATCTGCGTGCATTTAAACTTTTTTGTTGCTTATGTTGTTTTTTTCTTCCCCAGGTGGAAGTAAACACATTAGAGATGGCCCCAGCAGGCCCAGTCCTGCTAGAATTGGCCAACCAGAGCTCTCGGTCACTTAGAGCCCGATGGACTGCTCCCCCCAGCCCCAATGGCTACATGAGATACACGCTACACTATAAAAGTGAAGGTAACTCATTTATTTATGGTTTTATTTGTAGCATTTTACTGTTTTTCGTGAATCATGAAGTGAACAAACAAACAAAAAACAATGTGTCTTAATTAAATCAGCACTAGTTTTTTAACTTCTATCTCAGGCCTCGCCAAAACCAAAGCTTACATTTTAGCGCCGTGTCGAGGGCCCTATCAAAACGTCTATCAAAAATTCAACACTAGTCAGAAGATCATGTGACTTAATTTTATGGATTTTTTTGTGAATCCACCAGGCACAAGTATCATATTAATCATAAGATGGAAAATGATGATCATCATGACCTGTACACTTGCATGAATGTTTACAAATTGTTTTATGGTAGCATTTTGACACAGAGCAATTTTTCTTTGGTGTTGAAATATAAATTCACCCTTATCTCTGAATGGATTGCATTTGACCGTGGTAATCCACTGTAATCTTACTTTTTTTTATATTAACCTTAGAGGTTGAGTCATATACCTCCAAATTATGGTCCAACCTTTTGGAGTAAGTTTGTGAAAGATGAGTACAACACAACTAGTTGCCTGCAAATCTATTGGCTCCCAACACAGTAACTTTGTGTCAAAGTCAGACAAAAAAAAGATGAATAATCAAATTGTCGCAGCAGTGGAGAAAAACTAGAGAAATGATTCCACCTGTGTGTACTTGGGGAGGATTCAAGCTCGAATGCAGAATAAAGTCAAGCTGCTCTGAAACAAAAGGATGAGAGATTTCAGCTTCCATAGAAGTATTGGGAAAAGATTGCAAGCCTGAACTAGGCAACACATGACAAACAACGCAGGAGTGAAATAGAGCCAAGACAAACAAGAAAAGTCGACAAAAAAGGGGGAAGAAGAAAATTGAACAAAATGAGTATAGAATGACTGAATATAAACTCACACAGTGGTCCTTTAACTTGCACAGATTCATCAAGTCACTCGCACGTACACACCCGCTGTAGTCAGAGTGTTTGATCTGCGCCTCACACAGGAACAGACAGATTAAAACGAGTGGAGGGAGGGATAGAAGAGGTGCACAAGAAAGAGAGATGGTGTCTCGCTCTAGTTCCCCATAAGCCAGTGGTGCTTTGATACACTGTGCCTTCATCAGTTCACACAGGCCTGATATGTGTTTGTGTGCGTCTGTCCATCTAAATATATTGGATAGGCTTGGAATGTGGGATTTTCTGATCCCTTTTCTTTGACTATCCTTGCATAACCTCAATATGGAAACCTCTCTTTTGATCATTCCCAGTTAGTGTTTCTCGCTCCTCGAATCTCTCTCACTCTCTCTTTCTCTCGCCTCGGTTTCGCCATTCCCCGTGTATATGTTTTATTAATCACATTCCGGGCATCACACTGATGACGCTTTTAAAGAATTGCACCGTGACAATAATGTCACTCAATGTATGCAACTTCCTCCGTCAGATTTATGGCACTTCCCTTATCTGTCGTCTGTCAGATGGCGACGCGGTGCTGGACGGTGGCACGGAAGCCAGCAGGTGGTTGACTTTGACGGACCTTCATCCGTACACCAGCTACAGCTTCTGGGTCAAAGGTTGCAACACACGAGGCTGTGTGGAGAGCTCGGTGCTTAATGCTACTACGTCTCCTGCAGGTACCACAAATGTACAAATCTCCTTCAGCAACACTCTGACTTTGGTTGTCCTCGAAGCTGATTACAGTTAGATTTTCGTTGGATTCAGTGGAAAACTACGCATAGTGATAGGCCAAAAACATTCTTTCTACTAAATTGGAAAACATTACATATGTTGTTCTCGTTTAATATCCTTCACATTTTTAACGAAATAGTATTTTAGTGGTTTAGGAAATACGTAATAATATGCTAATCCTAAATTTATATATTTGCAAAAGCTAGCAACGACAGAGTTGATTTGCTAAACTCAACTCTCGAAATATTGTCTTTTTTATTGTTAAGTCGGTATGAATGCACGTGTAAATTAATTGCATATCAATACTAACACATGCACTGTGTCTATTTCCCAAACAACAAAAGACACACTCAGGGAAAGTTTCACTGTTCAAGTTCAAAACAAAGACATGAGAAAGTATAAATTTTAAATAGCAGACGTTTCCTCTCTTTCCAACCGGCTTTCTACCTCTGTGCCTCTGGCATCTCTTTAGACGTCTTTAAGGCAAACTGTCTTGATGCGTCCTTGTTCCGTAAAAGAACAGAGGCGAGCTAGCAGAGCGGGAGACACAAGAGGAGAGGAGGGAGGAGAGCAGGAGGAGAGCAGGCCCAGAGAAGTGAACATAAAAGTGCATAGTTTAAAACGATTAGTGACACCTCTGATATTGTACCTGCTAACGCAGCATGAGAGAGACAAAGCCTCACCAATGTGTGTGCGTGTATGCATGTGTGCGTCTTAATAGCCATCCTTGTGCTAAGATGACTTGTGCAATCAATGTAGTTGTAGTCAGGTCCGACCAGTGTGTTTGATTGAAGGGTCACTTCTTCGCTTGCAAAGTGCGTCTCTTATTTTACCCCGTCAAAACAACAGGCGCGCTCATTTTCTTCCCCTTTTGTCGTCCTTAACATATTTGCATCCCGCATTTCCTCCACTTCCTCCAAGAGTGGTCATCGTTCTCACTCGAGCTGTAATTTAACGGCTATCCCTCTCGACAATACAAGAGGGTCACCACTGAAAAGTTGTGCTTCCTTGGGGCTCCCTAAACATGTTTGTTATTTGCTTTCGTCTGTTTGTGTGTCTTTGCTGGTTGGGAAGAGACTACACAAGGTGGCCTGCTGCCTTTTCACACTGGTTTTGGACGTAAAGTTGGCCGCACCTCTCAATCTGTATTTGTCTTGAAAAGCCATGCCTTGGTTTGTCGGATCAGAATCCACCGCATTCAGAAAAAGGGTCAATGTGTTTTGACATCTGGGCCTTCACCTGGAACAGATTGTTCAACAATTGCTTTAAACGCACATGATTGTGAGGATCTTGGAGAACTAAAACGTCCCTCTCTTAACACTAAACCCAATAGGCAGCCTACTCTCCCTTTCTTTCTTTATCTATACTTGCTCCTTCTTTCCCTCCCTTTACACTCATAACCATTTTCCTCTCTTTAGCTCCAGAAGGACTCTCCGCCCTGAGACTCACTCGTGCCACCAGCACAAGTCTAAATGTGTCTTGGTCCAGACCAGCCCGCGCCAATGCTCCGGGCCCTCTTCACTACAGTCTCCAAATGAGGACATCACCCCAGAGGCCAATGATAAGGCAAGATATAGCACAGATGTGCCCACACTTTTCAAAAAAGCACGTACCTGTGAAGTGATCTAAAATACACTCGTAACACACCCTATTCCTGAAAGAGACAATCCAGACATATTGCATCTGTATATAGATCTAAAGCATAATGCGTCCAACATCAGGTTAGGAGTGATGAGATGAAGGGATAAGTTTGAGATGAAAATCAAAGAGGACATACGGGGACAGACAGGTACCCAACATGTGATGCAATAAAGAGAGATGGTCTTCACCTCTGATATGTATTCATTACATGCTTCCTGACAACAAATTGCAATTTAATCCAAGAAGAGGAGGCTCTCATTCTGTGGTAATAAATAAATGACTAGGTACATGTATTATATATCAGACAAGCATGCCCGCCTCTTCTCCTGCTTTAGATATCTCATTGTTCCCTGATTTATTCATTCATTCATCCCTTCTGTCCATCCAATGTTAAATGGCCAGTGGGCCCTCATTTATGACAATCGTCCCATACCTTAGCCTAGTTTCCCTTCATCGTCTGCAATTACATGAATGCCAACCAGGTACCATGTGGGAATGTAATTAAAAGCAGTCAGGAGTAGTCCAGGCAATCAATGCAAGGAGATACCCCACGTACTTTCCATCTCAAATGTGGATTGAATGAACAGTGCTGACAAATGTTCGTGGATTTAAATTAAAATTTGATTAATAACGCTCTTTTTTTATATGATTGGACTCGTATTAAACTGGAGTTCATCTCTGCATTTTCTGCTCCGCTTTATCCAGCACAAGTGTTAATCTATTCTATTAAACTTTCAGGCATTTTTACAGTCATATTTGTTTTCAATTGCTGTATATATGATTTAAGATGCTTGCGATAGCTGAGATCTTTTTCATTTTTCTTGGGGGGGCAGGTTGACTGCAGCCTAAATAAAATGTGTTCATTGGCGCTTGTTCTCGTTCAGGCTGCTGGAAAATGTGACGGATACTTTTTTCTACAATATGCTGGGCTTGTCTCCGTACACTCGCTATCTATTCCAACTGGTGGTTTCACATACTCATGGACAGACAGCAGGCCTCTGGGAAACCCTTCGTACAGCAGAGGACCGTAAGTGCGCTTATTTTACCTTAAGATACAGTGTAGCAACATTTTCCAACATAAAAATAATACATTAATCGGAAGGTTTGTGTTGTGAAGGATTTTTTTTGTATTGAGTACCTGAGAGCATCAAGTGTGTAAAATTGTTCTGCTCTGTAATGACAATATTTAAAAATCTACAGCGTTTTTGGAGTGGGATTTAGGCATAGTTTTTGTAGGTCTCACTTTCATTTATTGGGCTTCATGCTGTCAACATTTTTAGACACAGGAAACACATGGTCATTTCTCATCTCCCAACATAGTCAAAGTGAAGCCAAGCATTAGTACAAATGCTCAAACATATAGTGATTCCTGGTCTTAAAGCCATTGAAAGGCTTTTTATTGACTTTCTTATCTTTGCACCTCTCTGTGCAAAAAATGCGTACATACATCTATTTCAACACAATCAACATTTGTATTGTTATATAACTATCTGCATTTCACCTTGGAGAATTTTTTTTTCATGTTCTGAGAGAATTGCAATTACGAAATTAATTCTGAATTCACTGCATTGTTAGAAGGGATCCGTGTCTGACTCCGTTCACAAAACAATGTGAATTTAAAAATAGGCAGTATAACCGACTATAGAAAACCCAAAGATGAGGAAGGTACCAGCTTTATCGACATGCTGAAACACCCTGCCTGTGAGAGATTAAGACCGGCATACTGTACAAAGTGCGTGTGTTTGTGTATATGTGTGCAAGCGTGCGTGTCTCTTTGTGTAAGTGGCTGTGTGAGTGACCTAGCCAGTGTCATTGTGGGCTAATTGTCGTAATAGAATCATATTAGCCACTGGTGCAGCCTCTTCAGTGAAAAGTTATATATTAATTAGCAGCACATTATTGTAGCATACATAATCATTAAGCAGCTGAGATTTGCATACATTTGATCTGTACGCTTGTACACGCCACAAGAAATGTGTTTGTACACATCTTTGTGTTGTTGATGTACACTCACGTGAACACATGCACTTTCATACTGTTGCTCACACACACATCTGTAAACATTATATCTTTAACATTTAGGAACGGTGTTAATCACTTTGGGGGATGCAGCAGAAATGGTGATGTTACACTGCTTTGGTTCTCCATTAAGAGGGAGAAAAGTAAGACCACAATGCAGTATTTGCAAGTATTTAGGTCTAAATGTTTTACACAAATTAGAATAAATTACTAACACAGTGAAATAAAACTCCACATTTCTAGGTAAGTGTTGAAACAGAAAACTTTGACCGCAGAGTTAAAGCTTGTACAGCATGCATTTTTGAATGCTGTTTTCGTGCACTCAAATATAATTTGTTCTGTACTCAAAAATGACAATTAGATCAAACTACGATTCATATAATTATAACACATAAAACAAAGATAAATGAAGTACAGCTATAAACATTCTTGTGGTGTAAAGTGCTTTATTTAGTGTTCAAGTGTGCCTGTGTGTATGTTTTATTCACAATCAGCCAGTTCAGTGTAGTTCGGTTCTGAGCTGTGACCCTGCGCCCTTTTGTTATAATATATACTGCACTGCACTTTACAGCTTTCCACAGGTTAAAGTATTCATATAAACTATGTAATACAGGTTTCCTTTTTTTTACTCTGCACGTTTCTCTCCTCTTCATTTCCTTTCTCTTCAGACAGTCTTTGTATTTCAGGAGAGTGTTTCGCTGCTCCTATTTGACTGACCGGCCCTTTTAACTAGTTAGAAGAATGGATGGACAGGATAGAAGGAGTAGGGTAAGAAATAAAAAGTGCATTGGAGTGAAAAATACAGAAAGACGATAAGGAATGGCAGACAAAAATGGGGGAGGGAAAATAGGGGAAGCCTAATGACAGAACAGAGAAATGGAGGGACTCACGTTTCCTCCTTTCCTTTTTATCATTCCATTAAAGTTTTATATCCATCTTTTTAATGTAATTTGGTCCCTATGAATTCCTGCTGCTGCAGAAGAGACAGACGGCTCCTGTGAACATAAACTCTGGCTGTGTCGGACAGCTCCCTTTCCTCTGTCTACTCGCATGTTCACACCAGCTAAGTGATCTAAGAGACTGTGGGCCTGTCAGAAGTGTGCCTTTGTCTGTGTGTGTATATATGTGTGCTATAGAGCATGTTCAGGAGACCATGATTAAAAAGGCAGCGTTTTGACGAAATTTTCTTAGCCTAGCAGTCGTTGAAAGTGTGTGCATACAACTCACCGGTTTGTGTAAGATTGTGAACATTTTAAAGATCATTGTTTCCTTAATTGAACACAAATCATTAACCCGTGCAGGATTGAGTGGGGGTTGTATGCGTTAAAATAGGAGATTTTGCTAAGAAGCAGCCAGAACTGCTCCCCTAAAAGAGTACGGTGGATGTGGTACTATAAAAGTGGTGTGAAGCAAGTGGAAGCCACCAGACCACATGACGCCCCCACCGGATCCGATATCTACCATTGTTAACTATTTAGTATGACGTTATTTTACATGAATTCATTTTAGCAGGATTAGGTAAAAACATGCTACTGTGCTGCCAGTGGAGTCGTTTTAGTGGCTCACACTTTGAAAGCCTCTGAAGATCTGCAGCAGTCTCCTATGCTAATATGACTCCTAATACTACACTGATGTTATGGATTTTATGCCCTGACCAAGACACAGATTTGATTCAAATGCCTTATATGATTTTCTAATGTTGAGTTCCCTTTTATATCCCATGGATTGGTCTGAAGGTTAGCCGGAATTATATAAATCCTTCCAAATGTCAACCGGTCTAAATTCTTTGGGACTGAGTTTGAATGATTGACAACTGTGATTTACTTGCCTGGTTGTGGTTCCTCAAAAAATATTAATGCACATTAGGTATACTCTTGATGCGAAGGATAGAAATCAAGCTCGTGACCTTGGAAACACGTCAGGCGCCTACTCGCTAGCTCCTTTTTTACGTCTCGAGACATCTTGGCGTCTCCTCAAGCAGCGCCGACATTAGGAAATAAAGATACGAAATGCAATGTAAATTCTACCACTATTGCTTGTCATGGTTTGACACGGCTTCGTAAGTGTGCCGATAACGCTTAAGCTCAGCTTCCATTCTGACTTTTCGTGGCTTCAATCACCTTCAGAAGAGCTGTCCCTGCTCTCATGGTACCCAAAAGGGTTTTGTGTGTATTTTCTCTTATTTATGCTTTGGACAGATTTACACCAAACACGTACAAAGAACTGTTAAGTAACTATACACACACACACACACACACATGCAAACATTCTCAGACCGTCCTTCCACCCTCCCCCTTTCCAATCCTCTTGTCACTTGATTGTGTTATTACTATGCTAACCAAATCCTTATAAATGTGATTTAGGGCTTGGTGGCCCCACGCTTCTGCTTTAGCCTTCTGCTACCCTGTTTTACGGAAGAGCGGCGTTGTAAGAAATCGTGCAGAGCAGGGGGAGGAAAGACGCAGGGATGTCGAGAGATAAGGACAGAGACGGTTAGAGAAATAGAAGACAAGGAAGGAGGTCTTGACAATGCATGTGTTGGGGGGTTACCACGCATTCCCTCAACTTCCTTTTCCTCATATCCAGAAGGCAGTAAACTGTCAGTAAAATTTGGAAGAGAAAAAAAAGGAAAAAGGATCCCTTGCATCTTAAATGAAAATTTCAATTGAAAAACTTAACAGCCCTTCAAATTGCAGAATTTTACACGCGCCAGTAAAGCTTAAATAACACTCAACACTTGGGGGGAGACGGAATGGGGAAGGTGGTGACAACAAGGGTTACTTTGTGCGTGAGTGTGGCTGGATCAAGGTGACTGACTTGCGCGTTGTGGTTGAAAGACGCTGATATAAGAATTCTCTCATAAAAGTTGAAATTGATTACATTTTTAATGTGATTGTCATGAACACAAGAGAGAAATTTCTTCCTAACTTCCATACTTTGAGCGTTCCCCAAGTAGACGGATCCACCATAACTCAGCAACTCAACTCAGAGAACTGGTCTAATTTCACTGCAGTGAGATAGAAAAAGAAGCGTCACAACTTGTAAAGATGGAGTTAAAAGTAAAGCTCCAGAACGCACAGGCGGACATGGATGTAGGAAACAGACAGCGAGAGAAGCTCCTTGCTTATTCGTGGGGTTCGCTGGACCTTTGGTGGTAATTGAATCAGTGTGAGTGCTGAGTAGAGCTAGCATAAAAACCTGTTAACCCAAAAGGTCGACTCGCTGCATTGTTTATTTAGCAGGGAGAGCAGAGAGAGAGACAGTGAATCAGAGACAGGAAAGAAGGGATGGAGGGAAAGAGAGTACAAGAAGAATAGTCAGATTCAGGGATTTTGCGTTATCGTGCATAGGCATATAACAAGGCATTTCAGAAAAGTTCAAAGATTGGTGTCCCAGAAGACATCCTGTACTTTAAATCCAGAGTAAAAAAAACAACAGCTCTTTCATGTAGACCAGACGATCAACCAGGATGTCAACAACGATATCCCGTGTAGATTTGCTGCATTTTGATCCACTCTGAATATTCATAAGTATGAGTCCAATATCTACATGCTTAAGTACTGACCAAAGGAGTTCATTATTGCAGGGGGGTTTCTTTGTTGCTAAGATATTTAATAGCTTTAACCTCTGGATCAAGTGTTTCTATACTTCACTGCAGCAGTTAACATACCCACATCAAAGTTATTGACTGTAAATCCTTTCATGTACAAAGTTTGATGAGTAAGGATATTAAAAACTTGCACTATTTAAAACGGGGAGAAAAAGTAATTCAGGTTCATTCCAGGTGAAGCAGAAATATGACATACTACTGATAAACTGTATCTAATGTGGGACTGACTATGCGCATAACAAACACGGTGGCACAGCCATGCACGTAGTACATTTGAGCCCTCAACCGGTTGTACAGATGTATTCTTAATCGCTCATCTTCTTAAGCACGTGCGTATATACACACCGGCATCTGCATCTGGGAAAGCCGTGAGCAGTTAGCGCTGGTAGCACTTAGCGACACAGCATGCTTCCTTAGTCCGCTCAGTCACCTTGATCCGCTTGCCCTTCACGGAACCCCATTACTACTCTCCTGCATCACTGTGGGTGGAAACATGTGAGGGTGTTACAGTAGGTAGTAAGCGTGTCTATTAATACAGTGCGATACATCGGAATGTAAATGTCAGAGGAGGATGGTGTAAGGCCCTATGGCGGAAGTGAACTGTCATTTTTGTCTTATAAAACTTCACTTAGTATTTGTTGACATTTATTTCAACAGGTTTTCTGATAAATAAGTTACTGGTTAAAAAGGACCCTTGATCATTTTTGTTGAACCACTTATCTTTTGATTTTTGTCTACTTTTTCGCCACAGGTCCTGGTCCACTCGACCATCCCACTGTATCAGCGCTTCATTCTCGTAATGTGACCATCACATGGATCCCACCCCTCCAACCAAATGGCATGATAATCAGTTACAGCCTCTATCTACAACCTGGCTCGAGCTATTTTTTATACGATATTGCTGGTACCAAATTGGACCCCAATTCAAGTTTTAGTTCCGTTGACAGAACTGAACATGAAAACACAAAGCCGGCCAGAAATTTTCCCACAACCTCATCAGAAGCAAACCACTCAAAGGACCTCCAGAATCCAGAGTCTACTCATGCAAGCAATAAAAATCAAGGTAGTGGTTTAAACGTTTTGCCATCATCAGAAGCTACTGCAATCACAGAGCAGAACCAAAGGCCTTCATACAAAGGATTCATTTCAAATGAACCAGATACTGAACATCGAATCCAACAAGGTGTTCACTACACCAATTTATCAAACTCAGAGTCAGGTTTTGGGCCATCCGCTCCATCAGTCAGGGTTTCAGGCCTTACCACAAGCTACACCTTCCTTCACCTCCTGCCATATCAATTCTACAATGTTCAGGTAAATATCAGTCTTCCTGCACTATGGTCAAACGTGTACAATTATTCAACTTGACAAATATAACATTCCTCAATCCTCTAGCTGGAAGCGTGCACCAGCATAGGTTGTTCCGTGTCCAAAACCGTGAAATTTCAAACCTTGCCAGGCCCTCCTGAAGGCCTCCCAGTACCTCATCTTCATTCCGACACCCCTACCTCAGTTCTCTTGTCCTGGGGTGAACCACAGCGCTCCAATGGAGTTTTGGAGAGGTGAGATCTGATCATATACTACATAAAATTATTTCGTCTTTGGGCTGGGATACTTTTTTTGTGGAAACAAAAGTTACAGAGAGAGAGCTAAAAGCATTTTGAATTTGCTCTGATGTTAGTGTTGTTTAAAATTATGAGTCGACAGAGAACACAAAAATAGCATAGTTTGTTGCTGTTACAGAAAATGAAAATATGTACTTTAGGATTGAAGTTGTGTGTGTTTGTGTATAAACCGTTTGGAACCAAGTTGTGGGCTCACACCAAAACTTATCTTGACCAAGGTGGCTGATTGAACGCAGAGTTACTGGGACAGATCAAATTTCCACAGTAGGCCATCTCCCTCCAGGCCCCTTTCCCCTCTCCTTTCTGGACTCTTCCTCGGCACTTAGTCCATGGACAAGTTACGACTACAGGCTTGTTCTACAAAATCAGGCTGGCAGTTCGAAAGGTAAGACTATAATAGCTGCCTGTCCTTACTTTTTACATGCAACTACATCCATACTTGCAGGACGTTGGGTGGGTATCACCACCAGACCCTCCAGACCGGCTGGTGTGCGTCCGCCGAGAGTGAAAGTGTTGGGACCGGAGTCACTACAGGTGATTTTTTTATTTTTTTATTTGTTTGATCTGCCCTTCATTAGCTGTTTTTGTCTTAACTCTAAACGCAATAAGACTATAGAGTGTAATTGCGAAATTATTCGGTTGAAAATGACAGCGTCGAAAAGTCAAAGCAATGTCACACTCATTCGTCTGTCTTTCCTTCCTGGGATTTAATGAGAAAGCAAAAACATTCAATTCAAGGTCCCCTTCACAAAATGGGTGGGGCTGTGACCCTGTCGAAGACGGCTTCCTTCCTGTCGGCCATTTTGAAGGAGGGGCCAGAGTTAAATTCCAGCTTCGACTAATCCCGCATCAAGGCCTATCAAGCAACTACGCAGACACTAACTTTGCATGCACAAAGGACGTACACACGCTTTCACGCATAGCCCTGCACTAATGCTAACAGCCAAAAAATGCTAATGCTTGTCATTATTCCAGAACCACCCCTGTCATCTCTGCAGCTGCAAAGATTTAGGGGTCACACCTCCAAGACGGAAAATGTTCTTCCTGGTTGATGCTAATTGGACAGGCAGGAAAGCTGCTTCCTGGTTACCAATTGACCTTGACAAAAGAAAGGATTTGGAATACAGTGCTTCCTTTTAATTCTGTAAATGGGCTCTTGTTCTAGATTTTTCTGCTGTTCACATTGCTAAGTGAGGGCTTAAAGTTTGTCTTTTAGAAAGAAAAAAGAACCCTTACAAGACAAGTGAATATTTTCTGAAAATTCACCCTCATATAGAAGTGGCGTACATGTGTGTGTGCGTGTGTGTGTATATGTAGGGTCAGTTTTTCAAATTTTATTTTATTTTTTTCTTTCTTAATGAATGAATACATTCATAAAATGTTAATTTGTATGTAATCGAGAGGTAAGCGACCTGTATCCACAACAGCGGAATGACAAATTACAAGTCCGTAACTTACACTTATTTAGGTCTTTTGCCGATTAAACGTAGCTTATGGAGAAGCACCATCAATTTCGTCACACGCAGTTTCTGCGTGTGATGACAAGTAGGCTTTTTGTGTTGTGGTAATGACGACATGGCCTATGTCCGATTATTATTATTATTATTATTATTATTATTATTATTATAAAACAAAATTGAAATCACCAAAACAGAAATACACTTCATTCCCTCCAATAATACTTTAAAAAGATAAGACATAAAAATAAAAAGAGAATAGAATGTAATATTTTTTAAATAAATAAGAGAATAAATACAATTAATATGATTAATTAACCTAATTGACAGTGACAGATGCCCATTTTAAGATAGGAAGACTGTCTGTGAACGCTCATTTGTCAGTGCCATTGACGCTGCCAGCTTCTTTCTCCCAGTCAAAATGAATTGGATGTCTAACGCTGTCAAAGGCAAACAAAAGGTTAACAGTTTTGATTTTGTACTATGAAATCATATGCATAATACAGGCATCTGTTGCAAAATGGTGAATTGTGGGGAAATTGCCATCCCTGTTTATCTGCTTAACATTTAACATGAAAATCAGCAAGACAATTCCTCTTTTTCCTCTTTGACCTGCATACTCAAGTCATTGCAATAGCGCTTGTGTTGAAAGGACAGAACTGTGCTGTCAGCTAAAAAGCACTCTCCCAATGCCTTCTTTTGAATATAATAATAGCGTGATCCGCACACACCTTACTCCCCACATTATCATTTGGCGCTCTCTCGCTCAAATACACATAAACACACGGCCAGGCGTGCGCGCACACACACACACACACACTGAAACTGCACTGGCCTTAGCCCTGGTGGTCTGTGTCAGCCGAGGTGCCGCGCTGTCTTCACCATCTCCAGATTACATCAAGCTATTCAATCTGTAAATGACTTCTAGCACAAAGCACACCCAACTCGCACTTTGGGAAATGAGCTACCTAACTCAACATGACCCTTCGCATATGCAGCCGGCTGTTTGAAAGTGTGTGTGCAACTTTGTGGGTGTGTGGGTGTCCTGTATCACCTCGCAGTGTCACTTGTTAAATGAATATCAAGGTTGCATGAGAAATAATTGTTCCTGACACTCATTCATAATATTCTCATCAACATTTGACCACCTAATCACCTACACTCATAAGTCACGAGCATATTTGAACTGACGACTTATTGTACATGACAGTTTGCGTGCATAAGTGTGTTAGCACAAACGGTCACTTGGCATTAAGTGGATGTACATAGTCCTAAGTGATAAGAATCAATGTGCACGCATTGGCAGTTCTATTTGAAAGTAGCTAAAAACATGTCTACGAATTTGCATCAAAGATGCAGATGAGTGAGTGTGTTTTAACATTTGTGCGTGCCAGTTACCTTCATCCTTTGCCCTAAAATGCTGACAGGCTGAAGAGCTTCCAAATCAGATGCACCGCTCGGCAACTGCAAGCTTTTGTTTTTGCATGTGGCAATTCCATTACCCGCCGCCTTTCATTATTTTAGCATGCCGTTTGTGCATGCATGCACGCGCGTGTGTTCGTGCACACCCCGTTTTAAATGTGATGAAAGGAATCGTCTGCCCAAGTCAAAGTCAGGTTATCTTTCCCCACGAGAGATTTGATTGCACACGCCAGCAATGACACATGCGCACAGAAATGCCAACACTTTGTTGGATTCCAACAACATACTGTCCACGCTGATGGAGATCTTGTGTTTGTCTATAAAAATTCACACACAGACAAAACGTTAATGCGCACTCTGCTGTGAGTTCCTGACGTTCATCTACCTAAAGCTTTTTGCTGTGCTCAGCAAGCGAAAAATGCAGTGCTGCCTCAACTCTGATTTGTCTACGTCTCGAAACATGTGGTGCCATAGAATATAATGTAAAGTGAATTTCATTGGGTTTAAAACTGCCACCATTGATACAAAACGTTCGATTGATAACAAGCATGATCATTAATTTCATGATGTGGACAGCCTGAATACTGATTAACTGGCAGCGTTCATTTGAAAAAGATGACATTCAGACGTAAACTGCTGTCTTCCAGGTCATGTGGTCTACACCTCTGATTCCCAATGGCGAGATCCAGGGTTACGACATCCGTCTCCCAGAGCCACGCGTCTTCCACAATGGCGGCATCACGTCTGAGCTTAGCGTCACGATAACCGACCTCATTCCTTACACAAACTACAGCGTTACTGTTCTGGTGTGTTCTGAGGGAGGTGGATTTGTTGGGGGATGCACAGAAAGTCTACCCACTCCGGCTACCACTTTACCTGCCAGCCCCCAAGGCCTAGCACCACTGACAGTGGTGTCTGTCAGCGAGTCCCTTCTTGCTATCTCTTGGCAACCTCCGCACAGACCTAATGGACCAAACATCAGGTAAAACTGGCCTAAAAGTTCAAGTAACTGTGATGTTTTGGGGAGGTGTTAAATATGCTTGTAAAATAATAGTGATCATTTAAAAAAAAACTTCCTGTTCTTATTGTACTGTCTCAAAGCAGGGGTGTCAAATTCGCCTGTCACGAGCCACGTCCCAATTGTGGTTTCCCCATTTATGTTCTGACCAAAGCTACTCTGCCAACAAATCGTAATGTAATAAATAGTCAGTTATTCGTTACAAGCAATTAAAATGCACGAGCCCTCCTCTGCGTTCTGCACAGCTCAGCTTTGCATGTTTGTCTAAGTGGCTTGGTTAAAAGGTGGCATTAAGCCCTTCTTTTCTGATTACAGAAGAAATTAGCATCACTGTGGGGAGAGGAAAACACAAACCCTGCAGAAAAACATAGCAGAAGGAGGGAGGGATGAGCTCTAGTGGACATGAATGAATGGAGAACACTGAAAACAGGAAGTGGAAATTAGTGATAAGGACGAACATTTGTGTAAAAGTTAGGGATTTTTTGTACGTGTTGGCAGTAGTGTTCAAAGCAAAGCTGTACACGCGTTGTTTATGAAGGCATTTCTCAACATCTGCTTGCTTTATTCAAATGTTCCCTTTAGATATGAGTTGCTGCGACGTAAACGCCACCAGCCGCTGGCCGTCACTCCGGTCCCCATGGTAACAGCCCAATTCCATAACCCTTCGGAAGATCTCCATCGCTGGCTCCATGTTTACTCCGGCACCAAATTGTTCTACCAAGATAAAGGCCTAAGCAGGTGAGATTACTGAAATGAGCTCTAGAGCAAACGCAACCAGCCGTGTGTGCAGAGCCGATCGGCGAGCTGCAGCTGATGCCGATCTTTTTAATGCTGCTCAAAGATACATTAAGCAAATATTCCAAAGAATTAAATTGTTTTTTCACGCAACATCACTCTAATCTCACTTTGTCACTTGGTGCAAGGCTTTTTTGTTTTTTTTGTTTTTTTTTGCCTCGGACCGCATGTAATTTTTGGAGTTACCTTCTCCTTTGCTACTAGTAAGCAAGCGGCATAGTCTTCACCTATTAGCACGAATAATCAGGTTGCTTGCTTTTTTTGTTTTTAAAGTTCCTTTCATAATTGGATTGGATAACTTTATTCATCCCGTATTCTGGAAATTTCATTGTGACGGTAGCAAGAAAAGGCACAGTTATAAGTTAGACAGTACAGTCAAAGGCCGCAGAACAACAAAGCAAAAGCACAAAGTACAAAGCAGATCAAAGTCAATGGGATCATTAAGAATCACCAAATCAAATCATTAAGACAGAAAAGCAGCAAAAACACAAAACGAGCAAGAGTGGATGGAGCTACCGCCATGTGTTACGCCATGTACACGCCAATGTTAAAGATATTAATTTCAAGGTATACTAATTGACCGAATTGCTCAAATGACGTCTGTGAAAATCCTACTAATTCTAAAATTCTAACTGTCGTAGGAAGATTGAAATCATTCTTTTCATCACGCAAGAGCCTATTTGTTTTCACTTAACATGTCATGTTTGATAGGGTTTGTTAATCTGTCAGTATCTGTTCAACCCTAATTTTGAACATACTGCCATCATCTTTTACCAGATTCACCCACTACCAGTATCAGTTAGTGGTCCGCAATGACATGGGCTTTACTTCAGGAGAGATTGTCTCTGCGGTCACCATGGCTGGAATCCCTCTCCAAAGTCCATCTCTGTCTGCATATGCTGTAAACCACACAGCGCTTTATGCCAACTGGACGCCACCATGTGAGAATAACCCTAACAGAAACATTACAATCCATTACACTTTCTCGCTCTAAAAGAGGGGCGTTCTATTCATTCAGCTTAATTGTAGTTATGGTTTCCATTAAGTCAGTCAAACCATATCAATATTTAAATTATTGGTTGTCATTGACAACTAGAGAGGCAGCGATCATTACTGCCAAAATTCTCAGCCAAAATGGTTTGGTCCTCGTGGTGTGTTGTCCATGGCCGTGAAACTAAGACTACCACGATTAATCGACTAATGCCAACTATTTTATAGTCCAAGAATAACATAGAAACATTGTTTACCTCAAAATTGTTTTTAGATAAAAAATGATAGTGTACACACACCCAACAACAATAGCCGTTGACTTAACAGGCCTTCAGCCTGTATTATTGTAAATGATATGAGCAGCTCTTTTATCGCATATCGTGCTTTTGTACCTAATGTTGTGTGTAGTCTGTGGGCAAAACCCAATATGATTACAAAACAGGAAAAAAAGATTGAATTATCATTTTCACCAAGTTCTCTCTCCTCAGCATTGCACAGCCTGCAAGGTGAAGTGGAGTCATATTTTCTTACAATTGTCTCTGCTAATTCGAGACAAAACCTGGTCTTTCCCACGGAAATACTCTCCACCGTCGTGACTGAACTCTGGCCCCGGACCACCTACACCGTCTCATTACACGTGTCTAATGGTGCACATAATACAACTAAGTCGATCGTTAATGTAACTACGCTGGATGGAGGTATGTGAATTTATCCACGCTGATTGATAATAAATAAGGCTCTCAAGACTTAATTATTCGTTTGCATGTGATTGTATGTTAAAGTTATGTTGTTTACAAGTGTTAATGTGAGTGGTGCTATTGCATGGAGTGTGTAAATTCAATACACTTTTGCTAAGTGTCTCTGTTAATGTGCATTTCACTGTGTCTCAGTGCTTCACGGGAGATGTTAAATACATGTAGCCAGGCATGAAATCAATACAGAGTGTGCATGCGAGGCAGATTTAAGGTGTTGTAAAAAGCTTGTCAGCAGCACAAAGCCATACATAACACTCAAAGTACACACCGAGCCATACAACAAACATGGCAATCCAGCTACTATTACGCTTGCTTTCTGTCAAGGTTATGGTCTATACATTTGAGAAGAACAATCAATAAAATTACGTTTACCACCACCCTTCTTTAGTATTGGGGTCTTGGTCTGTGGTTTAGAACTAGTACACAGAATAACACTGACACAGTTATTCTCTCATATCGTTGTAACATTTATTCATTCATTTTCTGTTCCGTTTATCCTCACCAGGGTCGAGGGGGTGCTGGAGCCTATCCCAGCCAACTTTGGGAAGTAGGTGGGCAACTTGGAGCTTTGTTTATGATAAAATTGAAAACCGTTGAGTGAAGATGTTACAAATGATGTTTCAGTATTCTGTTCTTTATTTGACTGATAATCAACTCTCATATTTTTGCATGTGCTAATCGTCAGAACCAGATGAAATGTCCGCCCCAGAAGTGGTTCCAGTTAACAGCAGCACTGTCCGTGTTCTCTGGTCACCTCCGCTACGACCCAATGGAGTCATTACTGGTTACCATGTTTACGTCGATGACCGCTTCCACGGCAGCGTAGACAACACTTCAGGGTCCTACCTGCTCAAGCATTTGTTGCCTTTAACGGTTTACAGCCTTCAGGTAAAAATACGGACACGGAAGAAGTGAAATTTGCATTTCTCCATGTGGTTGTGTAAATTTCAGGTGGAGGTGTGCACCGTTTATGCATGCGCCCGAAGTAACGTTACTGAGACGACGACTGTGGAGGATGTACCCGCTGACATGGCCCCGCCACATGTGCAAGTACTCAGTTCAAGGTGGTGTTATTTTATTTTAAGTTGAAAGAGTTTGACTGGAGTAGAGCCACAAATCACCTTCTTCTTCACCATTTTTGTCTCCGCTCAGGGTTGTCAAGTTGGAATGGTCGCCTCCCAGCCGACCAAACGGCATCATGAAGGGTTACGAGGTCTTAAGACGGACCTTTGGGCCATGTGTCTCTCAGTCAATGGGAGTCTCACCCTATGTGTGGAAAAGGTCAGAAGATGGTAGCAGCGAAATTTTAAGGTGCTCCTACTTGCAGTGTCCATCTGCACATCGCATGTGTGGGACGTCATGCTTCCACCCTGACCAACAGGTGATTTACTCATATTTTATTTTGCCTTGTTTTTGCTAATGTCTATAGCCTTAGTGGCTTTTTTCACCTTCATATCCAATCAAACCGCCCCGCCTTCTTTTCTTCTTTTTTTTACAGAGAAGACACTGTAGTTCACTTTATTTTGCAATTATCTTTTTACCAGATTTGCTGCAATGGAATTTTGTACCACAAGCTTCAGCATCATTACTGTTGTGCAGGACACTATCTGAACTTTACCAATTCCACCAATCCAGTCTGCTGCAACGGCAATCTCTTGCCACGTCTCCCACAGCACTGCTGCTGCGGAGAATACTACGTTCACCTAAAATCTGGTGAGTGTCTTCTAAGGGATTTTTTTTTTCTACTTTTGTCTTTACAGCAATTCCCTTCATCCGACCTTGTCTTTCTAGATGAATATTGCTGCCCCGACCACTCGCAGGGCCGTGTCTCAGTAGGGCCGGGGGACAGCTGCTGCGGGGGCGCTCCCTACGCCACCACAGGCGGACAGCTGTGCTGCAGTGGTCGCCTCCACAACGGCTACGGAGCTCAGTGTTGCGGAGGCCACATTGTAGATGAAAAGCTGGTTTGCTGCGGTGGTGCTAACCAGGGACAAGTGCATGTCTACATTCCAGGTGGGAGAAGTAGTTGTCTATACCTGTGTTTCTTTCCGTGGTGACCCACATCAGAACTGCTCCCTCTGCATTTTTAATTGAACTTGGAAAGGAGGGAAAAAAGAGGGTCGACTAGGGAAAATGACAGAGAAGAATTGAGCGTCACAGGAAGAAGTAGACACATGGTGCAGGAACGTGGGGTCGTTTCCCTTTCTTTCCTCCTGCGGTGTCCCAAAGCACCCGGAAAGCATGGCACAGATGGGACGGTGCGTGTGTGCGTTTGGGTATGTAAATGTGTGTCTGTGTGGTATAGGTGAATGTGTGTGTCATTGGACATCTTCGTCATGGCAGATGATGATGAAACACACTCTGGATGGCTCAGTTGAGGGCATTGCCAAGAACGCAGCAGGAGAAATACACACATTCTCGCACCCTCACAGCGCAGACAATTTCAGCCACATAGATATTACCCAAGTGCGCACACATAGAGTCAACAGGGTGCGCTCTGTGGGGTTCACTTAGTGTTGAGTGCCAGAGACAGTCACATGGATTCTATTCATCACAAATGAACAATGGCCCCATATGTGCAGGCCTGTGGTTCTTTACGAGCATGGAAAATGTTGAATTGTCACTTTTTTTATGTTTTCAAACCATTGTCGTTTAGTCTCACACTTTGCACAGCTTTTTAAAATTAGATCCTGTATTTTGTTGTATTTTAAACACCAAGTTTGATTCTATATTTTTTCACTTGCTCAACCCTCCCCTTCTATCCTTTGGCCTTGTGTTCCTCCGCCCTCATCGAACCATCTTTTCTTCCTCCTCTCTGCCTGCTCTTTCCCCTCCCTCTCCATTTCCAGCAACTCATCCGTCATTAGCGTTAGCTTCCCCATTGAGAGCATATGGTATGATGGATCGTGGAGCTAGCGGCGTTAGCAAGGCTAAGGGCTATTTGCCGGGTGCGGCTTGGTGTGGGGGGAGCCCTGGGGCGGACGATGGAACTTCGACCCCCAACGTCTGCTTCAAGACACTCCCAAACACAAGATAAACGGCCATAAACAAGTTGTATCCCCAATTCACTGCAATAAATAAATAAATAATAATTTCAGTTTTTTTAAGAAATAGCCTATAAAAACGTAATAAAAGATGTATTATAATAGTAAGTCACAAAAATAATATATAATAAAAGAATAACAGGTTAATGACAGAAATATCTGGCGGAATCCATTCACGAAATAAGTTTAGGAACATGTCCATATCACAAAGAATCAGATATTTTGGAATGTAATGCTGAATCAAAAAACCAAAGTGAAGTCCTCAAAAGCCAATTAAAATTATTTATGAAAATATGCACGGCTGATTGCCAATCCAAGCCACAAAAGTGCAAGAGAAGAACTTGATGGGGCACATTTAAGGAGGAGTGAAGGGTATCCCATTGTGCCCAGCTGATAGACTAGGTTAGGCTGATGTGATTACGGGGTCCCTGAAGTGCGATCTATCACACATTACCGTCCACACTGTCAACAACCATACAGACGCGCTGCAGGGGAACGCCAATGCCAGGAGACAGCCGTCTGGCAACAGATACGCTGGCCTGCATGCACATGTGCGCACACAGAGATGCTCAAACACACAATAACACTGATTACTATATGTATGTATATATCAGTGGCGGTCCGTGCATTTTCTCGTAGCGACTTCAACGAATCATTCCAACCCTCAAAAACTATTTTATGGCTATAAAACCTCGACTGCAGCTACAGCTGCGACACATAAAAATAATCGATAAATCAATGCACAAAAATGGGGTAAATTCCACTTCCTAGCAGCATTTAATGATTAAATACAAATACTGGAGCTTTTTAGACATCAGAACCGGGCCCGGAGTATCATTTCCCCGGGAAAAAGACAGCGATGAACATCGATACGTCCATATGCGAAACGGCAAAAATTGCACTAAAATGGGGTAAAATCCACTTCCTAGCAGCATTAGTGATTAAATACAAACACCGGAGCTTAAATACAAACACTGGAGCTTTTCAGATATCAGAACCGGGCCCACAATTGAAATATTATTTAGGAATATAGCCATATTTTACTCACCAAAAATCCTTTTTAACTGTACACAATATCCATCCTCCTTTCTTCCTTCTTTTCTATCGCCATCGACGCTAATGCTGAAAGTCGAGCCTGTCCTGTCGTATTTCTGGCATAGTCCATCTTGAAAATGGCTTTAAATCAACATAACAATATATTTGCTTGTGCAGCTAGCTCCAGATACAGTTTGGTAGCTAATCATAGTTGGTGAAAGCAATGACGTATCCCTACGCCTGCGACAAGGCACTGACGTATCCCTACGCTTGCGACAATACATTGTGGTGTTGCCACCTCGAAATCTGATTGGTTAAAACAACAGTCTTATCGACGCTTGTTTAAAGTGGCAGAGCCCGCAAAACTGATTGTGAAGGCTTTGAGGCAGATTTCTGACCCTGGCAACAAATAATGGCTGAAATGTGATTGGTTAAATGCTTCAATATGAAAACACACATCTGGAAGCAGTGAAACCAGGGGGAAAAGCAATGAAAGGAAGCTAACAGACAATTTGGAATTATTTAATAAGTATTGATGGACAAAATATAACATATGATTCAGATATTTCTTAGGCCAGCAGAGAAGGCCTTGAAAGCCCTGACGGCCCGCCACTGGTATATATATGCAAAGCAACACAATCACTGGGAAAATGCAGGATTTTGAATTAGACTTACAGGCATCAGTTTCTTATCTTTCCTGGCAATGTTATTTGTTCATGTTTATACAAGTCGTCCAAAATATTTTTGCTAAACTGTGCCGTGCAAGTTCAAAACCAACTTTTAACATCTTCATCTTCCCCCTTTTTCCTCTCCCTGAGTTTGGATTCTAAATGTCCCGGTGAGATGATGTTTTAAGACACATTAGTGGGGTCTTTGGCCTCCCATTGCTCCTTGACTCCCACCCTCAAAGTATTCACCGCAGCGTGAGCTCTACTAATCATTTCCCTTTCGCAATTACACTTAATGCTTTGCGCTCATAAGCTGACCCTTCAGCCCCCACCTTACCCATTTCTCAGTGTGTTCATGCCACCATAAATTGCCCCCCACCCAAGTTCACGTCTTCCCCTTTCACAAAATGTAAGCATTTCTTTAACTCCTTCGCGGACTCCCTTCCTTCCTTCCTCCCCTCCCTCCCTCCCTCCGTCCCAGCCCAGCAGGCCCCATCCAAACGTTCAAGGACGAATCTGAATATCCCTTTTCACCGTTTAAGTGTTAAAAGCCTGGCGGTGGTGGGGTGTTATCTTAACGCGCCTTGCCGTGCCATCATCAGAGCGCGTGATGAAAATGGCTGTGATGATGCGAAAAGAAGGAAAAAAAAGAGGAGGGGGAGAAAAAGTAATAATCAAATATGTTTTTCAAGGGCACAGTGGCCATTTGCTGGGGGGAAATTATCCTAGTAGTTAAGCTTGCTCAGTCTGAGCCGAGTGGAGTTGGGAAAGCGGATGCAAACAGGCTGCGAGCATCTGTATGCAGGCTTCCATATGCTTCGACTATTTGTTTCTGCGTCTTCGGAATATGTTGAAATAGTTTCATGCTACTTTATTCCCACAGATAAACTTTTTTTTATTATCCTTCGTGCCAAAAGACACAAATTTGAATGAATGCATCAGTTGGTGTGTGTGCCCGCGCCTGCCTGCCTGCCTATGCAAATCATTGCCAAAATCCCCCTCATCAATGATGGGTAGCAAAGGGCCAACAGTAGTGGATTCCAAACAGCGGCGTCTGGCCGATTTTTTTTTTTTTTTTAAGATAAAGTGCTCTTTGAACACGGGTAGACATTTCTCTCTCTGTTAATGTACTTATGATGATGAATTTTCTATTGCATAGGGTTTAATGGCTGGTGATGATAAATCCAGAGGTTGTCAGCTGCAATCGCAGTTGAGGACACTAAACCCGGTATTTTTGGTCTGGTTCTCCCTTTTAGTTTCACTTTGAGTTTTATATTTTTTTCTTTTAGAAAAGTGTCAATCATGACAAGACTTTTTTAAAATTAGATATTTAAACATTGAGTTCTATTGTAAATCACATTATCTCATACTTGGAGTCTGCTGTTCATTAGAATCGAGAAAGCCTGTTTTGTGAAGTTAACATGATAAAAAGTTAACAGTCAATGGGAAATGATAGCATCACTTATCTGTGATGACCTTTTAAATCTGTCACACAATGTTTTGCACCAGTTTGTTTCTATATTTTCTCACCTGCTCCACCAAAGCCATTGTAATATATTCAGGTATATTTTAAAGTGTTTGATTTGTTCAAAGTTGTAGAGGGGTTTTAGTCTCAGAGAGCCCGGATAACCCTAATCCACAACACACATTTTTATCAGTAGTTCATTGGCTGGGCTAAATATTGACTTATCATTAAGCGGAATGACTGAAACCCTAATAATAATTTGCGTTGTCTAAGCACCTCGTGTTGATGCAGCGCTCCCGACGCTGTTAATGAATGTATGCAAATCCAACGTAAACCTGAAGATTAGGGCCCGAGCGTTCTGCGATGCAACAGAGAAAACAAGAGGTGTGTGTGATAAATCGTTGTCAACACCAACACAAATACACACAATGCGGAGGACAAAGCACAAGCTGCATGTTAAAACGATAACACAGATAATGCGTGCAAAAGGCTGGGATTGGATTTTTGTTTAAATGAGTAGAATATGAAACTGCAGTTTAGAAGCACAATAGACAAAGAGTGGATGCCCACATACTTTTGGAACTTTATGGAATGAATGTATTACTTTAATGCAAAATAGTCGCATGTTTACTAAATGTAGATTAGAGATGGAAAAAGCCTCACAACTTTTTTTCATTTTAACAGCTGATGAGATTTGCTGTGTTTCAAGTTCACAGCTCGTTTCGGCATTTTGTGTTGCCTGCAAAAATTAATTATTTGCATCAATCTCATGCTCTTTAGTTAAAATTACATTTTAAATGAAACTTCTAGATTTCACATGTAGGCCTGCATCAATGATCCAGGTCTACAGAAATCTGAGAATATTTGATGTTTCTTCCCTTTTGTGAAAAAAATGTCAAATACATGATCACAAAGAACCATAAATTTAGAAAATATCCTTTTTACTTGGAAAAAGAATAGATGCTGTATCTTCACTTGTTTATTTATTAAAATAGGTAAATAAAAATAGTCATTCATTGATGAAATAAAATATGTCTAAAATAATTGTAATATTTGCAACAAATTATATTTTTCTAAATTACATAGTTTCCCTCTTATTTAATCAAAAATAAAATAGAAAAAAAATAATGAAAACTATAAAATATCCCCCATATTTGAACAATGTCTATAAATATATAGTCAAATTTTTAGTTAATTCATTGAATTATTGAGCAGTTGCCAATTAGTCAATTCATCTTAGAATTGGCAGACATAATGGCCTTCGAAACTTACTTTGATGAGGCCTGTGGCAAAGATACAGACAAAAAAAGTATTTTTAAAATCGAATATCATCCTCAAGTAGAGAGAATACGCATACTTTCTAATAATAAACCCTCTGCATCCTGACAATAAATGCTTACTTGCTTGTCAAATCAGGCCCAAATTGGAAAATGTTGCAGTAATGTCAAATAGTAAGTGCATGCACAGATTGAGTTTTGGTCAGCAGGACTAGCTTGGTTGTTTATGACCGTACTTTGCAATATGGAGCAGAAATACTATCTTCAATTTTGATGAAGTTATGACATGTTTTTCTTACATATCCAATGCCCTTCATAAGGTTGATCTAATTTTCCCTCACGCTGACCTTCTTGTAGGAACCTGATTGTTTTCTTGAGCTACCTTTATGATGCATATACTATCAATCAGAGGATGCCCAGTGAGATACATCACACACCTTGGAGGCTATAAATTTTCTAGTTAGTCTAATGATTATGTGCCCCCCTGTTGATACCTGGCAATAGATCCAGAGTCACTCCACGACAGCGTTGAGAAGAAAGGCGGGAGTAAAGGTGAGGATGGCGAGGGGACAAGCGATGAGTGTAGAAAAGCTATTTGGAAAAGTGTTGAGCTGTTTATTTGCCCGTCATTGAAGCTGAAGTAAGGCGCTGAGGGAATTGGCCGGCGAGCCTCTGCTCTGCAACAGCTGCCGCCGCTAAGTGAGTTACCGGCCGTCACACTGCCTTTATGTCACACAATCACAAACGCGGCCGCGCACATTGTGCTGTCACACAAGCAAGCCGGGTTATAATACACGGCGATGCGGCAAGAGACCGGAGATTCTTTACCTGATCGTTTGCGTTAATACAGTGGCTTTGAAGCATTTCATTGACATAAGGCGTTAACATTGAAGGAGCAACTCAGAGAAGAATTGTAATATTACGTGAGAAAAGTCGTAATATGATGAAGATTAAGTAGTATTTTGTAAAACAAAATTAAAATCATAATATCACCATAGAAAAATTGCTACATTACGACATTAAAGTTATTTTTTGTTTTACGTCACATTAACATTTGGTTGCACGGGTTTAATTTTTGGGTGACGTAAAGTTTGTGTGAAAACTAAATTGTTTTTCGCGTAATATTAGGAGGTAATATTGGGGGGAAAAAAGTTGTAAAATTGCAGGATTAAAATTATTCTATTACTTATTTATACATAAACTGAAGCGGAAGTTGTTCAGGTCCGCAGACTTCAAATTTTGGCAATGTAAGACTGATGTAAAAGAAAATAGATATTGAAATACGTTTTTTGTGTGTAAAACTTTGATTAGAATTGCTTTATGTTAATATATTACATGGAGTTTTGAATTTTGAGATTTTCAGGTGATGGTTTACCTTGAGATATTTTTTCAATGGAAAAGGTGTGCTTCAGCTCAAAAAGACTGTGTAAAAATGACGTTAGACATGAAGTTATTTATCATGCTGCAACTAGCTACGGTCCCATTAGAGGACAAGACCCTGACACAAAGCAATGACTTTAATGTGTTTAATGTCTGCTGTCAAATAAAATGAGCTCCGCAGCTGGAGGCGGACGACACCACGGATCAGCATGTCATCAACTGTTAGGATACACTTCCTAAATACCTCATGAAGGTTGCATTATTTTAACCAGAAGCTGTATAATCACCAAAGACCAGAGGCCAGAGGTTCTTATAGTTTTACCCAGCCTGATTTCGAATGAGAAGCTTTCACTATCTGAATCTGGTTGAAATACAATTTGTCCTTGTTACCCTAAGCACAGGAATTCCATTTAAGTCGTTCTGTGCTTTGCTCATTTCAATTTCCAATGCATCCTCACAGCAGGTGACTTGCTGACTCAGTCTTATAGCAGGACAATATTATGGCCCTAATCCACTGAAAGGCCAAAGCATGACAATCCCTTCAGATAAGCTGTGTTGATGTCTCACTAACCTGATTGCCTCAACCTGGGTAATTACTAGGGCCACGGGAGAGATGCTTTACCATCTTTCAGCTCTCTTTGACTTTTGTTTCACCCTCACATCCACGACCTCACCTTTAGCGAATGTGCAGCAATGTCACACTTGTTTTTCCTGCGAAAAAGTCACTTTAAAATAGTTTGGATTCATCTTTCAATGTTTTATTTCACATGCTAAAAATGGGAAAGTTTTTGTTGTGAGGCAATTAATATGCCTTAAATTTGAGAGAACTTGATTGGTTTTGTGAGCAAGCAGTTCAGATACACTGCGATTTAACACTGAAAAACTTGGTAACACTTCATCTAGGGCACATGTGTCAAAGTGGCGGCCCAGGGGCCAAATCTGGCCCGCCGCATCGTTTTGTGTGGCCTGAGAAAGTAAATCATGAGTGCCGACTTTCTGTTTTAGGATCAAATTAAAATGAAGAGTATAGATGTATATTAAATTTCCTGATTTTTTCCCCCTTTTAAATCAATAATTTTAATTTTTTAATCATTTTTTTCTGTGCTTTCTTTTAGTTCAAAAATCATTTTGAAAAATATAAAATATATATATAAAAAAAGCTCAAATAAACATTGTTTTAGATCTATAAAAACTGAATATTCGGGGCTTTTAATCCAGTTCTTTTCATCCATTTATAAAACAAAATCTAAATACGCATTATATCTAAAATGGTCCGGCCCACGTGAAATCAAGTTGACGTTAAAGCAGCCCGCAAACCAACCTGAGTCTGACACCCCTGATCTAGGGGCTTTATTCAATTTCCTTTAACTGCTAGCAAACATTGTTGTATTATTGTATAAAGAATATTATGTCACTATTTCTGTAAATGCAGGTTTTTCCTGCTGTGGTCAAGATTACATCAACTCCTCTACGTCTCTTTGCTGCGTGGGCAGCGATGGAGTTCCAACAATGCATCCGTTGGGCAACACGACAGTCACACTGCAGTGCTGTGGGTCAAAGGTTATTCTTCAAGAACAAGAATGCTGCAGCGGCGTTGGTTTTGATCCTCAACGGCACGTGTGTGCCAGCAGGCCTACGCCAGGCCTTTCGATTGAGGTTTGTGATGTCTTTTTCTTCCACAAAAATTCCTCTCTGGTGCGTAAAAGTCTTGCATTCGTATGGGCGATGGCCGGACTAACAGTCCATCCCAGTTAGAGGAGAAAGAGTCTCCTGAAGTTGGAGGCCGGTCCAGCTTCCATTCATCATTTCAGGTCATTGGTGTCAGTTGGTTCTTAAGTCAGCATGACACGCAGACACACTATGGCGAGTGCACAAGAGGACAAAGGGTAGCAACCCATTAGCTCTAATGATGTCATTAAGGTCCTCGTATCACATACTTCACACAAACGTACACCTTGCTCCTTGCTGAACTGAAGTAGCAAAGGTATTAGGACACTTGGTTATTACGCATGTAATACAAGTGAACAATGTATTGAATGTTTACCTTTAAATTTTACAATTCTGGGGAGAACTTCTGTCTATTAATGGGGAATAATTGTGAGGTTTAAAATCAATGGGGTTTGACCTGTTAAAGGCCTGAGGTCACAATCTCAGCCCTGTTTGAGTGGCTTCTTCAACTCAAACCGTATCCTAAAAGGCCTTTATAGACCTAACGTAGTGCACTTGGAGCACAAAATGGTCTTCTTCAGGGAAAGGAATGAGTCTAAATTCACTAAGCCGTCTCTTTTTCTTCAGAGTTTCTGTTTGCAGGGCACTGTGTGCCCTGTGTCCGCCTCCTCAACGGCGTACTGTGGTTCCTGTGACATTGACCCATCCACAACCGCCTGCACATGGGTCCTGTCTGCACATCCTGACACTCCCTCCGTTACATCCTCGCCTACAATCCACGCCACATCTCAAGTACTCATCCCAGCATCCTCTCCACACAACAACATCAGTCATTTGAAAAATGGCAGTGGCAGTAATGGGGGGAGTTTGTGCCCATCCCACGAGGAAGTGATATACAGTGGTGATGCCAGAAAATTGACATATACAGGTACTGTACTTTATCTGTTTGTGTTTGTGTGAATAACAATTTGCTATTCTTGCCATTTTTATTGTACATTTTGGACATTTTGAACCTGAAACTAAAGACAATTTGCATGTTTTCTAATGTCTCGTCAGCTGGCTTGGGACACTTGTTTTGGGTGTATAATTGGGGTGATAATTTTAAGGTGATCATGTATAGAATTTATTTTTTCCGCTGTTTTAAGCATAAAATTGGTCAACAAGCAGACAATAAAATAAAAATAATAATAAAAAACTAGCCCACTGACACACCCACTCGCCAACAGCTAATCAGAGTATAGTTGAAATTTAAACAACACATTTTAAAATTCGATCTAGTCAGCCACATACATTAACGATAATCAAACTGTTAGCATGAGCGAGCAAAAAGGACCAACTAAAATAGCCTGAAATAAGATCTTTTCTTCTCATTAAAAAAAGATGGGCAAAATCTGAAAAAAACATTTAGCTTCATTGTATCGCTTTGTCTGTTTGTGCTTGTGTGCATGAAGTGGTTAAGATAAGTTTCTAGGCGATGCTGTGACACCATCTGGGCAGAGGCACATAAAGCTGTCACCACCCGCCATACACCAGATGTTGCCCATGCTCACATACACGCACACACCAGCTATCATGCTATACTTCCTGAAGGTAGAAGCATGAACTACTGTATCCCCACTCACAAGAAAGCAGTGCTATAAATATGCACATGCCATTGTCACGTCTTAATCAAATACATAAATAGATTTGAGGCCATAGTATGTTTATAGTGTTACACCTTTTGTTCCATTTGCATGTTCATGTCACTGCATGTGTTTTTGCAGGCCGGGCTTTCACAGTAGTAAAGACAATAGTCCCAGATTGGTGCTTAAAACATGCTTTCATTTACAGCAGCAGTCCCTTAGCTCTCTTAAAAGGCATGTCACATATGTGTATGAGTGTGGGCAAGTACATTGGTATTTATATGTACTTCTCTTGTATGTGTGCCCCAGCAGAAGGGCTATAACAAGGGCCCAGTCACTGACTCACGTTTACAGCTTGTCGACCAGTGCATTTACTATTTGTTATGCGATCATGTAATGTCTGCTGCTGTTGGCCACACTCCCTTAGTGGTTTACACAAATTGAACTGCTGTTATTTTAACCTCATAATATTTAGAGCCAGCACATTAACACGCTCTCACTATTATACTTTAGCACACAATAGGTCTGGTTATGCCAGATTTTTTGATACTGTCATTATAGTGTAGTTTTCAATCCGTAATACTGCATTAGATCATATTAAGCATGATTTCTAGTGGTTTTGTTCATGTAATTAGCCACATGAGAAGGAAATTTCAGTCAATGTATTCAAGATATGAAATGCCACATTATACCACTAGTGACTATTTTTGGAAAACATCAACCATAAAGCAATTAATTAATTAAGAAATTGGTTGAGAAATTTTGAAAACCAAAAATTTGACCCCATCCTAGTTTACAACACTGAAAATTATGAAAACTTTATGGCTTGTAATTTTTGTTTTTGTTTTTTTAATATTTTGCTGATATAGTTGAAACTAGATGTTTACAATAGTACTGTGTTTTAGTTGTATTAGGTTACCAAAGTTAGTTTTATCTGTCAAATTTCAGAATAATGATTTATCTTTTTTTTTTTTTTTTTTTTTCTTCCGACAATTGGGGGAAACTCAAATGAACTTTTCACATTTTCTTTGTTCGCAAACATCACGGAAAACTCAAAAGGAGTTCACAAGGTCATCAAGTTTTGGATTTACCCACATCTGGTTCATCCTTGGGTGCAATTTCCAGTCCCTTAAATGCACCATGCCGATGTGATCAAAACATTATATGCAGCTATAAACCCCACAAGCATAGTGTTAGGTTCACCTAACACATAGACAGCCATTATACCAGCAGAAACCAGGTTCTGTTTTCCAGAGATGAAAGTGCTTTTTGATATTGCATTCATTGCACTTTCTATAGATTTGAATTTGGAGCCCTTCACCACATACGAGTACAAAATGACAGGCTGGAACAGCTTCAGCCGAGCCTCCAGTGATGTTAGCACAGTGACCACCGCTGAAGACAAACCATGGGGAGTGCCTCCCCCTCGGTGGAGACGCCTAGATGAACGGAATGACATCATTCAGTGGCACTGGCAAGCCCCTGCTAGACCTAACGGTATGCATCATGCAGATAATTGGCACCATTCACGATTAAGTAGGCTTCTATTGATCGTGTTTAACTTTTCTGACATTGTTTTCTTTTCTGTCAGGCATCATAAGCCACTATGTGATACTACGTGATAGACAAGAGCGTTACCGTGGTGATGAGAATAGTTTCACAGACATGGGATTGATCAGCCCTTTCCAGGAATTCAGTTACCAGTTACGGGCCTGCAACAGCGCTGGATGTACTGATAGCATACAGGTAAGACTGTGTTTTTGGTCAATGAATTTGTGCCATGTAATTAGTAGAATCCTCATTTTGACTTTGCTATACTCAAAAATATGGTTCATGTATCTTATTTGAAACTTTTGCTTCTATTAGGGTATGTTTTGCCATTTTATGGGTCTTTTGCCGTTTTCATGTCAGAACATCATGCTGCTCGTGAGCTCTCTCTCTCTCTCTGGGTATGTGAGTCTGTGGATTTGCTGAGTCCACCTGATGTTTGTGATAGCATCCATAATAGCTTCACACAGTAACTCCCCTTTGCTATCTCTCGAGCTGTAGCTGAGCTGATATCAACACAACAATTAATTTCGCCGGCTTAGCGCAGATGAAAGCTCCTGTTGAAAAGTGTCTGTCTTGCTTTTATAGCTGATTGGACGCCTATTATTGTTTGGCAATAAGTTATGTAAAAGGGCCCGTGCGTCACCAGGAGGGGCGGAAGGAGTAGAATGGTGGTCCTGTGGAACATTTGGGAATGTTAACTTTGGTTTCTAGGTGAATTGTGTGCAAATTTATATTGACAATCAATGAAGAATTTGAAGAATGATAACATCAATGGACACGTAAGCAACATAAATGGTTAAAGAGATAAATAGTGAAAGACATCAACTGAAATGTTTCAATTAATCCCTCGTCTAGTATTTTTAGGGTTGACATTTTAAGTCAACAGTAAATTAATGAGTGCAAATATTTATTTATTTTTTTGAATGTATTGGAGTGATGTAGTTTTGCAAATGTCAACTATGCTATATTTACAAATGCTGTCACCTTCAGCATGAACACGATTATCAAGACACCACAAATGGGATTCACCTTAATTACAGCCTGAGCACATGCATTTTAGGGGTCCAGAAAATGAAATAACAGCATGTTTCCAAAACAACATAATAATGCAATGTTCTCCGAAACATCAACATAAATGATAACCATTCCATTATTACATAAAGAAACTATTCTAACACCCCAGGCATAATATGACCGCCCTTTATCCACCCCCAGTAAGCAAGCTCAGTTAAACAATCTAAATCTTTGTCCACCACACACACACACACACACACACACACACACACACACACACACACACACACACACACACACACACACACACACACACACTCAAACAAAACTTGAAACCCAACGCAGAGTCCCAGCAGAGAGTGAAAAGGGAGTGACTTGGATTAGTTTGTACACCAGTGAAAATTGGCCAAACAGTCCCAATTATGGAACAAGGTGGGCTAACCCAATACACCACTGCAATTACCTGGCATCGGCACACACGGCCGAACGCCGACCAGCCGACACTCAGAAAAACACACACACACACAAACACACACACACAAGTGCACACCTATCGCGACAACAGAAGGTGCTGATCTAATACGGTTGGTCACTTAGAGAGGTTGGAAGAGCGATTGGTCCACCTTTGTCTTCAGATGCTCTTGTCCCGTTGCCTCTGCTATTTGTCTGCTGTCTTTCCTGTGATGAGAACGTCAGCCTCTGCCATCTGTTGTCCTCACGTTTGCTTCTTCTCCTCTCTCATTCATGCCCTGTCCACTGCCGGAACTCTTGTGTCTGTCTCTGTGGTGACCATCCTTCTTTTCATTGGTTTTAATTTCATTAATATTTATACTAACAATTATACAGTATAATCTCTTGAGTAAAAATGTATAAAAACAAGGGCATTCAAACAAATTGGTACCATTTGCTTGCAGTATTTCTCTCAAGCTGATCTTTTGATTTTTTGTTTTGTTTTTACCATGTCATTAATTAACATAACTCAACATGTGAACTACTCAAAAAGTGTATTTCGGAATCGGCATTTTCATTTTTGAGGCAGCAGGCCTGTTAAGTCGCCATTCTGATTGTTGTTGTTCTTCTTGTGGACACTTGCTTTGTGTTAACCGCATGATGACAAAATAATAAAGTTAATTTATGACAGATCTTGGGTCAGATTTTGACCAGCCAGTGTTGATATATCATCAGATGGACAAAACTGAATTAATTACTAGACAGAAACTAAATGAGGCAAAATTGAGTAGAACAAATTGATCATGTTCTCTATTTTTTATAGGTGCCAGGTACATACCCGACTAAAAATTGGTAATAAAAATAATCAAAATTTGTGATTTAAATCATTGTAGTATTTCAAGGTAAAGTCTAAATTAAGAAGCAGTGAAAAGCAAGAGTTGTGTAAAAGATTAGAATTAAAAAATAATTAAAATTCATCTGTTAAATTCAATAAATCATTATGCTTTTTTAAAAAGCATGTATTATACGGTTATTTTTATAGCCTCAGTACAAATTTTATTTCTTTGGGTGCCAATTCCTCACCAATCAATGCTAAATGGGTCAACTCATTTCCATCATATATTTTAAGAGCTTTTTTCCAATTTCATTACAATCTTAAGACTTTATTACGACTTACTCTTTTTTTTCACCACGCTTCTACCTATGTGTGTTTGTGGGTGAGCGCCCGAGCGTCTCTTTAGCCGTAGTAGCAGTGTTCTAATTGCATAGCATTGTGCGGGACAGGTGGGGGAAGCGTCCGTGACAGTCTATTAAGGCAGGATATCCCCGTTGCCGTGAGCAGCAGATTGCCCAGCGACTCTACGGTCTCACTTTCATCCGCCGGTCGTGACTGCCTCATCCTTTGTAGGCCTAAAAAAAGCCGTTCATTTTTCCTCTACGACTGACCTGCTGTATATTAATCCTTTACAGTGGGCTCATTTAACAAATGTAATTGTCATTGACCACACTAGATTCCCGAGCCATTTTGACTGGGAACTATAAACCCTCCCAGTTAAAATGGATTGAACGTCTAGTGCCGTAAATGGCACTCCCATTTTAAATGAACTCGACGTCAAACAAACTAAAAAATGGATCGAACAATTTTTAAAAGGCTATTCAGCACTAAAATTAGTGTGCATTTTTTGTATTGATAAAATGAAATAAAAACAATAGAATTCAAATGCAATAATCATTCATAATGAACTTTTTATTAAATGTTATAATTGGGATGGGGTTCCTTTTTCTTTTTTCTTTGTTGTTTTTTTAATTACCAAAAATAATCAATTGCCCTAGTAAAGGTTATGACTAATTTTTATGTTTTTTTTAGTGTATCTTTTCGTTCCATTAATAAGTTTATCTTGTTGTATAGCTAAAAGTACTTTTTTTGGAACAGTAGTTGTGCATGTTTGTCAACATATTCCTCACCTTGTGATGTGTTCATTTTTATTAGCCGATATACGTACATCGCATCATCTGAGCATAAACTGCACAGGCACATGTTAATCAAAAATGTGTATATTTTCTTTGCCACGTGCATGTCCCGTGCTCAGATGGTGGCAGTTACAGTTCAAGGAGTCCCAGAGGGGGTGCAGTCTCCAGCGATAAGAGCTTTGAGCCCCTTCTCTCTTCACATGAGCTGGGTCCGACCCACAAGTCCCAACGGAAGAGTGCAGTGGTATCACCTGAACCAGACCGGTGTTGGCACCATATTTACACAAACACAGGCACCCGGGAATTATACGGTGACTGGTAAGAAACAGTTAATCATATTCTTGGCGTTCATTCTTTTTTTTTTTACGGTTTGGCTTGTTTTGCTGCTTTTCTGTCACTTCCTTCCTTGATCATCATCCTTTTGTACCCATCCTCTCACCAATTTGTTTTCTTTAGCCTCTTTTCCTACCTTCACCTTGCCCCCGCAAAAACAAACTTCCCCCTCTCGTCACTCCCCTTAATACTCTTCCATCTCCCCTTCTTTCCTTTGTCATCTCAAAACCGTCTCCTTGTCCGTCAACTCCTCCCCTCCCCAGTCCTCCCTCTCCCCTCTATTATATTTGCCATGCATTTATGTATGTCTGCTTCTTTGGCGAAAGCCATCTAATGACTGAATATACATCTGATTTCCGCCACAATCTTGCACAACCCCTTACAACAACGCGACTTTATATGAACACAAAGCTCGACCGAACGAAACCGCAGTAACACAATCCGGAAATAAGACTCAACTCTTGATGAACATGGAGAAAAGCTTTATATGGCCCAAAAGTGCTTGAACTCTTCAGTCATTCATTTTCCGAACCGCTGGGGGTGCTGGAGCCTATCCCAGCTAAATACGGGCACCAGGCAGGGGACACCCTGAATCGATGGCCAGCTATTTAGGCAATTTAGAGTGTTCAAAACAGCCTACCATGCATGTTTTGAGGATGTGTGGGAGAAACCGGGGTACCCGGAGAAAACCCACGCAAGCCCGGGGAGAACATGCAAAATCCACACAGTGAGGCCTGACCTCAGAACTGTGAGGGCGAGGCACTAACCACTCGGTCGCCGGGCCAACTTCTTCAGTCATGTAAACTGAATTCATAAAGTCACTGCCACTTTTTAACACTAACTTTTAAAAGTTAAACTTTCCCGCCACAGCTCTGCGCAGTCATCAGCTTTCCAAGCAGCTACCACTCTATTCCCATGGTGCCAGTGATTGTTCAGGGTGTGTTATTTTATTTGTGGGGAGGGGTGTTGCATTTGTTCCTGTGTGAAGCAAAGCCAATATTTCAAAATCATCCCCAGTTAAAAGCATTTCTTCATTTGTCTTTGCACAAAAAGTGGCATTTTGAAGTATCATGAGCAAAGTTAAAAATTCATCAACTTTATTGCTAAATAGACTGTTTTCAATACAAGAATCCCTTGAGTTGTCTGTTCAAATAGAGGGATCAGAACACTGTAATATACAGTCATTCTTGACAAGATTTTTTTTTGCATCACTCAACATTGTTTTATCTCTTTATAAATCTGGACTTTTTAGGACATACAATATCAATTAGGAATGTTTATAAAAGATTTTCTCTCCTTCAATTGCAGCATATAAAAAAAATAAGACACATAATACAAATATTTTAAATTGTCAATAACATTCATTACTATCTGAAGTTGGATGTACTTAAACTCAGCATTTCTCAATAAAACTGAAATAAACAATAAATACCCAAATAGGGGAAAAAATCCTTTCACTTTATTTTTTTAAATAAAATACATCTTTCTTCCTTGTGTTGATCAATGATTTGCTTCAGGAAAAGCAACAAATAGGCCCTTTATTAATAGCATTTTTAGCTGTTTGGAATGATGACACTTAATAGACAAAATGAAGCACTGCTGTTCAAAGGTACCCCATGTGAATCGATATTAAGCATTGCCATCATTAGCTTGCGATGAATGATTGCCTGCAATTATATAGATTATGGCATTAATCATGTGTTTAATTGGCCTTTTGTAGGCTCATTATTAATTCACAACGGCAGGGAATAGAGTATGTTCTTTTATTTATTCATGCTTTCTATCTTTTTTCCCCTCGCTCAACACTGGCCGTCTTGTGCACTCTGATTGGCGCGTGCGTAAATGAGTCAAGTGTGTGAACGTGGAGGGGAGCAGTTGGGAACTTTTCCTTTCATGTTGTAGTCCTATCCAATCATTGTCAGATACATGTGCAAAAAATGTAATCTCATGACTGGCAGGTTTATTTTTCTTGCTCTCTTCATAGGCTGTGCATTCATTTGTTCACTGCAGGAACGATGACATTTTTTTCCATTCAATTGAGTGCAAACAAATTGCAATCAAAGATTACACTTTTTAATGAAAATATGCTATATATCCTAGCATTCTTTATGTTATGTTACAGTTCAAATCATTAAAAATAAGACCATTCTTTTGAAAACATGTAACTATTTGTGAAAATAATAACATTTATTCCAAACACTAACAAGCCCAATTGCACACATTTAAAAAAACATAAAATGAAAACAATTAAGATATTTGCATTCCACGGACATATATATAAAAGGAAAAAAATACTTTTTCAACATTTCAGAAGACATGGAAACGTGTCTGCCCATTTATTTTACCGCACCTGTACAAGTGAAGGGAAAATAAATAGTGACCTTGAAAAGTTGTATTCACTAATGGTATGCAATTAATTATATTATTTCCTGTATACACCTCAAATTCAACCCAACATTTACATAAAATCATACATTATAACCATAAAACATACTGCAAGGTGTTTTATTTTTTAGAATTTTTTTATTTGAGTATATGAATATATAGATTCTGTTCCATTCTGCCCCTTCTCATGTGTATTCATTCCTGTGTGCGTATGTGAATCTGATCCCAGAATTCCATTGGAGATACATCAGAAAACCACAGATAGGAAGTCAAACTCTTAATTATTTAGACGAGGTGTTATCAAAGCACCCTCCTCCTTCCTCGCTCGCTTCCTTTTTTCTCCTTCCCTCATCATTCCATCAATTTCACCTTCTTGCTATTACTTCCATCCAAATCCAGTATTTACATACGTTTGTCCTTTCTCTCGTCCCTCCATTGACGCCGCCTTCACTGTCACGTCGTCAGGCCGCGTCTTATTGCGCCGTGTATCCGGTGACAGTTGACCCCATCATCTTATCATATTCCCTGACGCAAACAAGCAATGGCAAACTGTCAATAAAATTCCATTTTGGTTCAGTTACTTTGATTGCCGTCACAACAAACACAGGCATACAGAAAATAAGTTAAAAATGCCACCACTTTTTTGGGGGGGTCTTAATTATACAAACTCTACTGTCAAAGTTCTGAATCGCTCTCTTTCTCTGCCATGTACACACACCTTGGAATGACAGTTTTGTCTTGTTCCGCTGGCATCACAATGTCCTCCACCTGTTTTTCACTTGCTGGTGATCACTGTTAAAATGATTGAAGCTTCCTCTCCCTTTCCATAATCAGGCATATAAGCACACGCGGAATGTATGAGCGCATGTACGCGCACTCTCTCATCTCTATATTCATTCCTCCCAAAGTATACACACACACACACACACACACACACACACACACACACACACACACACACACACACACACACACACTAGTGATTCACCAACAGAACAACACTGCCCTCTTTAGGCGCAGTGATATAGGTCACTCATCTGTTTGCGTTGAGTTGAAGGCATAGAAATTAACCTGGTCAATTTAAATATTTATTAAAGTTGGCTAACTTCAGTAATATGATTTTGTTTTCTATATTTTTGTCCTTGCTTTACCCTATAAAGGTGTGACTTATATTTAGATTTTGGCCATCATTGAATCCCCTCTCCATCTTTGCATTTTTTTTATTGACTATCTAGTTGCTTCACTGTCGCGCCACGTCGTAACAAATAGTAGAGACATTTACGATGCTACAATGCGCGCATACATCCTTATTTACTCGTTTTAAATGGTGCAACATGGCCAAAAGGAAACATTTTATTTATTTTACCCAAACAACCAGTCGTGAGAACACACGCACACACACACACAAATTTTCCATAATATTTATTATTAATAATATTTCTTTCAAATATGAATACATAAATTAATCAAAGTTCATTAAAACTAAAGGATATAATTCAATGTTTTTCTGTTGTCTATTCGTACTTCATCACTTGCCTTTGACAACGACAGACTTCAACAAAAGGTCTTTATTTAATGCCGTTGACAGCACTTGGCGTTCAATCCGTTTTGACTGGGAGGGTTGGCAGCCGACAGTTGGGGCGTCTGGATTTAAATAAATGCCCCATGAAGGGTTAATTAAGGAAGAGGGCCCGCCACGAGGCATGTTAAGCAGTGGAGAGCGACGTTGGGAAACTGGTGATGCTCTCCGCTGTGCATTGTACATAATGTGTGTTATTGTGTGCGTATACGTGTCCCATGTGTCTGCGCCGGTTGAGTACCACTCGCAGCTGACACACACAGTAGGGTCTCTCTAGCTAGCATCTAAACATAGACTATGAGGGAACCAGCAGTAGAAGACTTGGATCATTGACTAAATTATGACATTAAAATGGCTTAATTTTCTGATAATTCAAGGTTTGATATTTTAGCGTTATGAGATATTCTACATAGATTGGAGGAGAAACATTGTACACTTTGGACATTATTCTGACCACCTAGGAATAAAGAATACATTCACATTTTCTGACCTATCAATATTATTTATTGCTTGATATGAAAATGTATCACCTATGTAATATACATACTTCAACGGCGCATCTCCCCGCAGTGCCTCAGCGTATCGTCGGACTCATCATTTGAAGTAAAACTGTTTTACGTCTTTTGGTTTGTCGTGAATTTGATTTGCAAGCTGTTGTATGCACTTGCCTGCTAAGTGAATAGCCATAAAACATTCAGTCAAGTCCCATCACACCTTGAAGCATTTGCATTTGCTTTAGTTTTCACTTTACCCTTGTGTATCAGGAACTAGGAAGTACTAAAAGAGTGTGATTTTTCAAGTGTATTTCCTGGAATTTAAAAAATGCCCTTAGATTTGGCCACAAATAAATCACACCTGCACTTAAAGATCCACTCAAGTGGCTTTGTGATTTCTTTAAGACTGCATAGCAAGGGGGCCCATAAATAAATCATGTCAGGACGCCGTAGCCTAAACGCATACCAAGGTATCATAATTATCATAGATCAAAAGCTGATGACATTACCGCGTCGGACCGCTTCCATTGCGTGTCAGTGCCGCAGCTGCCCGTCTTTACATTGTTTCATTATTGAGTTATGGCATGCATAATTTAGCACAGACAGATATGGATCCATCCGTTGAGAGTGGCAAGAATGAAGGGTGGGGGCAGCTCCATGCAAGAGAATACATATGTTGGGAAAACTGCATTCTTTTTTACTTGTTCATATACATTTATTAAGAAAAAAACCCTTTTCTAGTTTGAATGAGGGGGACTTCCATTGTTGCCAATGGCAGGCAAAAAGAAATTTATAATAAAATACATCAACTCCAGAGGGTTACTTGGTGCTGTAACTATATTTTTCATTATATTGATATTGTTTTGATTACCATTTTCTTAACTTGTGATTTAATGTATTCCTCTCTCATCTATTACAAAGATACATGCATAGTAAATAAATGTTATGTTATAGAAGTGCAATAATGTTATAGCCAACATGACCCAAAGATATTTGGACACCAGCTTTTTGTTTTGCCAAAAATTGTCACTTACCCTGTTAAGAGTAAAATTTAAAAGAAGAATGTATGCATGAAATGGTGTATTGTACATCTTAATCATCCTCTTTATGCCTTGTAGGTTTACAGCCTTTCACAGACTACACTTTTGTGCTGGTGGCCTGCACAGCTGTGGGATGCGGTGCCAGTTCACCTTCGACAGGACGCACTTTACAAGCCTCTCCCACAGGTACAGACACATACACCCCCACCAATAAATTTCCATGTAGAGGCATAAAGCTGGAAAAAGTAAAAACAAAATGTTTACTATGCATACTACTTTCTCATCAATTTCCCATTTTACACACACTTTTAATGGCTATTTTGTATTACACTGACACAACATTGGATGAATTTTGAACATTTTAAAATGAATTTTGATCTAGTTATATACCCTTCTATTCTGCCAGCGCTTTTTGTTCTGCCTTCGATGGCTCGTTAATCCCCTTAAGCCCCTCCCTCCATTTATTCCAGTGTCTTCTCGTCACTGACGGCGCCGCCAAATAAATCAATCACGTCAACTTAAATTAATTAAAACCGTGCAATTTACGGTAACCTATTTTCCACCCAACGCGTGCGGGTTGATTATTGGAAAACATTTTTAATTGGAAGCTGAAAAAGTTGAATTACATCATGAAAATATCATAAATTAATATTTTTGAAAGAGTGCAGAAATCCTTCAGGAACTGACTTGATTTACTCGCTGTCTTTTGGAGCTCATGGAGAATAATGTCTTGTCTTTTTCTGTCATTGAAACATAACGAATGGTTGGTTGCGTCTTTTAACAAACTGCACTTCGTATATAATGAAATGTCACAGTCGAAAATGTCAAATAAAATCAATTGGGGAAATTTTCATATAAAAAATGGTATCTGGCTGCGTCTCCATTGGATGTGCAAACATGACTTTTATTGTGACATTAAAATCATTCATTACTGAAGTTGAAAGACGGTAGTAATCTTCAACTCGGGTGGGGTAACTTTTTACTACCATGGGCCCTTTAAATGTAGTAAACTGAATAATGCAATGTTTATCATTGAATACACATGATGAGGACTTTTTACAATTGGTTCACTGAAATTTAGTGTAGTTTTTTTTTGCTTTTGAATGTAGTTGTGCTTGATCAAATGCTTTCTCATCTGCAGCAATTCATAGTTTTCCTTTCCGTCTGTCCAATTCTAGGTGTGTGGTCCAAACCCAGACATGTGATAGTCAACACATCTGTAGTGAAACTGTTCTGGGATCAGCCATCCAGGCCCAATGGACTCATCTCCCAATACAGACTACGCAGAGGCGGTCACACTATTTTTACCGGAGACCACCATGACCGGAATTTTACCGACGCTGGACTCTTGCCAGACCGCAGGTGTGTAAGCTTGTCAGAACATAAACACATCACCTCCAAAAAAAAAAAAAACACTGCACTTGTAGCGTCATCATTAATTAAATTCCAGATTTGGATGCATGTTTGTGTCGTCTTAATCGGGGTGACCCAGCTTTAAAGGCTGAGCTATCAGTTTATCCGTGTCTCCCTCTGAGGACTTCACTCTCTATATGTCTGTTTGTGCCATTTAATGTGCAAATATTTGAATTGCCAATGATGCAAACACACTCGTCCCTGACACACGCACACAGCAAAAGCAGAAATCTGCTCTGACTTTTGCTTACAGACAGCAGTGGAGCAGAGAATTTTATGTATTTGTTTATTTTCGTTTAACCTTTATTAATCTGCCTTTTTCCAAGATGGATTTGCTGTTTTATTTATGAGGCTGTAAAATTATACCCTTGCTTTGATGCATCGATTGACTCAAACAAGACTATACCAAAAGTAAATACTATATGTATAGCATATGTATAAAATCAATAAAGTAACAAAACTACTACTACGACCACTTCTACTTCTAATAGTTTAACAATGACAGAGCTTCATTGCAAAGCGCTCTTCCCTTGTGGCCTAGGTGCGACCATAGTCAAAACTTTTTACATTCATTCATTTATTATGTGCATCCTCGTGAGGGTCGCTGAAACACCCTAGACCATATGTGTCAAAGTGGCGGCCCGGGGGCCAAATCTGGCCCGCCGCATCATTTTGTGTGGCCCGGGAAAGTAAATCATGAGTGCCGACTCTCTGTTTTAGGATCAAATTAAAATGAAGAGTATAGATGTATATTACATTTCCTGATTTTCTCCCTTTTAAATCAATAATTGTAAATTTTTAATCAATTTTTTTCTGTGTTTTTAGTTCAAAAATCATTTTGTAAAATCTAAAAAAATATATAAAAATGCTAAAATAAACATTGTTTTAGATCTAAAAAAAAACTAATATTCATGGCTTTTAATCCAGTTCTTTTAATCCATTTATTAAAAAAAATCTAAATATATCTAAAATGGTCCGGCCCACATGAAATCGATTTGACGTTAACGCGGCCCGCGAACCAACTCGAGTCCGACACCCCTGCCTTAGACGGGTCGCCATCATGTGACGTTCAATTTTCCTTAATTCTATACCGTCTGCCACGGGGCATCACTGTCCTGAATCTCTCCCTCCACACCACCTTCTTTCCAAGAATCCACTTCATTCCTTTCCATCCTCTCGCTCTCACCTCCTTCCCACCCGTCGCCTCCTTCTCCCAATTTGCCCCCCTAACCGAGAATTACACCCGGAGCCGTGGCCTCATTATCTAAACAGACTCGTGTGTCCAGGCATGACTTTGTGCGTGCGCACCAGTCCGCTCCAAGTGGCCATTGATTATTTATGACAATGTTGATTAGCTGTCACTTTCCTTGGGCACTGCAGGAAGTGTCTAAGATGACGAGAGAATTAACCTACTCCCCGTGGCAAGCCTCACAGGACACACACACATGCATAGCCGCGAGGGACCACTTGAAAATAGTACACTCGCACATAAATTGTTTGATGTTTGAGTTTTTTTAACTTTTGTTTAGTGTGTAACAGTTCATTTTCTTTTTTTGGTCACAATAGTCAATGAAAACATAAACTAGAAAGTAGTAGTTGAACATCTTTAACCTATTCCCAGCCAACTATGAGCAGTAGCCAGGGCCTCTAGCCCTGAATTTGTTGTCCAACCTTCCTACTGCGCATGTTTTTGGGATCCAGGAGGAAACCAGAACACCCAAGAAAAGCCCACGCAGGCAGGGCAGAGCATGCACACAAGAAGGTCGACCTGACATTTGGTCGACCTGACATTTGGTCGACCGGACGTTTGGTCGAACGGACGTTTGGTCGAACGGACGTTTGGTCGCTGGGTTCGCTCGCTGTCAAATTATGACAGAGTTTACTGTTGATATTTTGATATTAGATATTTAGATATTAAACTCTCTCTCTCATGATTATAATTTTGAGAGCTGGTTTCAACAGTAACAACCCGGCGACCAAACGTCCGTTCTACTAAATGTCCATTCTACCAAACGTCTGTTCGACCAAACGTCCGGTCGACCAAACGTCCGGTCGACCAAACGTCCGAGTACCGTAAAATAAATCGCAATTTGTCCTCATATTCATTCTCTAATTCCTCTCTTCTTTCCATTTCTCCTTTTCATCATTTTAAGTGTTTTTCCCCTTTCCCTCCATATTTTTATGTCCATGCCAGTATAAACATATGAGTCGCCGTTAATACCTTTTTTCCTGCCTGCCTTCTAAACCTCCGCCAAGGTGCTAATGGCCTCCTGTTTAAAATGCTCAGCCCAGGAACAATAACCCAGCACCGCCACCTATTAATGCATGTGTGCCCGAGTTTATAGCAAATTAAAGGCTTTTAATGTTAAATGGCATACCACTTACACAGCTAATGTAGGCTTTAGCGCCAGCCAGCCGCACACTCTTAAAAGGGAAATCTATCTTATGATGTCATGAGCGAGCGTGTCGGTAGAGGTGCCGTTGAAAAAGTGCATGAGGATGATGGAGAGAGAAATTTTTGTTTGCGTTGCTCGTCACGAGAGAGATTGCACAAAGCAACCTAGGGAAATAATAGCTTGAAGTAAATTATTCAGGTCAAATTCGTGTTTTTTGTCAAATATCTTAACAAACAAGGATTTAAGAATTATTGCTCTATGAATGGATTAAAGCAAGGAACTTGAACGTCCGTCGTATTGGCAAGAGTGAGGTTACGTATGCCTTAAGTGTAATGAACAGACTCTTCTAATTGACTCTGACTTCTACTGTGAGTGGAGTGAAGAAAGGACAGCTGTAAAGTGGGACCTAAGGCTGCTTCGGGTTAAAAGTACTATATTTTGCTCCAATTTACTTGAATATTTTAACACATGCTGACTGAGGTATCGTCATGCTGCCAAACACACTAAGGAGGAAATTTCATTATAGGCGTTATTTCAAGCATTAATTGTTGTATTTTTTTATAAAGGCTGCCTCCTTACTTTTTCATGTTGTTTCATTCCTGTAAAAGAATATCTTAATTTTTACTCCATTTTTTATCTTTACAGTAAGTGACCATACATAATATATACCATAAAATCTACACTGTTGCAACAATAAATAAATGGTGTATTAACTGTAATATTGAGGTAAAATGTATTGTTCTAGACATTTATTCTCAAGGCATGCATTCTCTCCATGAAGTGAGATCATGGTTAAGGTCACCTTGCATAAAGACTTCACATCGCCCATTTTGCAGTGTATATTTGGCTCTTCTGCTTAAGTATTGTTATTAACCAGTGTCAACAATGACATACGCAGTGTGTATGGAACCATTGCAAAGAGAGCAAGCCTCCTCACCCCCGTATTCTTTAACATAGTTCTTCTCAATTATTTTTTTGTTATGTCCCTCTCCCCCATTGGAAGAAGTGTTGCACAGTAATAGTAAGTATTTAGAGGAAAATATTGAAATACTTGTTTATGGAACTCTTGAGACATATTTTAAATGGAATATACTTTGCAATTTTTTGTCATTTCACTGTCATTGCCTGAAATCAGATTTCCGTTTAGAGAATTTGGGTACAATAAGCATCTCGATGATGTAAGCGGAGCTAGACACATTCCAGTTATAATCATTAAATATTTCAAATAATACAAGAGAGGCTCAAAACCAGAATCCCGAGGGACCTCTTACTAAAATGAAGCCAAGAACGAAACAAAAAAAATATTTCCTACTCTCACGTGTACATAAAGTAGCCAGCCAATCCTTTTCAGTAGACATAAATGTTTTTTGTGTCTTCTCTTTAGATATGTTTATGAACTGGAAGCCATCACTGGTGGCGGTGCTGGTTTGAGTGACAAACATGTTATAAAAACACCCTCCTCATGTCCCACTGGGATCCCAACTCCACACAATGTGACAGTCAGCGGCCCCCACTCCATCTCCTTGGCCTGGACCCCTCCTGGTGAGTCGCAGTCCAAACAGATGGATGGTCATTTTTACAGTGTCTTCATCAAAATGACATGCAGATTAGTCACTATTGTCATGGTGTTTAATGATACAATTAACTATAAAATACATATTTGTCTCATCGTGACAGCTAAGTGTGCATGCACGTGTATGATGACACTTATTTTTGTAGAAGTGCCCGTTTACATTCATTTTAAAAATCTTTTTCACCCAATTCTAAGCCTCTGAAAAATGATGTGATCCTTCTAGATTTTTGATCACGTGATGAGATTCAGGACTTCCCTAATATTTATATTGCTGATGATTTATAGTTTTACTGTCGCTGGTAATGGGATCCCTTTTTCATGATTTTACCATCACAGGAGTTATATTAATATTCTAACATTAGTAATCTCACATTTATTTCCATTTTTAACTCAACTCAACACTGAGCAGAAGATGTTTCCCATTTGAATTGCCTCTTACTCAGGTCAGCAACAAACAATATCCCAAAGTAGCTTACTAGTCACCCTCTGGCCTCTCTGGATCTGGATCACACACACACAGACACACACACACACAGCCATACACTTTGGGCTGAGTTTCATGCTTATGGGCTAGTGATTGTCTGCCCTAACCCATCTATCGCTGCTCATTAAGCTCTCATTAGCATGATTTCCTATCTCGTGAACTGCTTATAGGGCCAACCAGCACAGACACTTCACTTTGTTGTGCTTGTGGCTTGGTGTGCAGTTTTGCTGGAGTGTGCCTGTGTGTGTTTATGCACACTGTGGAGATATTTCCATAGGCAGGTCTATTCTATTGTCATTATGGCTTGATTTTAAAGGTGAGGAAATATCGTCTGGGTTCTCACGCTTGGTTAACTCCGAGAGTCTGGAGTGTCTCCGACGGATGTGCGGGTCTGTGTGCGCATGTGTGTATGTGTGGGTCGCTCTCTGGAAGTGCACTTGTTTGTGTGTGCATGCATATCCATCATTCATACGCATATACTAAAAATAAAAAAATGCATGGCTATTAAAATGACATAATCAATTGTGGTTATGTCTTGCATACAGGTCCAAAAAGCTATGTATGTTTTTGAAGAAGAAAAAAATTGAATCACACATCAGACTTAACGAGGAGGAGGTGTTTTTATTATAATTTTACTGTGTGTGGGGTATGTGACAAAGGGTGCTCATTTTTAAAGTCCATTGTACCAGAATTGCTCAAGTGTGTGCGGCGTGTTTATCTAGCCGCATGTGTGCCTATGTAAGTTGGTATGAGGGGTGAATAATTGAAGTCTTTCATTTGTCTGGTAATCAGTTCGCTCTCAAAGATATCTAAAGTTCATGAATGTTGAATTACCCATCACAATACAGTTGGCCTGAATTATGGAAAATCCTCCAGGGAGGAAGTTGACAGAGTCCATTTATATGTGGGGTCACTGCGTTTCTTTATACATTACATCAATTTATTTCTGCCTGTTTGTGAATCCACAGTTAAGATTTAGTTAGTTACTTTTCAGCACAAGATATAGAACTGATATTGTTGAAAAATACCTGGGGTAAATTTATGTTATGGGGATGAAAGACAAAACATTCCCACATCTACTTAACCCTTTATAGGAAAGTAATTGAACTCATTGCTTCCTATTGACGGCACTAGAAGTCCAATCCATTTTGACTGGGATCGCTGGCAGCCATGGACATCACATTTTGGGACATGTAAACCACACTTGTATAGCAAATATATTGTGGCCAACATGACCCAAAATGTGATAGCACGATTGTGGACGCCAGATCTTTCTTTTATTTTTTTGATTACCAAAAAAATCACTATCCAGATTATGATGTTGTATTGAAGATAGTATTTATTGTGTGTTTTCCTTTTTCCACAGCCCGCTTCAACGTTAGTCAGCCTGTAAATTACAACATCCTTTTGAATCCTGGAAGTGAAGGAGCCACAGTGCATCCCACAGGTCAAGATCTGAATCTCACCGTGAAAGGTCTTCAGCCTTTCACCATCTACAATATGCACGTGCAAGCTTGTCAAAATGGTTTGTGTCTAATGCCAAGTTAATATCTGTGCGATCGGAAAGTATTACGTACCTGGAAATGTCACTAAACTCTTTTGTTGTGTCCCATTATACATAGAAGGGTGTTGTGTTGGAGAGGGTGTGAATGTCCGGACTTTGGAAAGTGTGCCCAAACATTTATCGCCCCCCATAGTAACAAGGGCTGGTGCAAGTTTCTTGGAGATCAGCTGGTCTCCACCCGAACAACCCAACGGCGTCATCACCTCATACCACATATACAGGTACCATTCATGAGTTAAATGTTAACATTGTAGAAAATTCCTCAAAGTTCAGGTAAAATCTCTCTTCAAGTGGATCATTAGGTTATGTGTGCGCATGTACGGCAGTGTGTTTTGAGTCGCCATTGAAGGTCATGCTCTGCTTGTTGACCAAAGAATGTGTGATCTGGATGCAGGGTCAGATTGGACTAAGCCCTTTAAATCCTCAGGAAACATACATTAGCATAGGAGCACACATACGCCCACTGACACACCTGGTGTGATGGGATTTAGCCAGACAGCGACAAAAGTAGTAGTACTTGTATTTTTGGTCACACACTCAAATTCTCAGCGACACTACTCAATCCACCGTTGATTGATCTGCATCACAAAAATCCGCAAAAATGCAAAAATCGTGAAAGATGAAAAAACATGAAAAACTGGGTTTTACTGTATTAAAGTGGCCAAAGAGGATTTTTTTTACGCGTTATGGCATCTTTTTTTTGTCCAGTCAACTTCATCCTTGGTCATATTTGGTATATTGCGGAATAAAATGGAATAATTCATCTCTATTTGTCTTAGGTCACAAGTGGAAAAAGAGGAGGAACTACTAGTTTTCATCTGGTCCAGTGGACCGCTAGAGTTTTTCGATGCAAGCTCCTCCTTACAACCCTTCACCCACTACCAGTATAAGCTTCAAGCCTACAACTCAAAAGGCTCAGTTCTGAGTCACAGCACGTTAGCCTGTACACTGACCTCTGAACCTAAAGATCTGAGCCCACCTACTGCCACGCCTACTGGTGAGTGGCCAGAATTTTATAGGATTTATTTTAATTCTTGTATCGTGTGATGAATCCTACATGTCACGCACAGGTGCATATTCTATTCATTTGAAATGGAGTGGCCCAAAACAGCCCAATGGAGTCATTGCACATTATAAATTGCTTTACAAAAAGCACCAGCCGGACCCAACACTGAACTCACCTGAAGTCACTGCACTTACAGTGAAGGTAAAATTGCACACGTGCATGTATTCATCCCTTCCTTCATTCATACTCCCAAATGTATTTTTTCAATGCTCTCAGTAGGAAAATAACAAAATATTACAAGCAGTAGTATGTGAATATATAAGAACGTATTAAAATGTGCTGTTTTACTTGGGACCCAACCCAAGTGAGTAAACAAACATTAATAGTTTTCAATGTCCATGTTTGTATTTTCATTCCAACAAAATTATGTTACAGTTTTGTAGGAATCACATTGACAAAAAGCAAAAGTCTGTTGAGCAGTTGTTAGTATAAATCAAGTTATTTAGGGGGGAGGTGGGAAGGAGAATAGGAGCAATGTCAGTCTTGGAGTGAAAGAGGCGTGTCAGACCAATACCGGGGTGAGGCAGGGTGATAGATCAGGAGGAAGAGGAAGGAGAGTTAAATGAGGAGAAGAGATACAAGTATGGATCTACATTCAGTCCAAATGCATGGCCTCTTCTCCATCCGTGACCTTTGGCTTGTCACTCATAATTAATACGAGATGTAAATGGAGACCTTTCACCTTCTCATTTATATGGAACACTGTTTATGTGTGTATGTGTGTGAGCCAGAAGCTCATTGACATGACAAAGACTTATTTGGTGCTGATCCTTTGTCACATACATGCTTTCACCACAGATGCTCTGCTTTTGTACCAACAGTTGTTCTTACACACAGTGCCGTATTTACTGGACTATAAGTTGCACTTTTGTCACAGTTTGCCTGGCCCTGCGACTTGTATATGTTTTTTTTTCTCTCTGACCACCCACCAACAGTGTGTTATTTTGAGAATACAGTTTGTACTCTAGTGCAGGGGTGTCAAACCGATTCCGCAAAGGGCCGCAGTTGGTCCTGGTCTTTGTTACAACCTGCAATCAACTGATTCCAAAGGACCACTTGTTCGAATTGAATGAAAACCTGCACCCTCTGCAGCCCTGGTTTGAAACCCCTACTGTAGTGTGTCTTCCTATATATACATTTTTCCTCTTCGTTGTGTGTTCTTTGGCTGGTGCGACTGAAAAATATGAGATTTAAACAAGTTATTGTATATCAGAAGTGGGTTCCAGACTTCCGAGAACCACACTCACTTTTATATATCTTTTCTATTCATTTCGTTCCGTAGTTTCTTGCAGGAATGTGTGCGTGCTGTGGCGTATCCATTGGACATTTGTGTGTGTATTGATCTTGAGCTGAGTTGGGAACCTTGTTCTGTGCCAGCCTGGCTGATTAATGGGGTCGTCATGGCAATCGGACGGAATGAGGGTACAGAGCACAGGCGGCCTGCGTTGCTAGACCCCGACACACTGCTTGGCACTGTCTCTCTCACACACATACACACACTCACATTGCACGTTTTCTTTCGCCATGCGCTGCAATTCAGTGACAGACCTGTTAGTCACTCAGACATGGCTGTCAGACTTACTTTCTTGTATTCTGGTTCTATTTTTGGTCCTTCTCTTTCTTGCTCTAAGAGCTTCAATTCTATTTAAGATCTGCTCTTTTCTCCACTCAGGGAGTGTGTCTTATAGCAGTATTGGATAAATACTACTGAAGTCATAATTTATGCTCTTTTTTTGTCAGCACTGCAAGATGTTTTGATGTATTTTGGCAAAATAAATGCAGACTATCCTCATGTTTCAAGATGCTGATATGACGTAACATTGAAGTCCACCACGGTTTGACCGAACTTATTAGTTTTCTTATATGCGTCAACTTTTTCAAAATTTTGAAAAATAAGGCTGTCACGACATGCCCCAAAGTGTAACTAAGGCTCAGCAGAGTAAGAACAACACGCCATGTTTAATAGCTGGCCACTTGGTCCGAAGAGACGGACAGGTTTAGGATTGTTCCGCCTTGGCGGAGGTCTAGGCTCGACTGCGTGCCATTCTGCTTCTTCCTCAGCTTTTCTCCCTCCTTTTTTTATAGTTAATTTCCACACTAGACCGATTCTCATTACTCAGGTTTATTTTTGCTTGATCACCACATTCTGAGAGTAGACTTTAGAGGACAAAAAGGCCCACATTTGTTTAGTGGAGCTTGCTTTAGGCCCTTTCTTCTGCCGTTCTTCATTTTAGTCGCCATTACACCTTCCCTGTTTTTCTACCCATTTTCCTGCATATACACCATTGATCAGCCTTTTTTTATTATTCTTTAGCTCAAGCTCCTCATATCAAGTTGCCGTCACACCACTTGTCATTTTTGTCTGGTCGCATCACTCTTCTCTGCTCTTTTGCTTTTCCCATCCCCTCCCTTTATCTCTTCTTTACCGTCCCGTCCTTTAAATCCCTCCCTCCCTCGGCTCGTCCAGATGCTTCACTGTGGCCCTCGGGACCCCTGGGGTAGGGGCGAGTACGCGTGAATTTGTGCCGACTTTTTGTGGATTTGCTCCATGCGGTTATGGTTTCCTGTGTGCACAGATTACATTTTTTATGCACGTGTTTGTGAATCAGTACGCGGATGTGTCTTTCTCTCGGTGTGCCATATTAATACATGCCATTGATCAGAGCAGGACCCCTGACAGTCATCATCCCCAAGAACCATCTGGCCAACGCCTGACGCTCCCTCACCCAAACACAAGCTGACAACCTATTAATCTGCTAGCGGCATGCATACATACGTGTACGGGTGCGTGCTTGTCCGTATGAACCAACGCGTGCGTCTTAGACATTGTTTAATGTGGATGCTAGAGATTAAGTGTAAGTCTACGTGCTTACATATTCGCGATGCACCTGCCTCGATATGTGCGCGTTCCCGTGTATGCTTTCCTTGCACACACACGGGCAACGTGCACACACATCATTCGCCAACAACAGCCGGTGCGGAAGGGAGCTGAAGGGTGCTTGGAAATTAAGGTTATTACACAAATTGAGCCATATGGTCTAAATATTTCAGAGCTGAAATTTACTAGGCAATAAAAATGGCCCCTACCTCGGTAATGGTGTAAATTACAGCTTAACCACCAGCGCTAATGATGTCCTTCTGTACGCCCCGTAACCAACCGTACATGAAGGACACATTGTTTAAAAAACACTCCAGGAAATGCAGTAGAGAGAGAGAGGGAGGGATGGGAAAGGGGAAAGAGGGAAATATGGATGGAAGGCGGAAGGAAGAGGTGAAAGATCAGGAAGGAAATGTAAGTTGTGATGGAAAATGAGAATTAGAAAGGAATGGAGGAAGAGATTGATGGAGGGAGCGGAGTCAGAGAGAGATCAAGCAGCATGTTTACAATCTGTTAGTTTACCATTAAGGGCCCATCAGAGAGCATGGGCCAGCCAGCCAACTGTGTTTCAAGCCAACATGAGCTTTCAGATATGGCACATGTATACTTAATCACATGCCCTCGGAAGATTTGGAATACGTGGCCGCTATAGTGGTAAACATATGCTATGTGGAATTAAACGTTTCAAAAAGCAGTTTAAAAAATAAATCACTCAAAATATACCTGTACTCCTGTGGTCAAAAAAACAACTCTCACAATTGTCCCTAAATTGGCTGTTAGAAAGACGTGACTGGACATACTTTTGTGTCACATTGGAATTGGAGGTCAAATTTTTCTAATTTACTTGAAATCTAGCCTGAGCTTTACTTTATTTTGATGTCAAATGGCCTCAAGCTGCATGTTTGAGACCACTGCTGCTATAAAGGGTGCTTAAGAACAAAGACTTACATTTTTACCAAGCTGTCCAGTTCAGTTCACCACAGTACAGTTTCGATTGGTGAACCCTAATCGGTATGCGCTACTTAAGTATTTTACCAATTAAAAAAATAGCCCCAACTATATTCAAAGATCTAAAGATTCACTTAACCTTAGACATTTAAATTAAGTTTTGAAACAAGGGGAATCGAGTATCTTTCCGTTCACTGCAAATTTAAAGAAAAATCCACTTGTTGCATTTACCCTTTCAGCCTCTGCTAATGCCGGCCTCATGCTGCCAAACCACCGAGACATGCAGAGATCATGTCTAGCTGCAGCAATACGAATTACCAGGCTTTGCCCTTGCTTTACTTTTTTAACGAGTCACGGGCGCAAAGGAGGGGAGAGAAGAAGTGGCGAGGCGAGAGTGGATTGCGAAGAGGAAGATGAAGACAGGTGACGGGAGAAGGAGGGATAAGAGCACTAGCGCGCAGAGTTCATTAAGGCCTCCGGCCTATCAGACCCCTTCGTTAGAGGTCTCCAACTCTGATTGGAGGGCTCTCAGCGTTTTGCATAAGCAGCCAAATAATCAGGCTGCTCCTCTTTGCCGCAATCTCCATCTTCTCATGTTTCCCACCACTCCTCCTTTTACAGCAATGCATTTCCGTCTGGCTTTTCTATACCTCACTTCCAAATAACAGTAGTTATCTTTCGTCCCTCCCGTATCCCTGGCACACTCATGCAAGCGATAATTTCTTAAGAGAGGTTTTAGTCGCCTTCTTACTAGCGCTCTCTGTCTCTCTAACTCCCAGTAATGACAGGGTGTGTGTTATTGTGTCTTTTGTGGAAGCGCCTACACCATCCACTTGTCGTAATGGCAGCCACAATATGATGGTCATCACTTCAAAGTGTGAGAGCGTGTTTGTTTTTTGAAGAAGCTGATACTTGTGAATAACAGTCAGGTCTGGATGAGTCCTCATTGTCACTTTGCATGGACATAAAGACGGCATTTTACATTTCTCTCGTATTATGGTAAAATTCTCAGTTGTGTTTTAATGTAATATTTTTCACTGTGTAGTCTTTGGGTTCTGTTGGACCTTCTACGTTATACTAAGAACATATTCACACCTACACATTGTTTCGGACTAATCCCAAAATGTTTGTGGTGTGCAACTTTTGGACTGTTTTGCATTAAAAAAAACTGCAAACTCTGGTGCAGAGCAAACAACCGGTTCCCTCTAATTTTTTGTTTGTCTGGGCAGAAAGACAACCTCCCTGAGCACACTGAGTACCGGTGTGAGCAACATCATCATTGCTCGCTATGGGCACACACCAGTATCACACCTGCCATAAGCAGGTGTATGTCTACTACACATTAATGATTTAGTAATAATAAAATGTAAAGCTTAATATCTATGAATGGGCGGCCCGGCGGATGAGTGGTTCGCGCGACAGCCTCACAGCAAGCAAAAAAAAAAAAAGGGATTTTATTTTGTGCGCTCCATATGATTTGCTGTCCGCAGAGAAGACGAGAGTAGTGCGCAATTGCGCACGGCGCAGCTTAGAGGGAACATTGCCGGAGAGGTGGTCTCTATTTCCTATATGTGAAAAAGTGACCACACTCGTTTGAGCAAGTTCTGAAATCCCAGACCTTTTTGTATGTAAGAGGTTTTTGGTGAATGTTGTTTGGTTAACATCACAGTCAGTTGTTAGCAGTACATCGGTGAACATGAGTCGGATTTAACGTGGAGCAATTAGGAGACGGAGTGCCTATTTGATATACGGCCAGACACTGAAACAATGTTAGCCTTCCCACTCTAAATTGATTGGGGCGCCTATCCATGTCAATGGCAGTAAACGAGTTAAGCACATGTCACCGGCAAATGGACACACTCAGGATCCCATGTACACGCTAAATATGATGTTCCCGAGGTTGGAAGCGGCCAAAGCTAATAATGGCTGTCAGTGTGAAAGTGGGCATTCCTGGTCCAGGACCCTGCAGCTCTTCTCTTCCTCAGTCCTGGCCACCCACACAACATTTGCCCAACGGCGCTCTTTCGGTTCCGTCGTGTGTGTGTGTCACAGTTTGTCTAACTCACACTGACTGGTAGGGACACCCATGCAGGGCATTTGCTAACAAACATGGGGCAATTGTTCCAGCAACATCGAATTAGGCATGCACATATAAATATGTGAACACGCACACACCCACACACACACACACAAATGAACCCTGCTTGCCAGCTTGGCATGGGGCAGGAAATAGCAGCATGCAGTGCTTTGGCTCACCTCAGGAACCTCCAAAAACAATTACAGCTCTCCCCGCACCGCTCAGGTCACAGCTTGTACTTACACACCCGACTACAGGACGCGGTTGACTTGGAAAGAAAAGAAATTGAATGCGTTCCGTGCTTCGCACCGTAGACAATGAAACGCAACACGTGAGAAGAGGCGGGACAGCGTGGTGCTTTGTTATCTCTCCGGGACTTAATATAATGGCGCAGGGAGGGCAGAGGTGGCCTGTGGAGCGGGACATACCTGAGGCCCACCAGTTGGTCCGCATTCACCATTCATTAGACACGGCTCTCTCATGTATGATCATTCACTTGTCTGTTTCCTGTGCTCGTGTGTCAGTGAGGGAGACAAAAGAGAAAGGGAGAGCGCACTGGCGAGTGCGTGGCCATATGCTAATGTTGCTCTGTCCCCGTGTCTCTGTAGGGTCCGGTGCTGGGGCCTCTGTGAGATAATCAGCATAATTCTTTTGACAAATACACATGGTTACTCTTAATTAGTATCATACAATGGTCCCCCGGCTGCACCATGCCGGTCCACCTGAATATTATGTGCACGCACAAACACACACACACACAGATTCCCTTCTGGAGATAAATGTGAAAACAAGTTGCAGATCTGGCAATACATGCACAATTGTTTATTAAAAGCCTTAAATGTGGAGGTCCAGACAAAATAAAGTTTTAGTGAGATGTGATTATTCTACAGGAGAAGGTTGGGCCACTGAAGATAAAGAAAAGTTGGACAAGATTCAGACTTACAAGGTCAGAATTCTCACTTTTTTCTCAGAATACAAAATTCTGAGACTAAATTTAGTCTGAGAATGAAGTCAGAATTTTGAGAATAAACTCAGTGTGATTAGAAAAAGGAAAAAGTCAGAATTCAAATTTTAATGTCAGAATTCGGACTTATGCCCTTTGATGCACAATATATACGTACGTACATCCCTTCTAATGGTAAATATGACCTGACCTTCATTTCCCATGTTATTTTATCCAGGGTGAGAGATCATTACTTCCTTTTTACTTTTCATGAAAAGATCCAATTCTTCAGGGGCTGCTTTAAGAAAGCATGTATACCCTATAAACCCGTGTTGTTTGTCCCCTTCACCTCGACCTAGAGCACTTGTGTGAGTGTGGGATTTCCATTTATACAAAAAAAAGCACCATACAGTGGGAATATCAGGTAAAGTGCTGACTTTAATGCCTTTAATCACACATTGCAGGCAATTGCGGGTTACGTTTGACCCATATTATCAGAATCTTGGCCACTTTTTATTATTGTATTCACTCTTATTTACGCCTTATCCTTTTTAACTCTGCAGGTTTCCCAATTTCCTCCCCCTGCCCCATCTTGTCATCGTCCCAACATTCACGACGCTGTCCTTCACGGCGGAGTTTGGTCTGTCAATTTATTTTCTAGTGCCATTACACACCTAAAACTTTCCGTTACCTCATTTAGTGGAATTGCTAGCGCGTGTGCACGCCCAAGTCCACGCGCCTGTGTGTGTTAAGGCCAAATTATTATGAAGGGGGCCGTTAATGGAATGTAATAGTAGTGTGCTTCCGTGTTAAAGCGTTTGATTATAGCCTGTTTGTGTGTGTGAGCAGTTAGCAAGCTGATGTGCTCAATTTCCGAGCCCCTGTGTGCGGCGAGGAGGCCGTTAATGCGGTGCATCGCAGCGATAAAGTCTTTGAATGTATTGCCATCTAGAGGCGTGTAGCAGAGTCTCTGCGCTCCTATAAAAGCTGCCAGCGCCAGATGCTGCTATTGACAATGTGCATATGTTAAGCGCTTTATAGGCCACATGCCTCACATATTTCACTGGCTTTTAAGGTGGAGAGATCTCTCATTCGCGCTCACTTAATCCGTCTCTCCCTTTTGTAACATCTATCTCCCTCTTTTCTCCGCTCTCTCTCGCTCGCCTCTTATCGGCTCAGTCGTTTAGTCTCCCTCCCTCCGTCTGTCGATCCTCTTTTTAGTTGCTTCACCTGTTATTTACCTACTCACCTTTTACCCTTTTTTCATTCCTTCTCGACTATTTTTTTTCCCTCTGTATCAGGGGTGTCCAAACTTTTTTTCTCTAACGGCCGCTTAAAGAAAGAAAAAAAAATCAAAGGAGGCACGGGCCAACTTGAAATCCTTCCATTTTTGCTACATTAATAGACACTCTGAATCAGGCAATAAAAAAAGATTGTGTTTGAAAATGTATTTCAAGTTTTAACGCATTGACGGAATAGATGCCTAATCCATTTTGACTCGTTTGATTGGTGCCAGACCGATCAATCAAATTAGACTGGACATCTATCGCTGTCAATGGCAGTGAGATATGATCATTCAATATCAGCTTTCCAAGTTGAAATGGATATAAAGTCTATAACAGCCAATGTGAATGAGTTAAGAGCTACAAGCAACAAAATAATCCAAAAGTATGAGGATGTCTATATTAAATAAAAATATTTCTATTTACAGTACTGAAGCAAACTTTGGAGAACAAAGAGAATTTATTTCTGCAAGATAAAAGACCAAAATTTGACGCATTTTTCTACCGTCATTTGGATTGGATAACTTTATTCATCACGTGTTCGGGAAATTTCATTGTGACAGTAGCAGAGGGTGATTAGACAGAACAACAAAGCAAAAACACAAAGTACAAAGCAAATCAAAGTAAATGGGATCATTAAGAATCACCAAATCAAATCATTAAGACAGAAAAGTAGCAAAAACCCAAAACGAGAAAGAGTGGACGGAGCTACCGCCGCCGGCTGCCACTTGAACAGCGCCATCTTTCAACATGACGTCAGGTTTTGAGGCCTCGGTTTAAATGTTAAGGTTTCAGGTGCAATGTTATCTACATTAAGCTTCTTGTGCGTGCCATATTCAATAATGTTTTCATCATTTGCTAAGGTCCGATAAAAACTGGGCAGCGCACCAGAGTTGGCCCGCGGGTCGTAGTTTGGACACCACTGCTCCTTATCATACTTTGTTTTGTTTGTCTTTCTCGTCCCTCCCTCTCTCTTTCCACCGTGCACTTGTGCGATTTTCAGGAGGATTTAGCTCGAGTCTCGGGGTGTCCAGGGATTTATTAATCCTATTGCGTTGCGTATGGCAAACACGTTGGCTGGCAGACATGGAGACAGTCAAGACATGCGTCGGGCTTATTGTTCAAGCACTTCATCCTCGGTGCCACGCCATGCTGATTTGTCTGGGTTTTCCTTTGATTCCGTTTGAATTGGAGCCATTTGGATTCCCTTGCCACTGCATGGAATTGGCCTAACGGCTAATCTCTTTATACGAGAGCCTGAAGACAGACAGCGTTTTGGTTTTTAAATGCACATTTAACGTCTGAAATATAATCACCGTTTTTTCCTCATACTACACGTTCACACCTGCCAAAGTTGTTTTCCATCCCACGTCTATCCGCGATTATCATCTCATCCCTCTTCAGACAACAGTGCGTCTATTATCAATTAGTTAATGATGTTACATACGCTCTGCATGCTGTCGCAGCGAGTGCCAGGATTTTGGGCTGTCTCCCGGTGCCGACAGCTACTGGCAGACACCCTGCGCCTCTATTTGTACGAGAGAGCGCCATGAAAGGATGCACGTGTGATATAAACACTCGGCAGGCTTTGAACCCAGCCTTAAGGGACGGCTGTTTGCCAGTGTGTCGCTGCCTAGTACAGTATGTTGTAATGTTGATAGTACCACAAATCCCCATGTCACATCATTTTTGTTCGTCATTGTTTCAGTGTTTCCCTGTTGTGTCTCGGAAAAAAAAATATTCACGCTGTGCGTGCATGACTATCACGTTATACTTTTTTTCCCCTTTCCTTTTACTTCTTCAGGGTTCAACTCTAGAAGCAACCCTCTATGGCCTCGACCCTGACAGAGAGTATAGTCTACAAGTGGAAGCTGTAAATAAAGCAGGTTTGATAGTGACAAATGGCTTTAGATCCACTGCAAACACTGTATATTGAATTTGTTTCTTTTTTTATCCCTTTAGGTAGTGTATCAAGTTCATGGGTCATCACGAGCACCCTGGAGGCTTCTCCTTCAGGATTGGCTAACTTGACTGTGGAGCAAAAAGAGCAGGGCAGATCGTTGCTGCTCAAATGGGATCCACCAAGTTCCCCAAATGGAGTCATCACGGTAAATACAATGATAGATTACACTGGGGAACCCAAATTCTGTCGGTAAAGGTCAGACAGCTGCTTTTGAAACTAATATTTGGGTGCAGAATCCAAAATATGATCAACACTGTACTTAACATACTAAATACTTTTGCATAGAAATAAAAAAAAAAAACTCAATAATTGACATACACCTAACAAAATACAATTTCCAGAAAATTTCAATTTTAAATTCAGACTACTTTCTGTTAATTTTGAGGCTATTTTGGGTCACTTTCTATTAAATCAGATCACTTACTCTTGATTTTGGGGGCATTTGTGGGTCACGTTCTATTGATTGTAGTCAATTCCTATTGTTTGCCAGACGTTTCCTAGTATTATCGAATCTAACACTTTTGTCAGGTTGATGTCAACTATGTACATTATGAAGATCTATTTATTTCAGTGTGAAAGTAACTCCTTGTTGTTTAAAACTCATTGGCTACAACAGACAGCGGCAGGCGTTTACAAGGGATACACTCATTTAAAATCACGAAAGATGGATCTAAAAAAAACATTGTTAGTGTCACTGAAAGAGTTAAATATTCTTTTCATACTGACTGACTGAAAGAAAGCTTCACCAACTGATGAACACCACTAACACCCCATTTTTTTTTGCTCTTCTCTGCAAGATGTACAGTTTGTATAGCGATGGAAACCTGGAGTATAGCGGGCTCTTGCGCAACTTCCTGTTTCGGCGCTTGGAGCCTTGGACCGCATACACTCTGACTCTTGAAGCTTGTACATCAGCGGGATGCACGCGTAGCCACCCTCAGCGCGTGGCCACTGCTGCCGCCCCGTCGGCCTCGCAGCCCCCTCCCACGGCTCTTTCCATCGGTTCGGACCAAGTGTCACTCACGTGGGGAGCACCCGCTCAACCGAACGGGCCCATCGGCGAGTACTACTTATTGGGAAGGAGTGTGGATCAGGCGGGCAGGGGAAGGAGGAGGGATGAAGATGTTCAAAGAGACAAAGTACGTTGAAAAATTTCTCCCTGGTTTATATGTCGTATTTCTCATGGAAGAGGATTAGGGCCAGTGAAGAAATCAAATGTGACTTTATTCTCAGAATTTAGCCTTCAATGTCTGAGTTCTAAGATTAATTAGAAATCAGAATTGTGAGAATAAAGTCAGACTTCTAAAATTAAAGTCAGAAGTCAGAATTCTGAGTGAATAAAAATAGGTGGCCAAGATTTTGACTTTAAAGATTGAATTCAGATTTAAATCGGAGTTTCAAAATCTGAGATTTAGTTCAGAATTCTGACTTAATCCACAACCTTCAGTGGACCTAATCTTAGATTTTTGAGTCAGGATTCTGAGATTAAAGCCATAATTCTTCAAGTAAAGTTCTGAGAATGAAAGTCAGTATATTCTAAGAAGTCACAATCTTAGCCATGTTTATTTTATGTCAGTAGCCCAAATTCTCTTCCTTAATTTGTTTTACCAACATGTTATTTACTATGTTTCGTTACCCCACACTTCATCCCAAATAGGTGCTGTTCAGAGAATCATCTCCACAAGAAAATGACACTTTCTCCTACACAGTGACTGGTTTGCGTCCTTGGACACAGTACGAGTTCGCCGTACGTTCTCACAACCCCGCAGGGCCTACCCAGAGCTCCTGGTTAACCGTGACAACTAGGCAGGCCCCCCCTCGTGGCCTCGCCCCACCGACTGTGAGTCACCTTCAGGGTCGACCCAGTGAAGTGTTGGTGTCATGGAGTCCTCCTCTGGAACCTAATGGCGTGCTTCAGTCTTACAGAATCCAGAGAAACAATTTGATCTTCCCCTTTAGTTTTGACTCAACAGTGCTCAGCTACACTGACGAGGATCTTCTGCCTTTTGCAGAATATAGGTGAGACAATAAAGTTAGAAAAAAAATAAGAATGAATCATGTTTATCAATGTCAGAGATATCATTAATACATTTTGAAAATAAGGTAAGCGATCGGTAGATTTTTACAATTTGTGAGGTATTTTTTAGCCACTGTCAAATTTGACTTGCTATGTTTGAATATACAGTGAGTGAGTTGTAGAAAGAAACTACAATACATTACTGTATTTTCCAGACTATAAATTACACTTTTTTCATAGGGTGGCTGGGCCTGCGACTAATACTCAAGTGTGACTTTTGTTTTTTTCTTCTCTTTCTCTGACAGCCTGTTGTGTTGTTTTTTAGGCTATGGATATCTGAAAACCAGTTATGTTAACAGATGCCTATTTAGCACATTTCCTATTATTACTTTAATGTATGTGTTTTTGGTTTTTGATGAAATTTTAAAATTGCTCTCTCAAAAAGTTGGCTTATAGTTAGTCCAGCACGATTTTTTTCCTCTTCAATCTGTACATTATTTGGCTAGTGTGACCTTAAGTCTGAAAATTTTGGTGAATAAATGTTTTTTTCTTATTTCCCTCCAGCTATTCAGTCATAGCCTGCACTTCCGAGGGTTGTATCACAAGCCCTCCCTCTAACATTACCACATTAGAGGCTCCCCCAGGCATGGTGGAGCCTCCGACAGCGAACTCCATCACCTCCAGCAGTATGAATATCACCTGGATGAAACCAGCTACCCAGAATGGAGAGGTGACTGAATATGTTCTCAAAGTGAACAGTGAAGAAGCTTACCGTGGTGGAGAGATGAAGACCATTCTGGTCAACCTCCATCCTCACACGTCCTACAAGCTGGTTCTTTTGGCTTGTACCAGTGGTGGATGCACTGCCAGCGCAACGATTACCACTGTGACAGAGGAGGCTCCTCCTTCGGACATGGCGGTTCCCACGCTCAAGGTATGTTTCAAGGCATTTTCAAGCCCCGTACAAAAAAATTGACCATTTGTGTACGTTATGCAAGCGTTTGTCACAGGAAGGTCATTTATACTAGGTGTGGTCTGTCCTTTTAAGGTCACCGGTCCTGAGTCAGTGGAAGTAAGCTGGAGACCCCCACAGAATCCCAATGGCATCATCACAGGCTATGAACTCCGCAGAGATGGTCAACTCATCTACCTGGGCCTTGAGAATCATTACCATGACTTCACTCTTCTGCCCAGTGTTGAGTACAGCTACTTTGTCAGGGCCAACAATAGCAGAGGGGCGGTGAACAGCGCTCCAATCACGGCAAAGACTCACCCGGCGGCCCCTTCGGGTGTCGGACCCCCATTCTTGTCTCCTCTGGCAGCCAATCAGGTGGAACACAACTAATTGATTTTTTTTAAGTTCAAACTACGTCAGCAAGGGTTAAGAGAATTGCATTGTGCTATACGGAGTTATTTTTTTTAGATGTTTTGAGCCGCTTCAGGTTCTCAATCTAATAAATTGGCCAGTCTTAACCTTTTTTCCATGCCCTTTCCAGGTGAAAGTTGAGTGGAACATTCCTGCCCGTCCTAATGGAGATATTATTAGTTACACAGTATATAACAGAGAGCCCTTCCAACTCGGTGCCAGCAGCACTGTGTACACTCCACAGGACAGCGCCTTCTCTGAGAGACGCACTTCTATTCAGGGGCTCGCTCCCTATCGCAGGTTTTCATGCACTTATTTCCACAATTTTACACCAGTCATTTCTGTGTTTCTACATGAATTTCAGCTTGAACTGTACACATGATGTCTGTCTCTTAGCTGTCTCGCGTTTCTCTACAAGACTAGAGTTAGTTGCTTTCGTTATAGCTCCCCACAGTATTACAGTTAAACTGAAAATTCCATGGACCAGAATGCCCTTCACGATATGGATAACAACATGAAATTAGTCATGCAAAATAGTATGTGGACCATACAGAAGTGCTGAATCAAGCTTAATTTTTCATTAACGCCTACTTAGTTTGGGTGGATTTTATAGCCGTTCTCCATATAAAGTATTTAATGTTGCAATATATGTACAGCACACTCACTGACCACAACATTAGGCTGTCTCGCAAAGTTTAATACGGGCTTTCCCAAAGTCGACATTGATGTAAAATTAAGGGATGTTGAATAAAACTCTTATCATACTGGGACAATCCCTAAAAATGGCCATTATAATCTCATTAATCGCAGAATTTCCAACACCCAGATGAGTGCATGTCCAATTGTGTACAGGTATGAGGTGAGGTTGGAGGCATGCACAGAACTGGGCTGTTCCTCCAGCGACTGGGCTTCCATTCTCACACCGGAGGCGCCCCCCGCCGGACAGGGGGCACCGCTGTTGGACCTGCAGCCAGATAACCACACCGGCCTCCACACCACATTCCTGCTCACCTGGTCATCTCCGGCTCAGCCAAATGGGAGGCCTCCTCATTACCAGGTGTACCGCAGACTAGAACACACCACTGATGTCCAATTGAGTGATACAGCGACACTTATCTGCAATCAGTCGTCCACAAGTTGCAAGGATGACGCTCTTCTGCCATATACTGCTTATCAATACCAGGTACCGTGTACTTTGTTTTATTCTACAGTTGTATTCGTTTATCTTTAGTGCGATCTTCAAGATTCGGTAGTAAGTAGCTCATTGGAATATCGTCTTATCGTCCAATATATACGTAAATTGGGCATTGATTTCGCTTTTCGAGGTGCGATTAATTACGTGTCGTCGAAATTCGTTCCCGTTGCTTTGTTCTTTCTCCCCCTCTGGAAGCAAATTTGCCCTAGCTGAAGATGGACTCATGCGCATGCATATTTTGGCAGCGATCTTATTACGAGACTGTTCTCAATACAGATATGACATGTAGGATTTAATACTTGGGGTAGATGATCACAAAGTCTACATTTTCTGTGATTATTGCTGCATGTTATAATTTACTGCCAGCAGAAAAAAAACAATGATATGTATGTTTATTGTTCATGGTGATAGTTGTTTGGAAGCTATATCTTTCTAAAACAAAATTGTGACAGGCCTATATGTGAATTCATATTATACGTATATGTTAAGGAAATGCCAATCACTGAAATGCTTGAGGGAAGTTTTCTAATTGACTGTCACTGCTCTCCAGATTCTCACCTTAATTTCTTTTTTTCTGTCTTTTGCTTTTTTAGAATATTATAACTCTTTTTGTCTGTGGTCTGTCATGACATTTTTCTCATTTCAAGTGTGTGCTTTAGCACCATAAAAGTTGTGAAACACTGGACCACACACAAATGCAAAAGTGAGCTATTCAGACAGGTGGCACAAAGAAGGCTTCATATTCATCCTGTTGTGGTGCGCGTTGATCTATTAATTGACAGGCAAGCCCTTTGGAAGCAACAATAACATTAGCATCCCCACCTGTCAGACGTACGAGCCGAGGCCAGAGAACCTGTGTAATTGATTGAGTTTGCCTGATTGTGGTGCCGTTTTTATTTACGAGGGTCCTAATTTATGACAGGAGGAAGGAGGCTGGGGAGGAGCTTTCGTAGATGACGGGTGGGAAACGGCGCCATTAATCATGGCGGCCACTTCCTGATTACCGGCCAGCCAATCGAATTAGCCGTTAGTCCCCTTGGTAACAGTGCTTGTATTGGAAAGACCTTTTAATGGTGACCGCTACACGTCCCCTGGGGATTTTCCAACGGGGGGGCTGAGGTGTTGCTATGTTTGTGTTGTCCATGGTCACATGCACTCATAGACGATGGTCCACGTGTGCGTGTGTGTGAGTGGCACCTTAAAATTGAACACAAATGAAATATTTATTTGTTTCTTTTTTTCTGTCTTCGATGTTGCATCTCTTCCTTCGCCGTCACTTGTCTGTCACTTGTAATCGGTTCCCTGTTGTTGTGTTTATTGGCAGTTGCCATCTCTGTCTCGGTGTTTCCGCCGCAGACACAAGGGCGATACGTCAGCCTCAGTTCAGCCCTGCCAGAGAGAGAAATCATATTAGGCTAATTACACTGGGTCATAAGCTCCTATTGACAGTTTTATGCGTCATTTTAATTACTGCCCACTTTCACACAACTTAGCCCCTTCACCCCAACTCGATGCACCCGCCAAGTCGCCACGCGGGCCTATCAGAGCACTTGTGGGGCGCGTGTGGTCCCACGGGCCAATAAAAACACGCAAATTCAGCCAGGAAGTTCCTTGTAGTCGTGTGTTGCCATGGCGGCAAACGGGATGTATTTTTATTTTGTGTCTAACAAGCCAAATGATGGCCCAATCAGAGGGGAGGGAACAAGAGAGGAGTGAAAGCAGTAAAGAGTCTGGATGATTTAAGGACCACTGGATGGATCAAGGTGAATGTGATCTCAGCGCGCTTCAGTTTCCAACTTTTCTCTCCGATATGACCGCTTGACACCAGCTTTTTAAATCACTTTTTGCGGCCTAAGGCATTTTAGCTGTGTTGCTGGCTTGTTTGGAGCATTGTTGTTGGTGGGCAAACTATTGAGGCGCTCTGATTTGATGGCCATTCTGAAAAACAAAATGATTCCGTGCTTTGGATTGGATTGGATAACTTTATTCATCCCGTATTCGGGTTATTTCGTTGTCACAGTAGCAAGAGGGGGAGGATGCAGAAATAGCAAAGGCATTTTAGACATAAATAGATAGGTAATAAGTAAGTTAATAAATAAATACATGAATAAATATATAAATAAATAAATGTGTTGCTGAAATATATATATATTTCACCAACATGCTTATTTATTTATTTTTTATTTTATTTTTTATTTTACTTTAAGATTCAAGTTCTTGCAACAAGCAAGTCTGTAGATATTAGGGTTGATGTCAAATTTGAGCACAAAGGTACTGTTGCTGTCAAGCTCAAGGAATTCATTTTCTTATTAAATGTGTCTTATCTTTAGTTTATATCTGATTGTAAGGTTAATTCCTTTCTACAGAGTTTGACCACTGCGTCGCAACATTAGTACATTCACATTTCTATTTCCTACTCTTTCCTCTACCTGTAAAATATATAATGTAAGACTTTTAATTGATTTGTTGCATTTTCGAATAATAATCCCTATTGAACATACATTGAACTATCAATTGCATCACAATGGAAAAACTAGAACACTGTACCAAAAGCAAAGTTTGTTGATTCTTTCAGTACTAAAAACAATTGTTTTATGACATGATCCTTTGTATATACAATTTTCCAATATTTCCGTCCGCTTTTCCCCCTTCCTCATTCCTAGTCTCTCCATTCTCCGTCCTCCTCCTCATGCTCCTCAGTCCATCTGCGCTGTCACTTAGATCAATCACTCTGATTGATCACACCCTAATTGACTATTATTGAGGTTAATTCAACTCTTAACATGATGCGCGCGCTTGCATACACGCCGGAGTTTTGGCATCTCAGGCCGCAAGCAACACATACACACTTTGAACACCTCCACTCCGACCCATCCATCTGCCTGCCGCACTTTTCGTGACAGGCTACAGATGACTTACACATGCAAATCTCCACCCTGCGTGACCCTGCTCTGTGTACACCCTCTAATTATAGCCAACACAAGCACACAAATAAGATTACTGTGTGTGTGAGTAACTCCTTGATGAAGGTGAAAAGTAATTGTCATGCAGATATGTTAGCGTTGGCTTGCATGGTGAAAAGGTTTCGCTCTCACGCCTGATGCTAGTTTTGATGGATGAGCCGATACATTGACTTCTATATCCTGTTACATGTCCGCTCATTTAGAGACACTTTCATTAAGAGCCCAAAACGTGTGTTTGAAATTTTAATGTGTTGTTGTTTTTGACTGGACAGCTGTGGGCAGTGAACTCAGCCGGCCGTTCTCCCAGTCAATGGGTCGGCGGGAGAACCGGACCCGCCCCACCCGAGGGTGTCGCTCCGCCCACTTTCCGGCGAGTCTCGGCCACCACGGCCGTGGTGGACATGCGTCCTCCGGACCGGCCCAACGGCGTCGTCAGCCTTTACCGGGTGTTCTCGCTGGGCCGCAACAATGACGTCGCCCTGGTAAAAAAAAATTAACGACTCTCCTTTCTCTACTTCCTTAAAGGTGTGAAGGCCAGAAGTGGCATGAAAACAGCCTCTGTTCTGTTTTTTTTGCACAGCTCTCAGAGGGAACATCCCATCAACAGACACTCCATGGTTTACTGCCTTACACGCAGTACAAGATCGGAGTAGAGGCCTGCA